>NW_016107444.1:2927974-2963341 GCF_001604975.1 Cebus imitator
AAAAAAAAAAAAAAAAGATAAAACTGACGTGCAAGACGTCCCCAATTCAAATCCGGGTGCCCCCTAAAAACCATGACATGCAATAAGCTGCACATATTCAAAATGTATAATCTGAATGTTCTGACACATATACAATTGTGGAGCCATTACCACAATCAAGATAATAAACACTCATCACCTCTAAGTTGCCTCAGGACCCTCTGCAATCACTCCCTCGCCGTTCCCAGGCAACCACTCAACCAATGTCTGTCACAATAAATCAGACTTCATTTTCTAGATTCTATGTAAGTAGAACCAGTGAGAAACTAGTGCTCTTTAAAGTGTGGCTTCTTCTACTCAGCAGAATTGAGATTCACCCATGTTGAGGGTACTTGGCAGGGTGCAGAGTGGCATTCCATTGTGTGGCTCTATCACAATTTCTCCCCCCACTCATGGACATTTAGGTTGTGTTCAATATTTGACTATTACAAATGAAGCTGCTGTAAACATTCATGTTCAGGTCTTTATGTGGACTTCATTCCCTTTTATTATATGCTTTCTCATCGCCATAATACCTAGCAGGTGAATGCCTGATCATATGGTAGATGCTTCATTGGTTGAAAAACTGCCCAACTGTATTCTAAAATGGTTATGCCATTTTACATTCTCACCAGCAGGGAATGAGAATTCCTCTTACTCTATATCCTCACCAAGACTGGTACGTTCATTCTTTTCAACTTTAGCCATTCTAATGGAAGAGTATATTGTGATTTTAATTTACATTAAACACTGCTCTAATGAAAATCAGTGTTTCTAATTATTTCAAATATCTTCAAACTGAGTTCCATGTAGTATATACTGAGATAATTAACAGGACTATCTATCTAACTATCTGGCAAGCAATTTTCTCAATTTAAAGGATTTTTCCTAGAGGAAAATCAAATCTTCCCTAAAGAAAAAATAGTTGGTTTATAAATCTGGAACCCAGGGATAAGGCTCTCTCACAAACTGCCTCTGTCAATCCCTGCTGTGGGCAGGCAGATGGCCAAGCAAACACAGTAGACTGCCACTTGTTAGAAGCAAAGGACACTTCGAGCAAAAGTGGGAGGGAACCATTTCTGGCTTTGGGAAACTCAACACTGCAGAGATGAAAGAACAATTCATTTGGCAGTGTTTGTTCTTCCTTTATTGTAGAATCCCGTCAGCAACCATTGAATAGAGATATGAGTAGTGGCTTACTTTGTTTTAATTGGCCCTAAGGAGCCCAAATGGACAGGGAACTTGGAGATATAATTCAGAAGCCATGTTTTAAAAAAGGCCTGTCCTTAGGGAACATCCAAAAGGGTACTGCTAGTCAGTGTGTTTTGGCTTTTTCAAGACATACTGACAGTTTTACAGTGCCACATGAGTATTTTTAACCAAGGTCATTTTTATTACACTAATATCCAAGAATCCAAGAGAACAAGAGATGATGTTAACAAAAATTACATGAGATAAAATAAAGTTAGGTATTTGGGATGACTTACCACTTCAAAACTGAGCCGCTTGAAATAAACACAGTGCCTGGCATTATAAACACACAGATTTGCAAAGAGGCAACACACTGGGTAAAAGTCTCTAAGCTGGTTTGCTATCTATGTAAGCTCTGTTGTTACAAAAGCTACAGGCGTTCAAAGACACCTACTGTTTGTGAATCCAATCCTCACTGGCTGGATGTATGAGCCCATTAGGATGCTCGAAGATAGTAAGCTCTTGTTTAAGGATTTTTTTTTCCCCTAAGGAAGCAGCTGACAGAGCCATGTGAACTCTGGAGCAGAACTCTGAAACTAGTATTCCCATCAACTGCAAAGTGCCTGGTACATACTGGAGGAAGTTTCACAAATGTTTGTTGAATGAATGAATTCAAGAATAAACCAGTTTCCTTTTCTAATGCAAGGCTGTGAGAGTTGCTTCTGTACTAATGGCTACAGAAGGCTACCTTTTCCCAACTTGGCCCTGGGAACAATGGCAAGAAACTGGCCTCATCAAAGTTGTCCCTACCCTTTTTTTTTTCCCCCAAAGTTATAAGTAGATAGCCATATTGGACAAGAAGCAAATTATGGAGACTGAGCACACACAGATGGTGTGGCTATAAAATAGCAAATTTTGTTTTTGCTTATGGCTTAGAAATTTCCTTTGCGGAAAGGAGTCATATGCTCATAGACCCCGGCACATAATCTAATCAAACTTGGCACATGTTTTTATAATTCAAAGATCCTAGATTTGATATCCCGTTTGGGGAATCCCTTCTTCCATTTCCTGTGCCAGGGGATGATGTACTTTATGTTCCGATTAGGCACTTTCTTCTCCCTTCCTACCGCTATCCACTCTCCCCATCCAGCTCTAAGGATCCCTGAGTACATCTGGTTGGTCACAGCTCACTGTAACCTCAACCTCCCGGGCTCAAGCGATCTTCCCACCTCAGCCTCCCGAGTAGCTGGGATTACAGGTGTGTGCCACCATGCCCAGCTAACTTAAAAATTTTCTGTAAAGATGAGGTCTCCCTATGTTGCCCAGACTGGTCTCTAATTCCTGAGTTCAAGTGATCCTCCTGGCTCAGCCTCCCAACGTGTTGTGATTACAGTCATGAGCTACCATGCCCAACCTCCAAAGTGAGTTTTACCAATTTATACTCCTAGCAGGAGCAGGAGTGTTTGAAAATTTCCTTTGTGCCAAATATCCTTGCCAACACTTGTTTCCTGAATTTTTAATTTTTGTATTTCCCCAGGTTATCTTTTTTAACTTAATCATGGAAAATAACAGAGATTTAGGGCAACTGTCATGTACAATTGGTCTTTTCATGAAGAACATTGTGAATGGTGAACTGAAAAAGCAAGTTGAAAAGTAAACCCATATATGCTAACATAAGAGTGCCAGCAGAGTAATTCTGGGACTCAGTGAGCCAAATAAAACGGTATGAACCCATATAAACCACAGCTAACGTAACCTGTTGCAAATTAAAGGCCTAACTAACCAGACCAAAACAAAATTGTTCTGAACTATTTAGGACACAATGATATACTCCATTACTGCTGTCTTGGAGCAGCTGATTTCAAATGCCAGGCTTTCAATGAAAACTTAAAAGAAGCTAGAATTATGGCAAATAGTACCCACACATGGCACCTACCTTCTGAAGTCCCTCTACAGTGGCAGGCAGGCTAATCAAGTCTGCAGCTGACTTAACATTGGCTTTGAGGTGGTTCACTGCAGAAGTCAACAGAGAAATCTGAACAAAAAAGAGAAACAATGAAAACAAATGAGAACTTGTAGACTACATGTTACCTTCACAAACACTATGGTTGGTGATGTCAAGATAGTCTAGGATTTTACGTGTTTTTGCGACCCTGTCAGTTCACAGGAGTAAAGGAGACAGGACTTTGGACAGAGTTGAAATCTGGGAGGCAACAATAATCCCCTTCTTTCCCTGCCCAATTTGAACACTAGTGCCAAAGAGTAAAGGCAGGTGTTATTCTTTACCCTAGTCCCGGCAGCACAAGATCCCCAAATCTTAAATTACTCAAAAGATGCTGCAATTGTCACACACTCCTTCAACAATTGGACAGGAAGAAAGTTAATGATGAGAGATCACTTCAAAATTTCATTTTGGTAAAATATAACACCTCAGTTATTTACCAAACTTTTGTCTTGCCCAAGTGGAACATATATTACAAAGTAAAAGCCCATCTCACAAAATACAGTCTACAGGAACTACACTCTGATAACCCAAACAGCATTTTCAACTACTTGGAGATTTGGTTGTGGTTTAATAATGTGATTAATATTTCAAACTCAATAGCTCAACCAAAGCACTACTTTGTATCCTGAAGGGGCTCAATAAATACCCACTGACTCACTGACTGATGCAATGTATGTATTAAAATAGGAACTGAATCAAAATAAAATGAGGCTTCCCATCTGCTATTTAGGCATAGAATTCTAAATATCTAGACTTCACTCTTGAATGGGAACTGAGGGAACCTGTGTAATACTCAGTTTCAGGTTGCAGAGACAATATTCTAAAAGCTTTGCAGTTTGGCTCAAAACACTCTTGAAAGGTTCTTATTTCTAAACTGCTTTCCTATTCCAAATTCTAGGATAAGAACACAGATCTGCCAATAACAATTATATTCAGAGTGGCCTCGTAGGGTACCCACCAGTTTCTGGGCACTTGTTATGGGCCAAGCACAGTGGTAGGCACTGGGGGATGAAAGACAAAACAGAACCAACAGAATCTGATTCCCTACTCATTCCTTTAGCAAATGTATGGCATCTTCTCTGTGCCAGACACTGCTGCAGTCATTGTGGAGACAGCAGAGAGGCAAACAAGACCATGAAGCTTTGTTCTCATGGACTGTAAATCTTAGTAAAAGGTGACAGAAAAACAGAGAAAAGAATCCGGATTGTAATAAGTACTATGCTAATAATTTTTTCTTCTCTTTTCTTTTTTTTTGGAGACAGTCTCGCTCTGCTGCCCAGGCTGGAGTGCAGTGGGGCAATCTTGGCTCACTGCAGCCTCTGCCTCCTGGGTTCAAGTGATTCTTGTGCTTCAGCCTCCTGAGTAGCTGGGATTACGGGCATGTGCCACTATGCCCAGCTAATTTTTGTATTTTTCAGTAGAGATGGGGGTTTTGCCATGTTGGCCAGGCTGGTCTCGAACTCCTGGCCTCAAGCGATCTGCCTGCCTTGGTCTCCTAAAGTACTGGGATTACAGGCGTAAGCCACCTTGTCCGGCTATGCAAAGAATTTAATTTAAACAAAGCTCCCTGAGAGAGTAGTAGTAGCTTGGTCTGAGATGAGGGAGTCTGGTAAGGAGCCTGGGAACTCAGGTTCTCTATTCCCTCTTTTCTTTTAGGAGGCTTAAGACAAATTTTCAGCCATTCACTAATATAACAAATACTATTAGACCCTGTTATACACCAGTGGTGAACAACACAGATGTCAGGTATCCTGTGGTGTTTACATTTTAGTACAAGGAGGCAGACACTTTTATACAGGAAAAATATCAGATAGTGGGAAGCACTAGAAAAAAATTAAAATAAGGTAACCTGATAGGAGTGGCTGGTTAGCAACTTTTAGATTGATTGGTCTGAGGAGGTCTCTATAAGGAGGTAAAATTTAAACAGAGATTTAAATAATAAGAAACAATTTATCATATGAAGATTGGATGAAGCATATTTCAGGGAAGAGGGAACTGCTAGACCAAAAGCCCCAGTACAGGAAAGAGCTTGACATATTTAGAGAATAGAAGTTCAGGTGGCAGGATCTCATAATGTGTGTGTGTATGTGAGAGAGACAGAGAGACAGAGAAGCAGGCAATGAGGCCAGATATGCAGTAAAGGGCCAGAACAGGCAGGACTCTGTAAGCCAGAGCAAGGACATGGGTTTTGCTTGAGGTGTGATAGGAAGGAGTGTGTAGGCAGGATAATTACATAAATGGAGGCACCTTGTAGGAAGAATGCTATGGCTATCAATAGAAATGGAGAGACCAGTAAGAAGCCGATCTGTGTAGTCTTGGCAAGAGATAATGGTGGTTTAGACCTGAGTGGTAGTAGAGGTAGTAGCAGAAGTAGAGACAATACAATTTGCTGGGACTGGGTATTAAAAGTGAGGAAGACAGTAGAATCAAGGAAACAGATCTCTCACCTCAAGGAGCTTTCAATATAACTGAGAGACAGGGCAAGAGTACATTAAAGAAACAATTAAGGCCAGTTGTGGTGGCTATCACCTGTAATCCCAGCACTTTGGGAGGCCAAGGCGGGCGGATCATTGAGGTCAGGAGATTGATATCCTGGCCAACACGGTGAAATCTCGTCTCTACTAAAAATATAAAAATTAGCTGGATGTGGTGGCCTATGCCTGTAATCCCAGCTACTCAGGAGGCCGAGGCAGGAGAATTGCTTGAATCAGGGATTCAGAGGTTGTGGTGAGCTGAGATCATGCCATCCAGCCTGGTGACAGAGACAGGCTCCATCTCAAAAAAAAAAGTCATACTGAATAAAGTTTTGAGAAGAGGATATCGGTGCAAGCTGAAAGAGACAGGATTCGCTGAAGTAGGACTCAAATTAGACAGAGAAGTTAGAATTTTATATTAAAAACAAAGCAGGCATTCTTTCTAGGTTAGAAGGGTGAGGGTGGCATCGGGGGATAGGGAACACAGTATGAATAGACTCAGGAGTACTTTCTTTTCATAGCACTTCTCAAAGTGACAATGATTTGTTTATGTGGTTATTTGAATGAGGTTTCTCTCTTCCACAAGACGATAAGCTCCATGTGATCAAGGTCAATGTCTGTTTTACTTTCCACAATACACCTGGCACAAGGATGGGCATTTATTGAATGAATGGCTGAGAATGGACACTGTGTCTGGGATGAACATTGAGAAGGGTAGTCCAAGCAGAGTAGAAGGCAGAGGCCAGGGGGCAGGAAATAAGGCTAGATAAGTAGTGAACTTATTCTTCTCATCAGTAACTGGGTATAACAACAATAACAACTATTTAATAACTATCTCATAGGGATGCGTGATGGTTTCAAAATATGTCTACAAATTCTTTGACAGTCCTCCCTTCAAGAGATGAAACCTAATTCTCTTTCCCTAGAGTGTAGCCTGACTTAAGTGACTTGCTTCTAGTGAACAGAATAAAGTGGAAGTGACAATTGGCAACTTTAGAAATTAAGTCACAAAAGATCCCTTCTTCTTTGCCTCCCTTGGATTACTCAATCTGGGGAAGGTAGCTGCCGTGCTGTGAGGACACCTGAGTAGCCCCAGGGTGGAGAAGCCCGTGTTGGGAGGAACTGAGGCCTCCTACCAATAGCCACGTGAGTGAGGAGCCTCCAGCCCCAGTCAGACCTTCAGATTACAAAGAGCTGTCTGACATGTTAATTGCAACCTTAGAGATCTTGGCCAGAACCAGTCTGCTAAGTTGCTCCCAAATTCCTGACATACAGAAACTTTAAGATAATAAATGACTGTTGTTTTAGGCCACTAAGTTTTGGGGTAATATGTAACCAAGGAACAGATGACCAACACAGGCTATGAGAATTAAATGAGATATATAACCCAAGCTCTTAGCACTGGTACAGATGAAATATCAAACAAGTGACAGTTCTTTAATAGTGAAATTTAAAAAGCAGTAAAACATGCAATTCTCCATAAGTACTCCAGAATAACCAGACTCATCATCAACATTCTAACTCTATTCATTTAAAAACCGATGAGTGAGAAACCTCAGCCCACAGAGACACTCTCAGCAAACCATAAACTTTCTAAGAGAAGCAATTACATTAAGGAGGTTTTCACCCATGGCTTTAAAAAGATATAAACAATATCCAAGTTTGAAAAAGACATATAGAAACAGGCATTTTTATGCACTGTTTATGGGAGTATAAATTAGAGAAACCTTGTAGGAATATCCATCAAAATTGAAAATGTTTATATTCTTTATTTTGGCAATTTCATTTCTAGAAATCTGTCTTACAAATTAGTAGCTCATGTGCATGATACATTTTTAAAAAATAATTCTTCCTTATTTGTAACAGCAAAATACTAGAAGCAATTTAAATGCATATCACTAAGAATGTGACTATATATTCAGTGGACAAAGCAAGTAGTAGAACAATACATACTGAATGACCTTAACCCATAGGTTAATTCATATTAAAAACTTTATGATTTTGTAAATAGAGAACTAGAATAATGCAGCCCACATTATTGACTGTACACCTATGGGAGCATGAGTGTGTGTGTGTGTGTGTGTGTGTGTGTGTATGTGTGTGCGCGCATGCGCGCGTGTGAACGAGATGGGAACACAGAGATGGGAATTGAAGGAAAATTTTCATAGGAGTTCTATATATATTTTATAGTTTAAATCTTATGTAAGAATCCACTCACAAATTACCTATGAAATTTTTAAAAAGACAAAAGATGAGAAAGAAATATATACACATAGGAAAAAGACACCACATAACTTTGGAAACGGTTTGATGGGTTTTCTTGGCTGACCCTTTCTTCTATGCCCTCACTGGGCTTTCCAAGATCCCTGTAACATGCCCAATCATAAAATGCTAGAAAGGGGTCCTGCCCCCAGGTATGTTTTCCTTGGTGCCCCAAAGTATGTACACAGTTGGTTCAAGATCAGTTTGAAGGCAAGACTACAGTTATTCCAAATTGCCCTATCAACTATGTGGTTACCTTTCAGCCACAAGAGGGGACAAACTCCTTCCTCCACTGACAACCGGCTAGACTCTAAAGGGACAACAAGCTGTTCTTTGGGTAAAAACTCTTCTTCCAAGTACTGCAAATTCCAAGGTCCTGAGGCTATGGCAGAGCACATGGCTAATTGGGAATGGCAGTGGTCTCACAAAAAGCCAGTGTGACTGGTTGGCAGCTGCCATTTCACCCAAAAGCCAGAGAAGCAGCTGAAAGCCAATGTCAGCAGGATCAAGTGAGGTGCTGCTGCACTTTTCTCAATGCCACAAATACTCTAAGTCTAGGGTATCAGCTGCCTCACTGAAAAAGCATGCTCTGGAGAGCCGACCATTAACTTTCCAGGTATAAAACACCACTTAGGCCTTCTTACTCACTTACAAAACCTGGATCACACACTGTTTCCTAGGACTTGGCTATATACCCATAAATTACAAAGCTGGATTCCATCTTCTAGCATTCCTCTCTTTAGTAAAACAATGCCAAAATCTGTGGCAAACTACAGCAAAGTTTATATAAGCAACTAACATGGAGGCGACGCACTCTCCTATTACTTTCTCTGGAATTGCTCTGGCCTCTAACAGATGCATTCTAGAAAGTCAGATCAGACTCAGGCATTACAAAACTTACACCTAAAAGTCACACTTTGCAATGTGAAGAGTCTAAAAAGTTGAATTAAATAGAACCTATTAAGAAAAATCCACATTCTAGCCAAAAGATGAGTCATGACTTTTATGCATATTACATGACCTTTCATTAGAAAAATTAAAAATAGCTACTGTAGACCATTTGCTTAATAGATAATTTTATACTATAAAGTTGGAAATGCTGTTTTTTTGCTTTGGGGTTGAAGTTAAGTGTTCTTTAAATAGTAAAGAAAAAGTTATTAAAACAGACAATCTCAATGATGGGTGAGCCCTTTGCTCACATTTTTTTTTTTTTTTTTTGAGATGGAGTCTTGCTCTTGTCACCCAGGCTGGGGTGCAATGGCACAATCTTGGATTACTGCAACCTTTGCTTCTCGGGTTCAAGCGATTCTCTTGCCTCAGCCTCCAGAGTAGCTAGGGTTATAGGCGCCCACGACCACACCTGGCTAATTTTTGTATTTTTAGTAGAGACAGGGTTTTGCCACATTGACCAGGCTGGTCTCAAACTCCTGATCTCGTGATCTGCCCGCTTCGGCCTCCCAAAGTGCTGGGATTACAGTATGAGCCACCTTACCTGGCCTCCTCGCACTTTTTTTTTAACCAATCAGTACAATATATAGCCTTGTTTTAAGTGTATTTCCGTTTAAGACATCTTATTTAATGCATATTGTTGACTGATTAGCATTGAACGCACAGCCAGCAGAACCATAACTCATGCCTGAAAGAAGCCTATCTAACACGTATTTTTTCCATAGGGCACATCACAGTCTCCTTGCACTTTGGAACAATCGATAACACTTCAGCACTATGCCTGGGGGACATTTTTGAACATGGAAATCACCAAAAACAGAAGAAAAATATAAAAAATATGGCATTACATATATTGTGAAAAAGACACTGTTTACAGTATGAGAGCTGAATCAAGAAGGCAGCAAGTCACCTTGTTCAAATTCAGCTGTAAATATGCATGTTGGGTGACTCAAATTCCTTGCTGCTATGCGTGTGTTGGTGAATGACTGCAATAGTGTCACAAGTACAGATTTTGAGATTACAAATAAATTTAGCAAATAGAAAATTCATAAATTATGAGGATCAACTGCACTAATGTTTTACCTAGAATATTCTTCTTTCTGTAGAATTCAGCCAGCCAACTCCTATTTGCCCTTCAGGACTCAGTTCAAGATCTCTGGGAAACCTCACTTGGCTCCAGTCTAGGTGAGATACATACTTAAAAATGTCCTCACAATACTCATTTGGATCTATTTCTTATTGCTTCTCAGGCTGCTTTACAATTGTTTACTTTTCTATTTCCTCCATTTGATTATAAGATCCTTGAAGGAACTGGGGGCAGTGGCTCACATGTACAATACCAGCACTTTGGGAGGCTAAGGTGGGAGGATCACTTGATCCTAGGCGTTCACAACCAGCCTGGGAAATATAGTGAGACCCTGTCTCTACAAAAAGAAAAAAAGAAAAAGAAAAAACTTAGCCAGACGTGGTGGTGCATGCTTGTAGTCCTAGCTACTTGGTAGACTGAGGTGGGAGGATCACTTGAGCCCAGGAGGTTGAGGCTGCAGAGAGCTGTGACTGTGTCACTGCATCCCAGTCTGGGTGACAGAGTGAGACCCTGTCTCAAATAAAAGAAAAAAAAAAGGTCAGAGGGAGCCTGTTTGCCTATTCTGTTTTGCCATGTAAGGACAACATAGCAAGAAAGTTGTCACGTATGAAGTAATAAACCTTCACCAGACACCAAATCTGCTGGTGCCTTATCTTGGACTTCCCAGCCTCTGTTGTTTTTAAGTTATGTAGTCTAAGATATTTTGTTATGGCAGCCTGAATGGATTGAGACAGAAGCCAAAGTCTAGCTCCATGAAAGCAGCTTGGTAAATGTTTGTTGAATAATGGTCTTCAAGGAAGTAGGAGGAGACTCCCTAAAACAGTCAAGAGGGAATGAGTATAAAATCAGAGGTTTCATGAATAAAACAGAAAAGTAAATTAGATTTCAACTACTAATTCTTTTTCAAGAAAAATTTTAACTTTTTTCAAACTGATGGCTTTTTTTTTTCAGATTATATTAACTTCAACTTACATTGTGATAAGAACAGTTCTTGTTAAGTGATATAATACATTTTCTTATTGTTTGAGCCACTTTGAATTGCTTCTAAAATAACTGCCACTAAAAGCATCTTAACTGACAGTAATGTTTACAGATAGAAACATGGTTAAATATTACTTTTATTTTCATACCTACTTTGGTTTAGGACAGATGCCTCTGACTTGAACAGACCATCAGAAATGTGTAACATTAATTTTAGAAAACCACTCAGACAGAGAGTGCTGGGCTCCCTTAGGAAACAACACAAATCTCTGCTTTCCCATCACCCATGCTTCTGGGCCCGCACTCTCAGAGAAGTTCTCTGTTATCAGGCTGGCTTCATAAGTCAGTTCCAGCATCCTTGAAGGTATATTGATGCTGAAACGGAAAGGGTTTCAGTGTAATCTCTCCCGGTTTCATAGATAAAGGCCTAGGATTGAAGTAAACTTTCTATTTATAGCAGGTCCTTGAATAATGTTTTGTTCAATATCATTTGGTTACAACATTGATTAGAAAAAAATTTGACTCTTGGCTAGGGTCACTGTTTGCATGTTCTCCCCATGTTGGCCGGGGTTTTCTCCAGGTACTCCCATGTCACAAAGCTGCACATGTTAGGTTAGATGGCATGTATAAATAGTCCCAGTCTGAGTGTGTGCGTGTGTATGAGTAAGCCCTGTGATGGGAGGGCGTCCTGTCCAGGGTTGGTTCTCGCTTTGCACCCTAAGCTGCCAGGATAGGCTCTGGTCACTTATGATCCGACCCTACACTGAAAAAAAAAAGGGTAAATAATTACTTAACTTGCTTGTATTAATCTTTTGTAAATGTATGTATAGCTTACATTTATTTCAATGTTGAATATTAGAAGTGTTTTGGTCTTCTAGAAGTTTAGTGATTTTTTTTTTTTTGGGTGACCAGAAATGTGCCCTAGTAATTTAATTCTTTTTTGTTTGTTTGAGAAAGGGTCTTGCTCTGTTCCCCATGCTAGAGTGCACTGACATGATCATAGCTCACTGCTGCTTCAAACTCCAAGGCTCAAGCAATCCTCCTGCTTCAGACTCCTGAGTTGCTGGAACTAAAGGTGTATGCCATCATGCCCAGCTAATTACTTTATTTTTTGCAGAGACAGGGTCTTGCTTTGTTGCCCATGCTGATCTGGAACTCCTGAAATCAAGGGATCCTCCCATCTTGAGCTCCCAAAGTGCTGGAATTACAGGTGCGAGCCACCACACCTGGCCTTAACTCTTGTTTATATTAATTAGCCTATGATAAAACTTGTTTCATTATATGCCATTTACTTAAAGTCACAGTTTCCAAAAACATAGCAATGACATTGAGATTTACTGTATCTGCCTTCTCAGGTGCTTCTTGAATTAAAAATAATGGCAGGCCAAGAATGAAATGATTCTTTTGTGTCTAGCTTCCTGGTTAAAGAGAAGTCAGAAACCAACATAGGTACCAAAGATTTGAAAATCGATGTGTGTTCTCCCACCATGTACCAATATCCCTTTTGACTCTTCCTATAATGTCAATTTAAAAGAATGAGATGAAAAATAGATAGTTGACTTTGCTTTTTCATGCTCAACAGTATCACCTTCCTCTCAGAATGGTAAACTGCATGACTGGCTACTTATATGGAATCCCCAGTTTGCCCTAGGAGAGATGCTAACTGTCTTTCAGTGCTTCAGTGTGGTCTACTTTCACCTGATGTAATTTGCTGTGTGACTGTAGGCAAGGCCGATTTCTCCTATCCATTTTGCAAAAAAAAAGGGTGAATACCTGCTTTTCTCCAATTACAGAGAGTCCAAGCATAAAGGATAGACAGTAAATACTAGGGGCTATAACTCATCAATTATTTCATGAATAACTCTGAAAAATTAAATAGAACGGAATGGAAAGTAGCATAAGGCACCATACATATTAAGGGTGAGCTACTGTTTCAGAAACATTAATTTCAGTTACAAATAGGTATGTATATGTTTATTATGTAATGATGTGAAACATTTTATACTGTGGGTTCCAGGCAAAAGTTTGGAAGCCACTGCCCCACACTATTTATCATTGGTCTTAAGTGCTGAACTGCCCCACTCCTGGACCATTGCTGAAAGGTGTTGCTTCAGATATATCTGCAAGCACTTTCTTCTAGCACAGTGCTCCTTTTCACTACTGGCTGATTCTGAACTGTGTGATTCTACTCTGAAAAAGACAACACCTTCTTAGCCCCAAGAAAGATAATATCTATTTTTAAGCACTTTGCACGTGTATCATTCATCTGGTACTTGACTTTTCTATGCAGATACATTTCCTAACTAAACTAGAAAAACTAGGGACGGGGCTATAGTTATTCTGTGACAAACATGGTATCCTTATACATATAAGATGCTTGATCAACATCCTTAGAATAAGCCCTTTTCTCTGGCAGAGTCCCACTTCTGGAATCAATGCCTACTGAACTCTGGTCAATTTAGGGGCTGGAAAAGTGTATGCTCTACCTATGCTTATTTGACTGACTAAGGCATTTCACCAACTCCACTAGCTGTTCCTAAGTTATTCTTAGAATGACTATTGTTGATGATTTCCAGATTCTGTAAACACATTAGCTAATCATGAGTTTACAATTAGCTAATAAAAATGGGCTATCCACTTTTCTTGGGGGTTAGATGATACTCCTTTTCTACTTGACACTTACAGAACTCTGTAGGAAAAGGTAACTCAAGAAACTTCCAACTCTCTCTCAAATGCTGTATTTAGTAGAACTATTTTCTTTTGCCGAAAGGATTAACATTTTAAATATTTGATAAATGCATAACTATTTTACCTGACTTTAACATGTTGGGATTACAGTACGCCAAAGCCCATTTCAATAAGTAAAACAATCTGAAGTGAATTCCCTATACCTACAATTCCCTATATCCTATTCACATTAAACAACCAAACAAACATTCACAGCTTACACAGAAATAAAATCAAACTTTTACTACCTGCTTATTCATTTCTGTGATGTTTATCCAGACTTTGTTCAAACCCATCTCTCCAGATTCAATCTTCTCAAGTTGTTTTTGCTTGCTGAGTAGTTCTTCATTAAGTTTAGGGATTTCTTGGAATGAGCTTTTCTGATTAGATTCCACTGAAAAGACAAAATAAGACCAATCATAAATAGCATAAAGTTCCCTCATGGTCCTAAGATGAAAAAATGATCAAACAGTAGGAAAGATGGATTAATAAAAGTTAATTCTGACATTGTTCTTTTGTTTATGTAAATACGTACTTTTCACGCTAAAGCTCCATTTTAACTGGGGCTATTTCACTATTGGCATTGCAACTTTTAAAAGCTAGCCAACTAAAAATTATGACAGAATGTGAGCACAAAGAGTTGGCTTTGAGTCTCAACTCTGTGACTTGCTAACTCTCATCTTGAGCAAATTACTCAAATTCTTAGAGCTCAGTTTCCTCATCTGTAATACAGTGATAAAATATAGTTCACAGGGAGAAACAGGAACACTTTTACACTGTTGGTGGGAGTGTAAATTAGTTCAACCATGTGGAAGACAGTGTGGTGATTCCTTAAGGATCTAGAAATAGAAATACCATTTGACCCAGCAATCCCATTAATGGGTATATACTCAAAGGATTATAAATCATTCTATTATAAAGACACATGTACATGTTATGTTCATTATGGTACTGTTTACAATAGCAAAGACCTGAAACCAACCTAAATGCCCATCAATGATAGACTGGATAAAGAAAATGTGGCACATATACCACATGGAATACTATGCAGCCATAAAAAAGGATGAATTCATGTACTTTGCAGGCACACAGATGAATCTGGAAACCATCATTCTCAGTAAACTGACACAAGAACAGAAAACCAAACACCACATGTTCTCACTCACAGGTGAGTGTTAACAATGAGAACACATGGACACAGAGAGGGGAACATCACACACTAGGGTCTATAGGAGGGTGGGGGGTTAGAGGAGAGATAGCAGGGAGTGAGGAGATTGGGGAGGGATAACACTGGGAGAAATACCTAATGTAAGTGACAGGGGGACGGAGGCAGCAAACGACCATGGCATGTGTATACCTATGTAACAATCCTGCAAGATCTGCACATGTACCCCAGAACTTAAAGTATAACAAAAAATATATACATAAACTAAACTAAAAAAATATACTTCACAAGATTGTTAATATTAAGTGAGAAAATGGCTGTAAAGCATTTAACACAGCTGGTCAGGCATATAATAAATGAGAAATCCTAGGTCCTGACCAACTCAATTAAGAAGATTTTAAATTAGTCAATTAAGATTTATAAACCTTACTCCATTAATGCTCAAGGTGAGATTATAAGTTATATATCTAAATGCTTAAGGGGGCAGTCTTACCATCTTTCAAACGCTGTTATGAGAACTAAGATTTTTAATCTTTTTCATAAATAGTAAACAGTATTTTCTTAAGTCTTAAACCACCCCAAAACTCAAAATGAAATCGAAGATAAAAGAATATGCTGGGTGAAGTATAGTGTGATATTTGGCCTTTCTTTTGGGAAACAACAGCTCCTGAATGGTTTAGGGATTTGCCAGCCAAAAGGTAGAGGCCTGAAAGAATCCTTTCTCTTCTTTCTTTAAAGAGCATTTTTCCTTTTCATAGAAAATAAAATATTAATAATGGCTGGTCCTCCAGAATAAAACCTACATCTTTTTTTTTTTTTTTTTTTTTTAAGCCACAGACTGCCTGGTTAGTTATTATATGCTTCCTTAAAACGAAAAACTGGCATAAAAGACCCATATAAAATAACCTCCTAAAAACGTAAGCTCCATGACTGTTTTGTTCACTTCCACACAGTCAGCACTTAGAATACTCCTGACACATTTTAAGTACTTAATAAATATTTATCACCTGAATAAATATTTGGCCTTTGCTTAACTTCCAATTACATTCCCTACACTTCACCTACCTCTTCAACCTACTTGTGGCCAAGCTGATCTTCCTGACACACTAACCTTTTAAGCCTCATGACCCTTGCACCGCTATGGTTTCTGCCTAGATGCCCTTGGCTTGTCTCTTCTTTATTTCTACCACTTTGGCCTAGTTAATTCCTTTTAAGATTCAGTGCCAACAGCCAGGACCCTTAGACCACTGCACCTCTTTACTACTCCAAATTCTACCATGCACTTAACACATGGTGCTGTAACTCTACTCATCTGCTGTAACTTTACTCATCTATCTCCTCTATCAAATGCGGAGATGCTTGAGGACAAAGACTAGATCTAACTTGGGTATGTATTTCCAGCAGCCAGCACAGAGCCAGGTACACAGCAGGGTTCAAATGATTGTTCTGTGAAATAACTGTAGGGCATGAAATGGAGTTAATGTTATACTATTAAACGCAAAACCCCTCAACAAATAAAAAACCGAAACAC
Source organism: Cebus imitator (assembly GCF_001604975.1). Classification (NCBI taxonomy): domain Eukaryota; kingdom Metazoa; phylum Chordata; class Mammalia; order Primates; family Cebidae; genus Cebus; species Cebus imitator. Next base: position 2,944,364 of record NW_016107444.1, read on the forward strand.
ATTTAACAATTAAAATCCCCCACAAAATGAGCAGTGTTGGTGGTATCCTTATTTTAAGCAAGCTCACTATTGAAAATTCAGAATTAAGAGAGATATATTTATTCATTTTTCAAAAATGCTTGCCAAAGGATTTCATTATAATGACAGGTTTTCTAGGTGCTTTAACATTAAAAAAAACCTGATATATGTTAATTGTACATATTTACAGGGTACCTAGCGATGTTTCCATACATATAATGTATAGCAATCACAGTGATTAGTGTATCCAGCATCTCAAACATTTATCATTTCTTTGTGTCAAAAATATTTGATATCCTCCTTACAGCTATTTGCAACTACCTCTTATTAACTCTAGCCATGCTACAGTGGTACATAACACTAGAACTTATTCCTCCTAACAGGCTGTAATTTTGCATCCTTTAGCAAATCTCTCCCTATCCCTTCTTCCCCTACTCTTCTCAGCCTCTAGTATCCTCTTTGTGTTTTTACTTCCATAAAATCAAATTTTTAAAAAATTTATTTTTATTTTGTTTAGACATGAGGTCTCTCTCTGTTACCCAGGCTGGAGGGCAGTGGCATGATCACAGCTCACTGCAGCTTCAAACTCCCAGGCTCAAGTGATCATTCTGCCTCAGCCTCTTGCATGGCTGGGACTACAAGCATGCACCACACCCAGCTATTTTAAATTTTTTTAGAGATGGTGGTTTGCTACGCTTCCCTGGGCTGGTCTCAAACCCCTGAGCTCAAATGATCCTTCCGCCTCTGCCTCTTAGTTGTTGGGATTACAGGCATGAGTTACCATAGCTAGCAAAATAAACTTTTGTTATCTTCCACATATGAGTGAGAACATGCAGTGTTTAGCTTTCTGTTCGCAGCTCATTTCACTTAACAATGTCTTTCAGTTCCATCCATATTACAAAGAATGACAGGATTTCATTCTTTTTTATGGCTGAATAGTATTCCACAGCATATATATACTACATTTTCTTTATCCATCTGCTCTTGGACGCCTAGGTTGATTCCATAGCTTGGCTATTGTGAATAATGCTGTAATAAACATGGGGGTGTGAATGTCTCTTCCACATACGGATTTCCTTTTGCCCAGTAGTTTCCTAGGTGCTTTAAATGCAGCACTTAATTTACACATGGTTTACAGGAATATATCTATCTCATACAGTAAAAACATTTTACCAGCCAGTCTAAATTAATTAATTTCCCTGAATTTCCTATACATTTTCAATTAGGTTATAAAGAAAAACTCATCCAACAAACATCTGCCATACTCAGGTACCTCAAAGGAACAAGGGGCAAAGCCTCTCTTTTCTGCAGTCTATATGCATGAACTAGGAAGTAGGAGTGGAAGAGGAAATAGACAAATACATAAATAACCTGGATTATAATGATTAACTAAAAAACATATAAAACTGACCAGCCCTGAAAATATTCTGGATCCTCAGGACTGTATGAGCCAAGAGGGGATCACAATGATTATCTCATCTGGAGCTTTTTAGGAGAGATACTTTAAGAATTGGTACTTCTATTACATAAATGGGAGGAAGTGTAGCAAACTACAACTTATGATTACTAATTCATGTTTTTCCAACATAGGAAGCAATAATTTAAAATTTCGTATGTTAATGACCAAAAGAATGTACTTAGTTCTTTCGATTTCCTAATCTTTAAGATGAGGAAATGGAAAAATGTCAACATATACCACCAGTCAAATAGTACACACAATGCTGACAGCAATATTTTATATTTACACAATGTCTTTTCAGTTTGCAATAAACTATTATGTATTAATTATTCAACAACTTGTTATTAAGCCCCTACCATGTGCCCAAACCTGCATGGGCACAAGTATATACAAAAGACCCTGAAGGTCTTAGTCTAGTGGGGAGCCAGGCATGGTCACAGAATTACTATACGGTGTGACTGATGTTACGACAGAGGAATGCCCAAAGTGCTTTGGTAGCACAAATATATCTTTATATTTTACAGATGAGAAAATGAATGCTCAAAAAGAATAAGTGACTTGTCTAAGTTTTACAGCCAGTTTTGCAAAGCCAGAATTCAAAAAGTCGAACCCTCTGTTCCTAGGACCAGTACTTTTCCTAGTATACTTTAGAGGTCACAGATAACTACATCCCCTAATGCCCTCATTAGCACAAGACCATTTTTAAGTTCTCTGCCAAATGATCAAGTCACTACTTTGTCTGTATGGCCAGAAAAGGAGGTACCTGATTTATTTATACTGTCCAAATTTATTTACACTCTTCCAAATTTCCTTTCATTTACTCAAGTGTTTCATAGCTGAGTGACAGAAAAGGATGGTTGAGAGTAGAATCTTCCTTAGAATAACTGTGGAGGTCTTTTGAAGTATCTGGTTTTGGAAAAAAGAATACTGAACTAAGAGTTTCAGGGCCAGTCAGTACTTTTAGCTTAACTATCAAGTTTATCTTTGAAAAAAATGCCAAGCCTATCTGCTTTGCTTTCTATTTCAGATATTTTAGCAATCCTTTGTCCTTTCCTTGCAAGTGTTTTGGAAAATTTATTGAAATAAAATCAAACGGTTCTAGATTTCTCAAGAAGGTATTAAAGCCAGACAAGCAGGTGGTCTTATCCAAGTTCGTGAATCCCACTGTCTTCTTGAAAAACAAATAAAAATTTAAAAAATACATTTAGGCAGGGTGTGGTGGTTCATGCCTGTAATCCCAGCACTTCGGGAGGTCGAGACAAATGAATCACCTGAGGTCAGGAGTTTGAGACCAGCCTGGCCAACAAGGTGAAACTCCATCTCTATTTTTAAAAATACAAAAAATTAGCTGGGCGTGGTGGCACATGCCTGTAGTCCCAGCTACTCAGGAGGCTGAGGCAGGAGAGTCACTTGAACCTGGGAGGTGGAGGTTGCAGTGGGCTGAGATTGTGCCATTGCACTCCTCCTGGGCAACAAGAGCAAAACTCCATCTTAAAAAAAAAAAAAATACTAAGAAGATTGGTTCCATTTAGTCAAGATATTGGTTCTCACAAACAAAACAAAACAAAACAAACTTCTGAGAAAGTAGTCTACAATGGTTTAGCCTATGGACTAACTATTCCAGGCCCCATCCCCTACCCTCCCTTAGGAAGTCTTGCTTTGCAGTGTCAGGAAGACATTGCAGGTGCTGGCATTTCTACTGGAGCAAATCAAAGCCAACAAAACAGTTGGGCTGACAATTTCAAATCTGCTTCATTTAGCTGGCTGACAAATGTAGTCAGGGTCCCAGGGGAATGTGGCTCAGTGGTAGAAAGCAGGGTCTGCAGTCCAGGGTATAATTCTTGACATCTCCTGAAGACAGTATAGTATTTCCAGGGATTGGTATTAACAAGTGTTAAATAAATATTTGTTGACTGATTGCCAGGTCTATTACATGTATGAGTACTACATTTTTAAAAGGTAGTACTTTGTTTGCATTCCCAAAGAAATTACCTGAAAAGCTCAGCTAAGGTATAAATTACATAGGTATCCTATAAACATGGGTGCAGACGAGTCAGAAAAAGGAATATCAAGATATTGTACATATCAAGAAAGAAAGAAATGCAGAATTTGATATGCTATAAGGTTGTTTCTTCCAGATATATACATTATATTGATGGTTGTTTGATAAGAATTATAAGTATTCTGTATTAGATTTTGCAATATATATAATTCTATTGCTTACAGGTAAGGAGCAAAAGCCCAACTATTCAAATGGTCATATATTTTTTTCTGGAAAATAATATATTATTTTTTAAAAGTTGAGAGTGGAACAGCTGACTCTTAAAAGCCTTACTTTATTTCATTTTTTTTTAGACGGAGTCTTTCCCTGTCGCCACACTGGAGTGTAGTTGCGCAATCTTGGCTTGCCGCAACCTTTGCCTCCTGGGTTCAAGAGATTCCCCTGCCTCAGCCTCACGAGTAGCTGGGACTACAGGCATGCACCACCATGCCCAGCTAAATTTTGAATGGCTGAATTGAGCAATGTTTTGAAATATATAAATAAATAATTGCTATATGTGATCAAAACAAGCTACAGCACAAGCCTATAGCTAACTACAAGCCTAACTAACTAGAAGGCTGTAGTTAAGAGACCCAATTAACTACAAAGAGACGACAGCACAGACAGGTGTCTTCAGTGGTTATTTATAAATACTGTTTCTGAGAACCTAATTTCCAAGTTATGATTACTACTTATACACACAGAAAAAATTGGCCTTAAAGACACTATGCAATACTGCGAGGACAACTATAAAGGAGGAAAAATAACTATGGGGTACATTTCTTATACCATACTTTGAAAATTGGTAATCCAGGCTAGGATTCTGGCAGAGAATTGTGACATACTGAATTCCATCTCCAGAATCAGAAACACAGAAGAAAGCCAACGTTAGTATTTTAATATATTTTTTTTAAAGCAACATCTCTAGAAACATCATTAATACACTAAAGATTAGCTGTTCTTAGGTTGGGTTCAAAACTTGAGTAACCGTAGGCAGCCAAGAGAAGCTGAGATATTGTAATCTTCTAAGCTTCAGATGGCAAAGTGAGGATATTGTAAACTTCTAGTCTTAAGATGGGAAGAACTTAAATTCCAGTTCTGGAGCCAGATTTCTTTATGACCTTCAGAAAACCTTGTGGTCAGTTTCCTGGTATGCTCATGCTATTAAGGTTAGGGTATTTGTGATTAAGTTGAAACTGGTTCCTTTGCTTAGAAGATTAACCCTTGAAACCTAGAGCCAAAAATTTCAGTGTTGCTACAAAAAAAAAAAAAAATTATATTAAATCTGGTCGGAGCTATTATGCAAACACAACTTTTGGAAAAAGTAATTTGGGTGGAGCACAGTGGCTCACACTTGTAATCCCAGCACTTTGGGAGGCTGAGGCAGGCAGATCACTTGAGCCTAGGAGTTCGAGACCAGCCTGGGCAACATAGTGAAACCCTGTCTTCTACAAACATACAAAAATTAGCAGAGTGTGGTGCATGTCTATAGTTTCAGCTACTGGGGTTGGGGGTGGGAGTGTGGGGTGCTGACATGGGAGGACTGCTTGAGCCCATGAGGTCAAGGCTGCAATAAGCCAGATGCCACCGCACTCCGGCTTGGGGGACAGAGCGAGACCCTATCTCAAAAACGACGACAACAACAACAACAACAAAAACGAAACGAAAACGTAATTTGGATGTGTAAAATACAACTTTACAATTTAGAATATACAAAACTCTGTGACTTGAAAAGCTCCTTTAACTGTAAAACTCACTCAGTTGCATAGTGTTCAAGGTAGATATGGTTGTTGTAAGCCCTTCATAGATATGTAACTTATTTCAAAGAATCACAAAGGTTTCCTGAGACTTTAAAATGATAACATTCATTAATGGTATGTCAATGTTTTTTTCTTGAAACAGACCATGTTACTAGTATAAGCACAGCTAAGGAGAGAAATCTATCAGTCCTTGGTCTAAGCTTGAAAACTGATAAGTATGCAGAAAGCCAGTTCTTCCTGTTTCTTCTACGAAACTTCTTTTAGATTACTCACCAAGTTGATATCAAAGAGATCTGAAGGCACTTGAAGAAACGTGTGTAGGTTTACAAAGCCACTGGGAACAGTGGTGCACATAGTAGTGTTATAAATGTGAACTTGGGTAGCAAGGGTCAAGAGGAAGCTCAGCTCTGTCAAACTTAATCACTGAACAAATTACTTAATCCTTCTAAAAGCATAAAATAATAAAAATAATACTCATCTCACAGGATTATCTTGGAAAGAAAATGATTTGAAACTTGGCAAACAGTAGGCCTTACATAAATGTTAGCTATTCTTATTATTGCCCATTCCTATGCTCCTATTTGGTTTTTCTAAAGAGGTAACTGTTTGACAGATGCTCCCACATTCTTTCTCAAACAGCCCTGTGAAGTGGAAGGAATAGCCCAGTGCTGTCATTGCCAGTTTATACGTGGGGAGATGGAAGCTATAAGTAGAGGTTACCTAACCTAAGGGTAGGAGTCTCTTGCCTTCTGCACTCTAAGCATTGACTGCAATGCCATTATTTCAGATGCTACTTGGCCTGCTGGTGCACAAGCACTGTCTTTTGTTTGTGAGTTTAAAAACAAATAAGTGTTACAACGTTCAAGCAGACAGCTCAGAAAGAGGTAAGAATATGGAGAGTAATGTATAACTGTTTCACTAGAATGGGTGAAACTCTTAGGTTAGCACAGTTGACTCTGTCCCAGAACCTGGAGAGAAGTCCAAGATTACACTCTGAAAAGAGTGACCACAGCTGGGTGCAGTGGCTCATGCCTGTAATCCTAGCTACTTGGAAGGCTGAGGCACAAGAATTGCTTGAACCCAGGAGACAGAGGTTGCAGTGAGCTGGGATCACATGACTCCATCCCAGCCTGGGTGACAGAGTGAGACCCTGTCTTAAAAAAAAAAAAAAAAAGAGTGATCACTTACTTGTTCGAAATTTTTCCTTGAGGGCATCCAGATCCTCCTTGAGAGCAACCTGCATCCACACCAAGCCAACACAGGCCACAACACAGGCAGCGAGGATGACAAAACCACAGAGCGGGTAACAGATCTTGCAGCATCGTAAATAGTCTCCCCTGCTCAAAAGGACAAATTCAACCATGAGTACAAAAGTGATTATGAGTATGGCTTTATTAGAAATAGTATACGTGTTTTGCCATGCAATTATCTCCTCTAAATGAATAACCAGTTAATTAACCAGGGGAGGCAGGGTAATGCACTTAAATGAATAAATAATATGACCTATGAAGGGTCCATCTACTGGGCACAAAGGTTTCAAACGTCACATAAAACAGAGGGAGTTCCTGTGGGTAAAAGGAAGAACCTAAGGGCACTACAGCTGTCATTATCAGCAGGGAGGTCTTTGAATACAAGCTCAGGTCACAAAAGTGTAAAGACCAAGGTTTCTCTGCAATTCCATCACTGCACTGTAATTTACCTATTGATTTTTCTCTCTCAAATACTCACTCACTCACTCTGGGGAACCTTGTTTCAGTTTATTGAAACTTTATAAACCTTTAAGCAAGTTTTACTGTAAAAGAAATGAAAGAGGGATCTGTAGCTTTAAGTGGACACCTGGTGTATTCTAGCTTATTGGCTCAGAAGTAAGGAAACACAGAAGGGGCTAGATTTCATACAAAACATCAACCAACCTTCAAGGTCTAAACTAACTTAGCAGGGTAAGTACTCCTGGTACCTTCTGATTAAGGTAACACTTCATCATACCTTCATAACCCAAACCCAGGATTGCCCTTAACAACCTAAGCCCACAAAGCTCATTAGAAATCAAGCTCTTCCTTTAACAAAATAAGAAACATTTTAAACACTCAATGTCAGCACCCAACCTTCTGCCTAACCCTTCTTTCCACATCCTCACCAGAATCCTCTTTTCTTTTAGTGTGCTCTGCGAGGGTCCAAGGGCATTTTTAAAGTTCCCTTTAGTCCTTCCCCACTCTGAGCCCCAATCCCAAAGTCCTCAAATCTTACTACTTGATTTGTCTAGTGGAAAATCAAGCCGTTCTCCACCTATGAACGGCTGGGGAAAATGATGCCTCTTCTTTTGCCTCCCCATCCACTCTCAAGGCTCATACTTCCTACTGTATATCCCTCTCCATATTTCACCATCACCAATATTCAGACTCATTGAAAGTACAAAAATGAAATAATTTGCAGTCTTAAAGTCCCTGCTTCTCCTTTGCTCTACATTGTTTTAAAAGGTCTAGTCCCCAAAGCTTCTCTGCTCCTCTGTCTCCATTCTTTGCTTCTTTAGGGCTCCCTGGGCTCTCGGCACATTCTCCAAGTCCACATTTCCACTTCAGATTTGGAGCTTTTCTTTCTACACCTAAAGGCAGATCTCTAACTTATTCTTCATTCAGGATCTGAACTTACCTTCTCCGTAAAACCATTTTTCCCTCTTTGACTTCCAAAGCCTACACTCTTTTTTTTTTTTTTCTAAGGACTTCCTTTCTCCTTCTTGTCAATGTGACCCATTGGTTGTGCAAAGAGATGCCTTCTCCCCATTCCACCTTTCACCACTACTCACTTGGCAAAGCGAGAGCGATTTCCAACCACACCGAATTCCTCTTCCTCCTCGGAGCTTGACTCAGAGTCTGAGTCAGGAGGCTCAGTGCGAAGCAGGCGGTGACTGCTTGGCCCTTTCTTGGGCTTCTTTCTCCGGCTGTCCCCAGCCAAACCAATCAATGCATTGAGCTCTTTGCGCTTTTTCATCTTCTTGTGTGGAGTGAGTGGAGCCCCGACTCCTGAGCTGCCAGGTTCGTACCCGACGCCCAATTCCCTTCCTGCCTTGGAGCTGCCTTCCAGGGTTGGGAATCCTGGGCCAGAGCCCCCTGGTCACTCCCACCTAGGGGTGGAACTGACCAGATCCGCCAGGGACTGGAGATTGGAGCCCAGAAGAAACTGGAACTCAGATGGGTGTGGGAAGTCAGGTAGAAATAGCCAAGGAGGTGGCGACCCCAAGGGATAACGCCTTGGGCGCAGAGTGTTAGTAAAGAGGATGGAAAGGGATCTTTATTTCCCAAAGGGTGAAGAAAGCCAAGTCCAAATTTAAGGATTCTCAGCGCTGATTAAGTAGGCAAAACTTCTAAGGGTGCTTCAGGAGTTGGGGAAGGGCACACAAAATAGGCGTTTTAAACCTCCGGGGCAGGATTTCCAATGCAGAGTGAAGAGAAACTTGTTCCTGAATGGGAAGAGTGGGGAGGTGCAGAACAAGAACATGGGAACGCGTCAGTTTCTTCCTGGCTGGAGAGGTGGTGGCAGGAGGGGGCTCCCTGCAGCTACAACCCCAACACTGCTTGGCCGCACAGAAAATGCCCGGGTCAGGAAGCCGGCTGGGGTGTGTGATGACCACCGTTCTCCGGCCTCTGTCCTGAAAATGAAGGGGGCCCGAGGCCGTGGAAGATCCGGAGCCCGGCTAGAAGGGCTCGGCTTGAGAGAAGCCAGTCCCGCCCCTGCGGGACTCGCGCCCCGCTGTCTGGGCCTGGGGACGCGGTGCCGCGGGCGACCGCAAGCGCTCCCGCCCGGAGTTTGAGGTCTTCTGCAGGGGCAACTCTCAGCCACTCACACGCGCAGACACCACTCCAGCCGCGACTCCGGCCCCTGCTCCGGCTCCGGCCGCGGTCGCGGCTGCTCCCGACAAGTTGTTTTTGGTGGCGGTGGCGGAGGCGGCGGCGGCCGCGGGCTCCAGACCCGGGCCATCTCTCCTGCCCCAGATCACTTCCCCTTTTGGCAGCGGCCGCCGGCACCGCCTGCCAGTAAGCTGCGCCCTCATTGGTCACTCGCTGGGGTGACGTCACGCCGGGGCGCAAGTCGGGGCAGAGACGTTGGGCATTAAAGGGACCTTTCCCTGGAGAGGGTTAGGTCGCACCTGCGGGTTAGGGTGGCTCCACCCCCCACCCCAGGGGGGGCCACCGGGACCTGCTGCTCACCTGAGCCGGGTGGAGTCCTGCATCCAGCGGAACGCGGGCGGGGCAGGCAAAGCGCCCAGCTGCTCGACCTACTTCGAAAGTTCATCGGCCGCCCAGGCCCCCAGGTGTGAACTGTACTAACCAAGCCTGAGGCTCCGCCTCTCTGACTCACACACCGGCTGTTTATTAAAAGTTTAGGCGCGCTTCACATTAATGAACACATTCATTCAATTAATAATTATTTATTGAGAGCTTACTTACTACGTGTCAGGAGCTGTTCTAGCGCGGGGGATACAGCCGTGAACAAAATAACCAGGGTCCTTGTCTTCCTGTATAGCGTAGCCAGATTTAGCAAATAAAAATGTAGGACACCCAGTAAAGTTTGAATTTCAGATAAACAGTAAACAATTTTTTAGCGCTAAGACATCCCATGCAACATCTGGGACATCCTCATACTAAAAAATTATTCGTTGTGTATGTGAAATTCAAGTTTAACTGAGCATCCTGTATCTTATCTGCCAGTCTATTCCTGCAGTTCATACTCCAGTGGGAGGAGAGCAACAGTAGGCAAACACATTACATGTCAGGAGGTGATAAGTGTTATGAGGAAAATTGAAACATGGTCAGGTGATGGGGAGTGCCTCTGTGAAAAGGGAACATATAGTCAGATTATCAGAGGAGGGAAGGGAATGAGCTGTGCAGTGGCAGGAAGGAGTGACCAGGCAGATCTGGTGTGGCTGCACCAGAAGAGCAAGGAGCAGAGTGGTAGAAAATGAGGTCAGAGAAACATCAGAGGCCAGAGCTTTAGGGCCTACCTTATGGATCACGGAAAGGACTTTGGGAAAGTACTGGGAGCGTTAAGCTGAGATGCGGCATACTCTGTCTTTTTCGTTTATTAAAAAAAAAAAATCACTGGGCGGGCGCAGTGACTCACACCTGTAATACTAGCACTTTGGAGGGCCGAGGCAGATGGAGCATGAGGTCAGGAGATGGAGACCATCCTGGCCAACGTGATGAAACCTCATCTCTATTAAAAATACAAAAATTAGCTGTGCGTGGTGGTGTGCACTTGTAATCCCAGCTGCTTGGTAGGCTGAAGCAGGAGAAATGCTTGAACCTGGTAGGTGAAGGTTGCAGCGAGTTGAGATCGCGCCACTGAACTCCAGCCACTGCACTCCAGCCTGGGCGACAGAGCGAGACTGTCTAAAAAAAAAAATCACTTTGGCTACCTTGTAGAAAAAGATAGGGGAGAGTGAGGAACACAGGAGAGCAGTTTGTTACAGTCAAGCTAGAGATGATGCTGATAGGTTAGAGAGGCAGTAGCGGAAATGGAGAGCATTCTGGATGTTTCTTGAAAATAGAGCTGACAATTTTTTGCTGATAGATTAGAGGAAAGGTGTGAAGAGATGAGACATCATGGATAACTGCAGGGTTTGGAGGTGGAAAAACTGGAAGCAGAGAATTGCTATCTTTTGAGATGGGGAAGACCAGGTTTGGGACATGCTTGAGAAGCCAATTCAATGTTACATGTAAAATTTTTCTTTTTGGTGCTGCAAAGAAAAATTAGTACTGGGACAAAGGATCTCTTAGTGAAGCAATTTTTTTTTTTTTCACTTTCTGCAGAAAGGGTACTCCCATTAACAATCTTGTCAGGAGGGTACAATGAACAAAGGAAAGCAGACATACTTATTTCTTATGGATTTGGGTTTGTTCTTACTGCTGTGTCTGATCTCCATTGGCTGGAGCCAGACCTCACAATTTAAACTAAAATCTGATTGGCTAATAACTTGAAACTTTTTAAAACAGGTAAAAGCAATGGAACATACCTGTGAGCGAGTCCAGCACAGATATATTGGTTAAAGCACAAGGACATAGAATGTACTTGTGCCTGTTAGCATGTCTAACAGCTACATAGGATAGGGCTTCTAGCAGAAAAAGCAAGAACGCTTTTGAAGAAAGTGTTTAAAACAAACTATTATTTCTAACACATCAATTTTTCTTAAACAAGAAAGGAAACTTTGAAGAGGAACTTTTCTATTTCCCACAATTTTCCTCCTCTTTTACTTTATGGTTCCTCTTCAAACTTGTTTAACATATCTTGACTCAACTGTTCTGTTTGACTTTCTACAAGAAGTAACTTTTCTGAATAAGTTTGGGGAGGGTTTGAGGAGATTTTAGTAAGTTCTGTGTTTACCAGTCTTTGTACTAGCCCTTGGATTCACGCTATAATACAGGACCCAGCAAGAAGGAGTATACTTATTACAGTTGCTAAAGAAGTAAGAATTGAGGCTATGGGATCTTTCCATTGCCCAAACCAACTTTAGAGCCAATTTGAAATAGAGTTGTTAATGCCGGAATTTTTTGCTAACTCGTATGATAAGGCAGTAAGCCCTTGGAGGGCTTTTGTTATGCTTCCATCGGGAGCAGTGTTGTTTGGGATAAAGGTGCAACACTGAGTTTTGATCATAACACAAACACCACCTTTTTCTGCTAATATCATATCTAAAGCTATGCTGCTCTCCCAGGCCATTTGACTAGCGGAGTTCAGCTATTCCTTTAACAGCATCTTTGTATCAGTAGATGAAACAAATCGCTGCTGGCTGTAATAATTGTAGTTTATCAAATCTACATTTTTATTAATTGTTGCCCACCAAAACAACATTGACTCAAATCCTGAAGTATTTGATTCCTGGCTTTAAATTTTTCTGGTACTCTTCAAGGAACTCCAATGGCATCTAAATAGATATGGGAATCAAAAGACCCATAAGGGGCTGCTGCTTTTGAGGCTTCTCTTATTTGTCTATGTTGTATTTTCTCTATTTCTGGTTAATCAGATGGCAGGGTAAAAGGGATAGCCAGTCGAACTAGAGCACAAGTACTGCTCCAATTGTTTGGCAGCATGACCAGTAAAGTCCTCCATAATACTGCCATACCTCCGCTTGGGGATGAATAAGGGCAGACTGATGGGTCAGCTGTTGGAAGTGCCTGACTTCACTGCATCCTGTTTAGTTTCCAAGAAACACTAAGTTCTCCCCTTGTCGTGAGAGATGTGAGGCGAACTTTGCTTTGGGAGATGGAGTCTGTATGGCCCTTGGGGGTTGACCCGCAGGGTGCGGAACTTCAGAAAATAGCAGAGAAAGAGCTTGGCACAATTCATTATCCCAGGTGGTGGAATCTTGAAAAAGAGCTACCATGCACTCCATATCTGCTTAATTTGAGGACCATTCTAGTGGAAAGGGAACAATCTGGCCCTCTGGCCTACTGTGTGCACAAGTCTAACAGTTGCTTTTATTTAAAACGCGGACAGAATATTTAATCCATTCGAGCCAGGCATTTGCATCTTGGTATCCTGTTTTGGTAGCTATGGTCTGTCTTAGGTCTTTTATTTCCACATTCAAATAGAGGCTGTTTGGTATAGTCATTGAGAGTTCTCTGGGCACAGGTTGGGGCCTGAAATATCAATTGGGAAGTCATCAGATAAAAATTGAATGTAAAGCAAAGTGCTTTGAGCTACTTGGAAGAAAGTCACTTAAGGTAATTTTTATGCCCATATTCTTATTGTGGCAATTACACTGTCCTTGTCTAAGGATACTCTGGTTAAGCCTGGGCCTGTATTTGATTTGTTTTTAAGAGTCTAGCTCAGAGGTATGCTCCTAAATAACAATGACCCAGTAAACATGTGATGACTACATACGTGGGCAGTGTTGCAGAGAGGTATGGGTGGAATTTTCGAGTAGCAATCAAGAAACCTGTGACTCAATCATGCCTCCACTCCTTCCTGGGTCCATCAGCATGGAAGCTATTTAGTTTCTCTGAGCTTCAGTTTTCTTCTCTGTAAAATGGGGATAAACACCTATTTCACAGGGCAATGAGATGATTGCTAAAGTGTTTTTGAAGCCCCAAGTCCTGGTGTAATTGTTTTGTTTTTATTGTCCCCTTTTGTTTCCAGAGCTGCATTTCCCAGTACAATAGCCACTGGCCACATGTGGCAATTTAAATCTACATTTAACATAATTAAAACAAAATAAAAATTTTAAATTAGTTCCTCGGTATCATTGTCCGCTGTGTCCAGTGGCCATATGTGACTAATGGCTATCAGGCAGCACGGAATAGTACAATTCCACCCCACAGAAAGTTTTATTGGAGAGTTCTTCACTAGTGCTTCCGTGAAGGAATGGGGATAGATAGGTGAGTCTCCTGACTTCAGGAACCGTTTCACAAACACATCCTGTGGTCACCAGAAGCCCCAGGCAGGAGAGGTGGCTGGCCCGAGGGTGGGGTGGCCCTCCTGTGTTGTAGACAATACATTCTTTCCCAGGGAGCTAGGGACTGAGGAACCCAGGGGAGTGGAGCGGGGCTAAGGACATACCACCCCAGCTGCAGGGACCTCTGGTCAGCCATACCCTGTGCTCTCTGCAGGTGGAGGTCTCTCCCAGGACTGGCCAGTGGGATGGTCATGGGTGGGGCGGCTGCAAGAGTAGAACTGACAAACAAGGGGATGCTTCTGCTGGATCTGCTCTCGGTCCTTCTGTCTGCCTGTTTGCTTATGATCTGTAGATAACCCCCTTCCTGTGTTGGGTAAACATCACACAGGATGCGATTACCCATTGAAAGTTACTGGCCAGGTGTTTCTCTTCCATCAAGAGCTCTTGGATACCTCTCTGGCCTCCTTCCTAAGACTTGGGACCCTCAAGGCCAGGGATTAAGCCACTCCACTCAGAGCAGAGGCTTTTGCTGCCCTGCCGCACCAGGACTCACAAGGTTGTGATCTATCTTCTCCTTTGGGAATGTTCATATTATGATCCTGGGGAGTCCTTTTAACCTATTCAAAACTTGCCTGAAATGCAATGTGAACTTGGGGAGGTCACTTTAGAGTTCTGGTGCTTCAGAGTTTCTGTCTGTGTTATGGGGATGATAATATTCCTAGCCCAGCCTTCTGCTTTGCATTGTTTAGAGCAGGGAGTAGCATGGATGTGCTTTACATGCTGTGAAGTGTCATGTAAAGTGGGTACTTGTCTGCTGGCAGCTCTATGGGGAAGGTAGGCAAAGATGATTTCCCTGTGTTCAAATTATAGCCCATGTAACTGGCAAAGCCAAATCTTGAGACCCTGTGCTAGTTTGGAAGACTCCAAAGAGTGCTTTCACTTGGGTAAGCTGAGGCACAGAGTAGGGGCAAACTTGCCCAGGGTCATGGTCTGAAATTGGATCCAGCTCTCCTAATTCCTGGGATGAAAGCTCTTTAAGATCGTGGAGTCCTCTCCTACCTGGGATCTAACTCTGTGTCTGAACATTGCCACTTGGCAGCTGTGTGATCCTGGACAAATTACTGAGCCTTTCTGAGCCTCGGTGTCCACTATGATTGCCACCTCAGTGAAATGGTGGCAGTCATAGTACCCAGGAATGGCTACATAATTTATGAGGACCAGTGCAAATGAAAACGCAGGGTTCCTTTTCTCTCTCTGCTGTCTCTCTCAACCTTCATGTTGTTGTATTCCCTTAGGCCTGGTGATACAAGGTGAGTGTAGAGCCTCACATGAGACAAGTAAGAGGCCTGCTTCATGACTTGGCATGCAAACTCTCTTCCTCTCCCTCTGCCAGCACCCAGGATCCTGCCTGGGATGGAGTTGTGGTGGAGGTAGGGGTGTGGGGAATGTGGGGGGAACAGAGCTGAGAACCCATGTCAGGGAGGAGAAGGTGGGGAGGTGAAGGGAGGCAGGACCACATATGAGCCAAGGCTCTGAATACCCAGTGAGTGCTCCACTGCTCCACCCAACTTTACTTATAAAACACAAATTAAGAGATGTAATGATGAAGAATTTCAAGGTGATGACCACAGAGCATCAAACCCCAAGTACAGGACACCCTTCTGAGTGGGGGACCCTGTGCAGCTGCTCTGGTCATATACCCATGAAAGTAACCCTAGAGTACCTAACTCACAGAGTATCTGCGCAGAAGTGACTAAAAATTACTAAATGGGATTTATTATAGATTTATTCAGTGTGATTTTTCAGATAACCCAGTTGTGGGAAAACATCATCATTTACTTAAGGGAAAGCACTGCTTCCACTTGGTCACAAGGGCCCTTTTTGACATAATCTTTTTTGATATTTTGCTATGGCTGAGGTTCGAGGGAAGGAACAGAAATGAACATTTAAACATACTTAGGTATCATGCATTTTTGAGTTACTCTTCAATAAGTCACTCCTCGCCAGGCAAGCATCTTATTCTTACCCTAACCAAGAAGGAAACTGTTGCTCAGAGATTGAAAGAGGCTTGCCCAGGGACCCACAGTATGTCAGTGGCAGATACTGGGGCTTGAATCTGGATCTCTCTGCCTCTGAAGCCTGAGTTCTGCACCCAGTGCCCAGTGCCATGCTGGCAGAGCCCGCCTTTGTCAGCAGCTCTTCTGAAAGGGACCACCAGCTGAAGCCTCTCAACTCTCCTGGGATGGCCTCATCTACTTCTCCCAGCCCCTTCCCATTCTTTCAGCTGCTATGCCGGCAGCTGCATCCTGTGCCCTGAAGAGGGACCTAAGGACAATGGGAAGGGGAAGGATTGGGTGGTAGGAAAGGGGCCAAGCACGAAGCTCAACAATGACTTCTCTGCCGGTGGGTCCCAAACAGCCGGAAGCAGCAGTAGGTTCACAGCATTATTGTGGGCAGGGGTGAGGGCTGCCCCTGCTGAGATTTTCCTTCTATTCCAGGCACATCCTCCTCTGAATTGCCATAAGCTTTTGTGTCTCTGCCAAGTAGTGGCCTCAGTTTCCCCATCTATGTGTTTTTAGCATCCAAAACAGGGCCCAGTGTTGGGGGAGGGATGGGAATCTTCCGGAGCTCTTTGCTGAATTAAAAGAGTAAATGAGACGCTAAAGACTCTAAAGAGTTCCCAGGCGTTGCCCTTCATCTTGATGATCCTATTTATCCATCCATCCATCAAACCTGCCCTGGTGAGCCCCAACTGTGTGTGTGAAGTCCTGGAGAGCACAAGTAATACTAGGGCTCACCCTTGCAAGAGTTCCCAGGAAGCAGGCAATGCTGTCTCCCTGCACCCCCCATGCTCCCCACCCTGTAAATGTCACAGAAAGGTTTATAGTGGGGGCAGGGGCAGGGGCAGGGGAGGAATAGCAAGCTGGGAGTGACTAGCTTTATTTTAGGATGATAATAATAATCCTGGGAGGAAAGAACCTGTACTGTGACCCCCCCCCCCCGCCCCTGCCTCCACTCCTACCCCTTTCCCTGGGGCTTGAGCTAGAGTGAAGGCTGCAGCTGGCCATGGAGGGAGCTCAAGGCCAGCACCCCTGGGTTTGAATCTGAGCCTCTTCACTCACTAGCTGCGTGATCTTAGGCCAGTTTCTTTTCCTCTCTGAGTCTCTTCCTCATCTGTAAATTGGACCCAACAGCGCTGGCCGCCTGGCAGTTCCTGTGGTAAGAATTAAATTTAAATGGTCGGCATTAAAAGGCTTCGGGGAGTTTGCTAAGTGCACTGAGTGAATAGGGAGGCCAGGAATGGAAGCTCTGAGGAATCCATTGGAACTAGAAAACCTACATGGGGGGGAGAAAAGGTGTTTGGATAGTGAAGGGAGGGCTCTTCTGACTGAGGAAGGGTCTGCGTGCATGTGCGTGTGCATGCCTGTGGGCCTGTGCTCCCACTACCAAGGCTGGGTGTTTGTGGATGAAATACACAGTGGGACATGCTGAGTCAGCAAGGCTGTGGGAGAGACTCCCCCGCACCTCCAGAGAAGGCTGCCTGGGGCCTCCTGAGTTCTCTTCTGAGGGAATAACAACACTGGCTCTGTGTTTCTAAGTCTAACCGGAGCTCTAGCTTCATCTGCTACAAGCCCCTCTCTCCCTAAGACTGGCACAAGGGAGACGAAAAGAGAGGCACAGCTTTGTGCTGCCCTCTGCTGGTTTCTTAGACACTGTGCTTCTTAGATGGGGACAATTTCCACACACACAAGTCACCTACATTATTCCCTGTGTTGGGTGGTGGAGACATACAGATAAGGTCCATTTTTGCTGTGTGTGTGTGTAGGGGTGTGTGTTTGTGTGTGTGTGAGAGAGAGAGAAAGTGTGATCAACAATATGGTACAAGATGCAGAAAAAATAGGAATAACATGAGGGAAAGTTTTCAACATGTAATCATATCATTCATTCATTCATTCATTCATCCATCCATCCTATGTTTATGTATTCCAAGACGTAACCTTTGTGCTGGAGCTATAACATGAAACAAAATGTGTAAAAATTCCTATCTGCATGGACTCTACCTTCTAATGGAGAGAAACAATTAGTAAGTAAGACAGATAGGTAAATAGATGGTGTTGGATGATGAGTATTATGGAAAAAAATAAAGCAGGAACGGAGGACAGGGAGCATTGTTGGGATGATTGCAACTCTTGTGTAACATTTGAGTAAAAACCCAAAGGAGAGAAACTTTATCTTCTGAACATGACGGAGCAACTGGCACTGGACTTTCTGTCCTGCATAAATAGCTAGACAACTGGAAAAGTGTATGAAACAACTCCTTAGATATCAGACAGCAGTTAGCATGGAACTATGATCCCTGAGAGAAGGAAACAAGCAAAGTGGACTTGATGATCACCTTTACTTTCTGTCTGAAGGCACTTTTGGACATAGCAGGGTGGGGAAATCCAAGTAGATCACAGGGATCTTTTTGTGTTGAAGATAGAGATCTTGACATTAAGAGAGTCTGTGGCACTATGATTTGCAGGAAAGAGTACCAGAGAGGAAGAAGATACTCAGAAAAAGAGCTCTGGAAATCTGTATAGGGGTCTCTTTTGAGTCACTGTCTAAATACTGAGTTGTGCATGCATATGGTAAAACTCCATGAGTGTGGGCAAATAAAAACTGCTGGAGAGCTATAAGCTGAACAATTTCCAGAGTTCAGGCAGGGCTGAGAGACATTGTCACAGCAGTTGGAGAGCAAAGAGAGCTTATTGAACACCCGGAACTTTCAGTAGAGGCCTCAAAGGGTCTTGGTAGTAGGGCTAAATTAGCCCTAGAGTAAAGTCTACCCTAGCACCATCCTAATAAAGCTTAAACACAAGCCTTACAAGGAACAAGCTGATGAGCAAGTAAGTTAACTCCTACCAAAACAAAACAAAATTCAGCATTATTGCAAGAAGGGAAACAAAAATTCAGACCCTCAACAATAGAACATTCACAATGTCCAACATCGAATAAAATTAGATATGTAAAGAAGCAGGAAAATATGGCCTATAAACAGGAGAAAAACACTCTATAGAATAGACTCAGAAATTATAGGAATGGTGGAATTAGCAGACACAGATTTTGAATTGACAGAAGCAGGCTTCATAAGATTGGTAATAACAAACTCCTCTGAGCTAAAGGAGCATATTCTAACCAAATGCAAGGAAGCTAAGAACCTTGAAAAAGGTTAGAGGAATTACTAACTAGAATAATCAGCTTAGAGAAGAACATAAATGATCTGATGGAACTGAAAAGCATAGCTCAAGAATTTTGTGAAGCATATATA
>NW_016107444.1:2963351-2988414 GCF_001604975.1 Cebus imitator
AGAATATCAGAGATTAAAGATCAACTTAATGAAATAGAGTGTGAAGACAAGATTAGAGAAACAAGAATGAAAGGAATGAACAAAGCCTCCAAGAAATATGGGACTATGTGAAAAGACCAAACCCACGTTTGATGGTGTACCTGAAAGTGACAGGGAGAATGGAACCAAGTTGGAAAACACTCTTCAGGATATTATCTAGGAGAACTTCCCAACATTGCAAGACAGGCCAACATTCAAATTCAAGAAATACAGAAAACACCACAAAGATACTCCTCGAGAAGAGCAACCCCAAGACACATAATTGTCAGATTCACCAAAGTTGAAATGAAGGAAAAAATGCTAAAGGCAGCCAGAGAGAAAGGTGGGGTTACCCACAAAGGGAAGCCCATCAGACTAACAGTGGATCTCTCTGCAGAAACCCTATAAGCCAGAAGAGAGTGGAAGCCAATATTCAACATTCTTAAAGAAAATAATTTTCAACTCAGAATTTCGTATCCAGTCAAACTAAGCTTCATAAGTGAAAGAGAAATAAAATCCTTTACAGAAAAGCAAATGCTGAGAGATTTTGTCACCACCAGGCCTGCCTGCCAAAAGCTCCTGCAGAAAGCACTACATATGGAAAGAAAAAACTATACCAGCCACTGCAAGAAACATAAATTATAAAGACCATTAACACTATGAAGAAACTGCGTCAACTAACGGACAAAATAACCAGCTAGCATCACAATGACAGGATCAAATTCACACATAACAAAATTAACCTTAAATGTAAATGGGATAAATGCCCCAATTAAAAGACACAGACTGGCAAACTGGATAAAGAGTCAAGACTCATCAGTGTGCTGTGTTCAGGAGACCCATCTCATGTGCAGAGACACACACAGGCTCAAAACAAAGGAATGGAGGAATATTTACCAAGCAAACAGAAAGAAAAAATAAAAGCAGTAGTTGCAACCCTAGTCTCTGATAAAACAGACTTTAAAACACCAAAGATAAAAAAAGACAAAGAAAGGCATTACGGAATGGTAAAGGGATCAATGCAACAAGAAGAGCTAACTATCCTAAATATATATGCACCCAATGCAGGAGTACCCAGATTCATAAAGCAAGTTCTTAGAGATTTACAAAGAGATGTAGACTCCCACACCATAATCATGGGAGACTTTAACATCCCACTGTCAACATTAGACAGATCAATGAGACAGAAAATTAACAAAGATATTCAGGACTTGAGCTCAGCTCTGGACCAAGCAGACCTAATAGACATCTATGGAACTCTCCACCCCAAATCAACAGAATGTACATTCTTCTCAGTATCACATAGCACTTATTCTAAAATTGACCACATAATTGGAAGTAAAACATTCCTCAGCAAATGCAAAAGAAAGGAAATCATAATAAACAGTCTCTCACACCACAGTGTAATTAAATTAGAAATCAGGATTAAAAAACTCACTCAAAATTGCACAACTACATGGAAACGGAACCACCTGCTCCTCAATGACTACTGGGTACATAATGAAATTAAGGCAGAAATAAAGATGTTCTTTGAAATCAATGAGAACAAAGACACAACATACCAGAATCTCTGGGACACAGCTAAAGCAGTGTTTAGAGGGAAACTTATAGCACTAAATGCTGAATGGGCAAAAGCTGGAAGCATTCACTTTGAAAACTGGCACAAGACAAGATGCCTTCTCTTACCACTCCTATTCAACATAGTATTGGAAATTCTGGCCAGGGCAATCAGGCAAGAGAAAGAAACAAAAGGTATTCAAACAGGAAAAGAGGAAGTCAAATTGTCTCTGTTTGGAGATGACATAATTGTATATTTGGAAAGCCCCATTGTTTCAGCACAAAATCTCCTTAAGCTGATAAGTAACTTCAGGAAAATCTCAAGATACAAAATCAATGTGCAAAAATCACAAGCATTCCTATACACCAATAATAGAGAGCCAAATCATGAGTGAACTCCCATTCACAACTGATACAAAGAGAATAAAATACCCAATAATACAACTTACAAGGGATGTGAAGGACCTCTTCAAGGAGAACTACAAACCACTGCTCAGGGAAATAAGAGAGGACACAAACAAATGGAAAAACATTCCATGCTCATGGATAGACAAATCAATATCATAAAAATATCCATACTGCTCAAAGTAATTTATAGTTTCAATGCTATCCTCATCAAGCTACCATTGACTTTCTTCACAGAATTAGAAAAAACTACCTTAAATTTCATATGGAACCTAAAAAGATCTTGTATAGCCAAGACAATCTTAACCAAAAAGAAGAAAGCTGGAGGCATCCTGCTACCTGTCTTCAAACTATACTACAAGTCTACAGTAACCAAAACAGCATGGTACTAGTGGAATATCTATTGACCAATGGAGATTTTATATGTGTGTGTGTGTGTGTGTGTGTATATATATATATGTATAAAATTAACACTGTGAAGAAACTGCATCAACTAACAGGCAAAATAAACAGCCAGCATCACAATGACAGGATATATATATATATATATATATCCATTGGTCAATAGATATTTCATTGACCAATGGAATAGAGGCCTCAGAAATGATGTCACACGTCTACAACCATCTGATCTTTGACAAACATGACAAAAACAAATAATGAGGGAAGAATTTCCTATTTAATAAATAGTGGGAAAACTGGCTAGCCATATGCAGAAAACTGGAACTGGACCCCTTCCTTACACCTTATAAAAAAAATTAACTCAAGATGGATTAAAGACTTGAACATAAGTCCTAATACCATAAAAATCCTATAAGAAAACCTAGGTAATACCATTCATGACATAGGCATGGGCAAAGAACTTCTAAAGAGCTTCTGCACAGCAAAAGAAACTATCATCAGAATGAACAGGCAACCTACAGAATGGGAGAAAATTTTTTCAATCTATCCATCTGACAATGGGCTAATATCCAGAATCTACAAGGAACTTAATATAAGAAAAAAAAACAACCCCATCAAAAAGTGGGTGAAGGATATGAACAGACACTTCTCAAAAGAAGATATTTATGTGGCCAAAAATCATATGAAAAAAAGCTCATTATCACTGGTTATTAGAGAAATGCAAATCAAAACCACACTGAGATACTGTCTCATGCCAGTTAGAATGGTGATCATTAAAAAGTCAGAAAAGAACAGATGCTGGAGAGGATGTGGAGAAATAGGAATGCTTTTACACTGTTGGTGGGACTGTAAATAAGTTCCATCATTGTGGAAGACAGTGTGGTGATTCCTCAAGGATCTAGAACCAGAAATATCATTTGACTTGGCAATCCCATTAGTGGGTATATACCCAAAGGATTATAAATAATTCTATTATAAAAAGACACGTGCAGAGGTATGTTTATTGCAGCACTATTCACAATAGCAAAGACTTGGAACCAACCTGAATGCCCATCAATGATAGACTGGATAAACAAAATGTGGCACATATACACCATGGAATACTATGTGGCCATAAAAAAAGGATGAGTTCATGTTCTTTGCAGGCGCATGGATGAAGCTGGAAACCATTATCCTCAGCACACTAACACAGGAACAGAAAACTAAGCATTGCATGTTCTCACTCATAAGTGGGAATTAGGCCGGGCGCGGTGGCTCAAGCCTGTAATCCCAGCACTTTGGGAGGCCGAGGCAGGTGGATCACAAGGTCAAGAGATCGAGACCATCCTGGTCAACAAGGTGAAACCCCATCTCTACTAAAAATACAAAAAATTAGCTGGGCATGGTGGCGCGTGCCTGTAATCCCAGCTACTCAGGAGGCTGAGGCAGGAGAATTGCCTGAACCCAGGAGACGGAGGTTGCGGTGAGCCGAGATCACGCCATTGCACTCCAGCCTGGGTAACAAGAGCGAAACTCCATCTCAAAAAAAAAAAAAAAAATAAGTGGGAATTGAACAATGAGAACACATTAATATGGGGAGGGGAACATCACACACTGGGGCTTGTCAGTGAGTGGGGAACTAGGGAAGGGATAGCATTAGGAGGAATACCTAATGTAGATGATGGGTTGATGTGTGCAGCAAACCACATATATACCTACATAACAAACCTGCACATGTATCCCAGAACTTAAAGTATCATATAAAAAAATTAAATACCTAGGAATTAACCAAAGAATTGAAAGCCCTCTGTGATGAAAACTATAAAACACTGATGAAAGAAATTGAAGAGGACACCAAAAAGTGGAAAAATATTCCATGTTAATAGATTGGAATAATCTATATTGTTAAAATGTCCATACTACTCAAAGCAATCTACAGGTTCAATGCAACCCCTATTAAAATACCAATGACATTCTTTACAGAAATAGAAAAAAAAATCTTAAAATGTATATGGAACCACAAAAAATCCAGAATAGTCAAAGCTATCCTAGGCAAAAAACAACAAAAATAAAACTGGAAAAATCACATTATCTGACTTCAAATTATACTACAAAACTATAGTAACTAAAACAGCATGGTACTGACATCAAAACAGACACACACACCAATGGAACAGAATGGAGAACCCAGAAACAAATTCATACATTTACAGTGAACTCATTTTTGACAAAAGTACCAAGAACATACACTGGGGAAAGACAATCTCTTCAATAAATGGTGCTGGGAAAACTAGATATCCACATGCAGAAGAATGAAACTAGACCCCCTATCTCTCACCATGCAAAAAATCAAATAAATGAATTAAACACTTAAATCTAAGACCTCAACCTATGAAATGACTACAAGAAAACATTGGGGAATGCCATCTGGATTGGATAACAAATGGGATGAGTGGAAATAGAAGGACAAGGGTTTCAAGAGCTGAGCCCTGGTGATCCTCCAATCCCCAGGTTGAGGGCATGGAGGGAATGATTATAGAAGTAGGAGGAAATCTTTGCTATGAGCAAAGTCGTGTTGGAACAAAGGCTACCAATAATGTTAGAAATAAGGGCAGGGAAGGTCATGAAGGGCTTTGAATGCCAGGCTAAGGGCATCACTGAGGTTTCCTAAAAAGACAGAGTCATGGTCAGATTCATGATTAAAAGGATTGCTCTGGCAGCACTGAGGAGATGAAATGGAAGTTAGGGTGGGGTAAGCCTATAGACAGGGAGACCAGGAGTCAAGGTAAGAATGCGGCCATTATGTCAGTCTATATCAGGGCCAGTAGCCTCTTGATCTGGATTTTTTTTGTCCCTGGGCTCCTCTAGCTCAGAATGTCAAAGTCTCCAGGGAATTGCTGGCCAAAGATTCCACTTGGACTTTCCTGGTTGGGGCTGAACTCAGAGAAAAGGAAATTGCTGAGGCCTCTGTCCATGGTGCTGATATGTCAATCTCCCATTCCCACCCCTAGAAGGCACACCGGCATTCCTGTCTCAGCTTTCAGGACTGGCACAGAATCAAGCTCAGCATCACCTAACATATGACCAGATGCTCAGAGGCCTTGCGTCTGGTGAAAGGATGGTTTGAGGATGTGTGTCTGGCTCCATTTTTGTTTAAATGCCCCAGGTCATATTTGCTTTGATGGAGTCTGAGTGGCCAGACTGAGAAAAGCTTCATGTCTAGGAAACAGGAGGGCTCTGAGCCCGCCACTTTCCTAGGCTCCACCCCACCCTATGGTTGTGGTTGTTAGAGGTGGCCAGGGTTTGGCTAATCCTTAGTGTTTTTCTCACAGTGGCCTCATTCCAACTCTGCTCAACTGTTATCCTGAGCAACCTGCAGGCCCAAACTTTCTGGCATTTTGTCTTTGCCTGTTACCTCTTCCTGAAAAGCCCTTTTATGATTCTTTAATCTAGGTAAATTCTCAGTGTTATTAAATGCTCAACTTGGGGATACAGGCATACCTCACAAATATTGCAGGGTTGGTTCCAGAAAACCACAATAAAGCAAATATTGCAATAAAGTGGGTTACACACATTTTTGGTTTTCCAGTATGTATAAAAGTTATGTTTACATTATACTGTAGTCTACTAAGTGTGAAATAGCATTATGTCTAAAAAATTTATATTCCTTAATTTAAAAATACCTTACTGATAAAAAATGCTAATGATCATCTGAGCCTTCATGAGTCATAATCTTTTGGCTGCTGGAGGGTCTTGCCTCCATGTTACTGCTGCTGACTGATGGCTGGTGACTGATTGGGTAGTTGCTGAAGGCTGGGGTGGCTTTGACATTTTCTTAAGACAACAGTGAGGTTTTTCACATCAGTAGACTCTTCCTTTGCATCCATAAGAAGCAACTCCTTATCCATTAAAATTTTACCATGAGATTGCAGAAATTCAATCACAACTTCAAGTTCCACTACTAATTCTAGTTCTTTTGCTAATTCCACCATATCTCTAGTTACTTCTTCCACTGAGGTCTTGAAACCCTCAAAGTTGTCCACGAAGGTTGAAATCAACTTCTTCTCAACTCCTGTTAATGTTGATATTTTGACCTCCTCTCGTGAATTATAAATGTTCTTAATGGCACCTAGAATGCTGAATCCTTTCCAGAAAGTTTTCAATTTACTTTGCTTAGATGTAACTGACAAATCACTATCTTTGGCACCTTGCCTCACAAAATGCATTTCTTTCTTCCTTCTTTTTAGATAGGGTCTTGCTCTGTTACACAGGCTGGAGTGCAATGGCATGATCTTGACTCACTGCAACCTCTGCCCCCTAGGCTTAGGCAATCCTCTCACCTCAGCCTCCTGAGTAGCTGGGACTACAGGCAAGCTTGACCAGGCCCAGTTAATTTTTGAATTTTTTTGTAGAGACAGGGTTTCTCTATGTTTCCCAGACTGGCCTCAAACTCTTGGGCTCAAGTGATCCACCTGCCTTGGCCACCAAAAGTACTGGGACTACAGGTGTGAGTCACCACACCTGGCTGTATTTCTTAAATAAGAAGATTTGAAAGTCAAAATTATTTCTTGATCCATGGCTACAGAATGAATGCTGTGTTAGCAGGCATGAAAACAACATCAATCTCCTTATATATCTTCATCAGAGCTGTTGGGTGACCAAGTGCATTGTTAATGAAATGTAATATCTTGAAAGGAATCTTTTTTCCAGTGAGTAGTAGATCTCAACAGTGGGCTTAAATCATGCTGTAAGCAGATGCACTGCCACCCAGGCTTTGTTGTTTCATTAATAGATCACATGCAGAGTAGATTTAGCATAAATTTAGCCCTAGGATTTTTGAAATGGCAAATGAGCATTTGCTTCAACTTTAGAGTTACCAGCTCCATTAGCCCTTAACAAGAGAGCCAACTTGTCCTTTGAAGCTTTGAATCCAGGCATTGACTTCTCCTCTCTAGCTAGGAAAGTCCTAGATGACATATTTTTCCAATAGAAGGCTGTTTTATCTATACTGAAAAATCTGTTTTTAGTATCATCACCTTAAACAATTATCTAGATCTTCTGGATAACTTGCTGCAGTTTCTACATCAGCACTTGCTGCTTCACCTTGTATTTGTATGTTATGGAGATGGCTTCTTTCCTTAAACCTCATAAACCAACCTCTGTTAGCTTCAAACATGGCTTCTGCAGCCTCCTCACCTCTTTCAGCCTTCATGAAGGAAGAGAGTTAGGGCCTTGCTCTGGATTAGGCTTTTGCTTTAGGGAATGTTGTGGCTGGTTTAATCTATCCAGACTACTAAAACTTTCTCCATAACAGCAATAAGGGAATTTTGACTTCCTAACATTTGTGTTTTCACTGAATTAGCACTTCTAATTTCCTTCAGAACTTTTCCTTTGCATTCATAGCTTGGCTGTTTGGTGCAAGAGGCCTAGCTCTTTGCCTGTCTTCGCTTTCAACATGCCTTCCTCACTAAGCTTAATCATTTATAGCTTTTGGTTTAAAGTGAGAGAGATGGGTACAATTATTATCTCTCTTTTTCTTTTTCTTCAAGAGACAGGGTCTTGCTCTGTCACTCAGGCTAGAGTGCAGTGGCATGATCATAGTTCACTGCAGTCTTGACCTCCTGAACTCAAACAATTCTCCTTCCTCAGCCTCCCAACATACTGGGATTACAGGTGTGAGCCGCCATGCCCAGTTTATTATCTCTTTTTTGAAATGAGCAAACTAAGACTCAGAGAAGTTTAGCAGCTTACCAGAGTAGGTAAAAAGAGGAAAAGCTTGGATTTGAACTCAGATTTAACTCCTAATACTTTTGTCTTAATCACTATTCTGTACTGCTTCCCCAGTGGATTAATGATTGAATGGGTAGGAGGAAGAATCAAGGTGCCTTCCTCAGTCTCCAGGGGGATTAGGAAGATCTCAGAGTTTTTTTCTTTCCCTGGAGAGGTTTGAGCACAAGGCTTCTGGTTTTGGTCAATTCAGAAAGTCCTAGCGGTCTCTCCTGCAACACTGTGAGGCACATTTTACATTCCGGGGCCCTCCGGCTGTCCTTGGGGGCAGTGATATGCTAGGGGTTCACAGTACAGCAGGGTCATCACAGTGGCTGATGTTCTGGGACAGCCCTTATCAATTCAGGCAATTTTGGAGGTTAACTAAGACTTTTCTTTGGGTCCAAGGAATGACCAGGCAGCTCTGATTCCTCAGAGATTATGGGGTCACCATCTACCCTAGCGACTTCCCCAGAGTTGGCAGCAGATGGTCTGTAAGCCTTGACCTGGAGAATATCCAAGAGACAGTCCCTCAAGGGATAGTCTTTGGCTCCTAGTCTTGTGCTGCACACTGAAGGGGCTGGGAATAACCAGACCTAATATTCAGGGGGTCACATTAATGAACTTGGAATAGTGCCTAAGGGTGGTTAGGGGTGGGAGGAAATGTTACACTCTCTGTAGCAACATCTGTCCTATAATGCTATGGAATAATAGGTATGTCTTGTCCAGGAATCTTGAACTATTACTAGGGGAGATAATTCCATCTCAGACCTGAGCTACATGCTTCCTGCCAGGTAAGCACCATGGTTAACATTGAGCTCACTGGAAGCCAGGGCATGAAGGGAACCACAGTAGAGATCACCATTTAACTTCACGAAATTAATCGAGTTCCATAGATGTTAATAAGAGTGCCTTGAATAAGCAGTTCGTTAGTCAAATAAACCTAAGAAAACCTGCATATACTACACTCTATTCTGTTTGAGAATTCCTAATAGCATTAAATAATGAAGGCTCTGACACATCTTGCAGCAAAATTTATTTGTTTTTACTCAGTTTCCCAAGTTTAACTGATCATGGAGCCCCTTTCCCAAGGAAAATTTATTGACATCTAGCAAGAAACCAGCATTTTTAATAGTTCATTTTGGAAAATGCTTATTTAAAGTTTTCCTTGTCAGACAAAAAAAATTTTCTTCCTTTTAAATTCTAAGGAAGGGCCAAGTATATATTGGTTTCCCTGCCAGTTTATTCCTGTTTGACCATATGAAACTCTCTCTATCCCTATAATTGTTTGTCTATACCCATGTCCTCAGGAATTTCTATAGGGTTAGGAAGGCAGGGTAAGTTTCCTTGATGATCTAACAAGTTTAGTGAGGTGAAGTCAAAATAAAGCTTTGGAGTTGAGGGTAATTGTGAAACCCATTAGGACTTGGCCCAGGAAATCTGGCAAGAAGGTATTATAATGTACATCTTACCCCAATATGAGGTGGTTTCTATACCTGGAGACAGCTGTGGTTTTAGTCAGTGGACTCTGGCGACCCCTTTCCACATTTCCCTGTTCACTGCTTTGGGGAAGATGGCCTTGAGGGGCAGAAAGGAGGATTATACCAAGATATGCAGTGGTTGGAGATCTATTGGTCATTCTGTACATGGCTTCAGCCTCTGTACTTTTAGGAATGAAAAACTGGGGGCCTGGGAACAGGCTGACAAAATATCAGTTTCTTGTTTCCTCTGGGCACATGGAGTCCCCATCCCATAGCATCAATACTTGCCTGAAGCATGACTTGTCTCTCCGACTGGATTGGAGCTCCTCAAGGATGGGGGCAGCTTCTGATATTTCTGATGCCCCTTCCCCACCATGCCATGTGCTTATGCTGGGTGCTCGTGAGCACATACGCAGCCAGCATGAGCACCTAGCATGGTGGGGAAGGGACATCAGAAAGTGCTTGATCACTAACATTGAAGGGTAGCTCAGATTTTCTAAAAAGTTCCATAGACATAATCTCATTTGGGATTCACAGCAACACTGTGAAACATGTCAGAGATTATCACCCTATTTTATAGCCAAGGAAACAAATTCTCAGGTGAAGTGGTGCATCCAACTTCACCCTGTTGGTAGGTAGCTGGTGGTCTATGTGCTGCCACATCTGCTGCCTCTGGAAGGATCCACCTTGAGGCTATGTCCTCCTGGTGGGAGATGGTCGATGTTAAGAGGATTCCTAGTCCAGGTAGGGGGCAGGGAGCTATGCCTGGTCTTAGCATCCTGTGTTTGTCTCCTCAGTGGAGGCTGCCTCTTTTGACCAGCAGAGGGAAGCATGGAAACACAGAACTTTCTAAAGCCTAGGACTGTTAGGTTCACCCTCACAGTATGTGGTCAGAGCCTCAGCAGCATTCTAGGCAAAAGCTACTAACTGCCATTTACTGCACACCCACTATGTGCCCAATTACTATAATATATATTATTTATAATCCTTAAAGCAGATCTCCACAGTAGGGCTGGCCATCTCTATTTTCCAGATGGAGAGACTGGCTCAGAGATTTAGTCACTTGCCTGAAGCCATAGAGTTGGTAACTGGTTTGCCTGAGATTTGAACCAGGTCTGCTGTTTCCAACTCTCTTAGCAGGCCCAGGGCAAATGTGTGTTGAAGGAAGTCAGGGAAGGGTCCTCTTCCCTCTCAGACATCCTAATTCTCCAAGTTGATGCCACACAGGGCTGAGTGCAGCGCCCTAGCTCAAGGAAGAGCTCATGCCATTCTCGGCCTCCTACCTCCTGATTGTGTCACTGCTCAGTGTCTTGTACCTTCCTCTCCTTTTTTTCTGCACCTCCGTCTAATACTTCTTTTCCATCCAAAGCTGGGATAGACAGCAGGTGTATGGGGCCAGAGGATGGAACACTGGACTGGGCTGAATCCAGACCTCTGGTCTCTGACCTTGTTGGTTATCCTGGCCTGGCTGCTGCTCCCTCTGCTCCCCCAAACCCCTGCATCCAGGTGCTCCTCCATGGCCACTACCCTAATATAAACCTCCATCATCTCTTGCCAGCCTTCCTCACTGACCTCCCACCCTCTGGTCCACCTGCATAAATTAATATCTTCATAATAATTATACTAATGAGGACCTAACTCCTCACATCGATCCCACATAGTAGCTAGAGTGAGCCTTACTGCCAATTCCTTAATTCCCTTAAAACCTCTGGTGCTCCCCATGGCCTGTAGGGTAAAGCCCAACCCTGCTCCATCCCTGCAAAGCCAGGAAGAACCTGGGGCTGACCTGCCTCTCCAGCCTCCTCCCTCAGCTTGCCCCATTCTCATGTCCACTACCCCAGCTTTATCCAACAACTGGCCAGCTGTCCTCTGCCTCAATGGCCTTGCTCACCCACATTATGTCCCCTGTAGGGAGTGCTCCTTTATCTTTCCAGCTGCTTTCTAATGTCCCCCCTTCTGGAAAGGCTCCCATGACTTTCCTTTCCATCCCAGTTGGAATAAATTTCTCCTCCACTCTCCTCTCCTTGGTCCCAGCATCAAAAATGCATAACTGCCTTGATCTGTTCTGTGTCTTTCTTTTCCACTCATCTGTGAGCAACTGGAGGGCAGGGATCATATCTGAGATACCTGCATGTTTCCATCCCTCAGGATGGGCTGGCACACAGTAGTAGCTTAGTGGGTGAACTTGACCTCAGATGGCTTTACTGCTCAGGCCCGTGGCTTTGGATTCCTGCTGCTCCAGTTTCTTCCAGAGTGATAGGAAAACTTTGCAAACATGCATAAGAAAGAACTAGCCCCAGTGTCCCTGCTGGTCAGGCTCCTCTTTCCTCCAGAACCCATCCCATAATTAGGGCTAACCTCCTCTCACCCTCCTCACCCTGCCATAACCCAAGGGCGATCCTGTCTTTGAATTCTGCCTTGGTATAAGCTTTGATGTCTACTCCCTCCTTCCTCCTTCCTCAATCACTTTCCTCACCAAAAGTCTGCCCACAAGCCTTTATAAAATCTCTGTGCATTTCCTGGTCTCTTGCATTACTCATTCTCTGTTGCTGTCATTTATCAGGAGAGGAGAGGGAGAGGGACAAGGTGAGGTTGGAGATAGAAGAAGGTGAGTAATACCTTTATGTTCCAGGGCTTCCATCTTTTTGGTGAAGTGGAGAGCACTGATTAAGCAATAGTAATTCCTCCTCTTCTGCACTTGCTGCTGGGAAGAGGATCAATGATTTACTGTTGGAAACTGCATTATCTTCCTGAGGGAGGGTCCTCACAGGCAGCTGGAATTACCAAGCCCCAGGCTTTATTTGGGGGTCTTCTTTTGGCAGAATCTAATTCACATTTTCTGCCGTTGTTGTGTCCTCTCCCACTCAGACACGTTTGTACTATGTATGGTATAATCGTTTTATTATTAGGCACTAACCATGTTGTAGAAGGACCCATTTCCCAATCCATCTGTGCTAATTTTAACTGCCTGGCTTAGTTTGGGAGTTTTGATCACTGAAGAAACCATCATCCACTTCTGTGTGTGCCTGGCAGAGCTCTAGTCAGTCCCAATGCCAATTCCAGACACTCATTCCCAAGTTTGCAAATTGCTATATCCTTTCTTGTAGTGATGTTCCCTCAAGCGTAACAGATTTTACACATTTGTTAGATTGAAGCAAGCACACCCTGTGGAAACAGAGACGCTGAAGAGTTCCAGCTGCCCTGTGTTACTCCTTCACCCACACAGTCAAATGCCTGAGGCATAGAGTAGTGAGTTCACTGTGTACTGAGAGCATCAGGCAAGCAAAATGATGTTGCTGTCCTGGGTCCGCCAGAGACTTCCAGCCTCTTGGGTCACTCTGCCCTTTGCTACTTAAATAGAATCATCTGGGACCCAGTTCCACATATGGTGGGAAAATAGCATAACCCTCGCCATCAATATTTTCAGAGATTCTCAGAGGTTTATGCTTCACCTGGTGATCTCTTGGTTTTTGTAGTAGTTTTAAACATGTCTGCACATTCTTTGATACCCTTTCTATTAGGAGGTGGAGTTTAGAGTTTAATTCTCTTCCCCTTGGATGTGGGCTGGATCTCATAATCTGCTTGTAATAAACAGAAGGAAGAGGAAGTGATGCTGCTTGATTCTTTGTGTTAGGTCGTCAAAAATGACAATTGAACACCTATTAGGTTCTCTCTCTTTGGATGCTTGCTTTGAAACCCAGCTGCCATGCTGTAAGGAAGCCCAGGCCACATGGGGAAGCCTTGTGTAGGTGTTCTGGCCAATGGCCGCAGCTGACACAGGTAACATGTGAGTTACATGTAAGCGAGGGAAACTTTGAGAGGACTACAGCCCCAGCCACCATCTAACTACAACCTCTCTACACCCTGGGAGTGTTTTCCTCTTCTTTTGCTGCTTGGTTCCATACACATCATTTCCCCACTTTTTTGCTCTGGCAAAGCATCACCAATGAAATGTGAATGTATACAGTGGATGATGTTGAATATCTGAGGCCATAGTGGGGTGGGGGTTGTGGCAAAGGTCAGAACGAATGAGAATTTAAATTTCAATATTACTCTTTTATTTATTTATTTACTTGCATTTTAGGTTTTTGCGTACATGTGAAGAACATGTAAGATTGTTGCATAGGTACACACATGGCAGTGTGACTTGCTGCCTTCCTCCCCATCACCTATATCTGGCATTTCTCTCCATGTTATCCCTCCCCAACTCCCCACCTCCCACTGTCCCCCCCACCTGGTCATTTGAGTATTACTCTCAACTTGAATGAAAATTCATAGGCGCTCTTCATCACAGGGAATTCTTGCAGGTCCTGTCCACCCTTGGGCGGCAGCTTTCTGCCATCATCTTGGGCTCTTCTTTTACCCATTCTCCTCAATCCTCTTCTTTTTTGTCAGTTGCATTAATTATTTTTATTTTAGCCTTTTTAAAATTATACTTTCGGCTCTGGGGTGCACGTGCACACCCTGCATCCTGCAGGATTATTGCACAGGTACATACATGCCAAGGTGGTTTGCTGTCTCCATCCCCCACCCCCGTTGTCTACATCAGGAATTTCTCCTGGCGTTATCCCTCCCCATCCTCCCCGCAGCCCTGCTGCCCCTCCGCAGTTGCCTTAATTCTTATTTTCATATGCAGAGCCTTCCAACATTAGATTCTTAGTCCATAAACTTAGGTCTGTAAGAAATGAAATGTTATCTCTCCACATGTAAACTTATTTTCTTTTCCCAGCTCCCTTCCTATAGGTGACAGAAAAAAATTCAGTTGCTTCAGGGTTTCCCTACCCCTTCTTTCCAGTTGTCTTAGTCCATTTGGGCTGCTCTAACAATAAACTGTACCATAAATTGGGTAGCTGATAAACAACAGAAATTGATTTCTCCCAGTTCTGGAGGATAGGAAGTCCAACTCAAGGTGCCAGCCGACTTGGTGTCTGGTGTGGGCCTAATTCCTGATTGGCCTAATTCCTGATGGTGTCTTCTCACTTGTCCTCACATGGAGGAAGGAGTGAGGGAGCTTTCTTGGAGCTCTCTAGGACACTGATGTCTTTCATGAGGGCTCTATCCTCATGATCTAATCACCTCCCCAAAGGCCCCACCTTGCAATACCATCACATAATTGATGATGATTAGGTTTCAACACATGAATTTTGGAGGGCACAAACATTCAGAGGATAGCACCAGGCTAGTGTTAAGTTCTAGGAGTTATGACAACACTGGTGAGACTGGGTTTCAGGGTGTCTATTCTCAAGGGGATGCCCTGAACTGTATATGGTTCTTTCTCACCCTTAGTTGTCAATTCATGGGGATAGTTCCTGTGTCATCCCCTCATTTCCAACCAGAAGGCTCTCCAGGCCCAACTCTGCCAGCTATCCCTGAACCCCACCTGAGTGCATACAGCACTCCTTTTCTCTCCTGCCATTTGGTTGTTAGGACCATCAGCCTAGGAGCACTGTGCAGCCCCTTCTATCCCACCTTCACAGAGTGGTGATGGGCTTTGCGCCTTTCCTGGGTCAACTCAGAAAGGGCATGTGTCCTTTTAAGTCTGTGAGTTTCTCGCAGAAGTAACACAAGAACCTTTTCCAGGGACTCATCCGTCTTCATTTTGTCTTCATTCTGGCTTTTTCTATTTCCCTGGCTGCCGCCATTCAGTTCAGTCCTGGTTTCAGTTGTGGGAAAACGCCTCCAACCCATTAGGTAGTTCTCTGAATCTTGTATTTTTGTTATAGAATTCATACTCCAAATCCTTCAGGGCTTAGGTGTCTGAAGTTCAAAAGCCTGGGCTTTTGCAATTCAATGTCTTGGCTTTTGAATCTTTTATTTATTTATTTATTTTTCTTTGACATGGAGTTTCGCTCTTGTTGCCCAGACTGGAGTGCAATGGCACAATCTTGGCTCACCGCAATCTTTCCCTCCCAGGTTCAAGCAATTGTCCTGCCTCAGCTTCTCAATTAGCTGGGATTACAGTCACGCACCACCACGCCTGGCTAATTTTGTATTTTTAGTAGAGATAGGGCTTCGCTATGTTGGTCAGGTTGGTCTATAACTTCTGATCTCAGGTGATCCACTCACCTTGGCTTCCCAAAGTGCTGGGATTACAGGTGTGAGTCACTGTGCCTGGTGGCTTTTGAATCTTTAAATCAAGAATTTAACTTTACAAAGAACCTCACTCCCAGCTGCTGGAGCAGGGATTGGGAAGGGAAGGGAGGGGGAGAGTGATGCATAGATATATTGGGGAGTACCAGGAAGCAAACATCTTATGCAGTGATTTAAAGACTCTTTAATCTGCTCTTCTCACATTTAACCTTTGGCGAAGGACATTTTATTTCAAGATTTACTTCTTGTTTTTCTCTGAGCAAAAGAACATTCTATTCCTAAAATTAATTCTACCTTCTTCCTAGGCCAATTGGCCCAGATTGCAGGTGACTGTTTAAAAATGACACATTCCCCCTTCCTGTTATGTAATTGTAAAATAGCGTAATAAGAGCTATGGTGGGGGCTGGCAGAAGGGACTTAGGGGGCAGAGACTAGGGAGAGACTGGTTGTGAGGGTGAGCTACGGAAGGCTTCCTGAAGGAAGTGACATTTGAGCTGGGGAGAGTATTCTAGGCAGAGGTTGCCCTGGGCATGATGAGCAGCAGATGAGGGGGCATGAGGGTAGGCTTCAGGAGTCAGCTTGTGTTGAGCCTGGGTGTAAAGGGTTTGGCTTTCATCCCGAGAGTAAGAGGTATGAACCCATAGCAACTTTCCAAGCAGGGCAGTGCCCTGATCCAAACACTTTCCTATCTCCGCTCTCTTCTGCTATTTGCTCATTCCATTTTCCCCACCTGAAGTGCCCAGTGTCATTCTCTTCCTCGTGTGGGAAGAATTTGTGGCTTTGTTCAGCCTGGCACGCTCTCTCCTTCCCCTCTACTTCTGAACCCTGCATCTAACAACACTTTCTTTACAGCTGCCCTGAGCTTATGGGCTTCTGAATACTTTCTTCTGTTTTCTACTCTCAAGCCTCTGCTCTTGCTGTTGTGTTCATCAGGAATACCTTCAATCCCCTCTCTGTCTCTTACTCATTCTTCAGGTCTTGGTTTGGAGCTACCTCCCCAAATCATGTCCAAGCCCCTTGCTGAACCAAGCCTCTCTCTCTGCGCTGCTACAGATGTTGGTAATCTGTGTCTTCTCTAAAGTGCCCCAGAGTAGACCCCAGCCTAACCTTTGAGCTGTAGGCCAAGCCTCAGCCCAGATCTTCCTGGGCCGGGTGGCTGATTTGCTTCCTGGGGTGAATTCCTTTGACAGAGGGAGGAAGAAAGAGGGGGTTGGTAGTGTTCTCAGGCCCTGGAGTCTTTCTGACCCAAAATTCAAGGAATATAGACTATAATAGGATTTGTGGGCAAAAAATTAGGCAGCTACAAGAGTTTGGGTCCAGGGAGGGGATTAAAACTTCATTCTAGGTTCTTTGGGTCTAGCTCTGGTCTGAGTCAGAAGGTTTGGGTTCTAACCCTGCACCGGTATTGATTTGCTGTATGACCCTGGCAAGTCCCTTCCCTTATCTTGAGCCTCAATCTCCTTACCTGTGATAGGTATTATCAGCATATTATAGATATTATTATCTATATAATGAAAGGATTGGACTAGGTGACCTGTCTCTAGAGTATCCTCCACAAATACTCCCCATAAGTACCATTCTGGGTCTGCTGGCAGAGGCAGACTGGACTCCATTCCTATGTAGTTCTAACGCAGTGGGAAAGCGGAAAGGATGGGCTTTGTGGCTGAGATCACCCAGGTAAGTCCTGGCTGAGTTGCCTTGGGCAACTGTCTTTAACCTCTTTGCGGCTCAGTTTCCCACTTGGGTAAAATGAGGATGACAATTCCTGCCTATGGAGAGTGTGTTATGATGGTTAAAGTGAAAAAAAAAAAAAAATCAACATCGAAATAACTTGGCGTTCCAGGCATTATTGTAGGGATTGTAATGATCAAGAGAGGGCTGTGGGGGCTCTCAGGAGGGAGGGGTTCACTCTGCTTTGGGTGGAGGTGGACAGGGAAGGCTTCTTAGGCTGGGCCTTGAAGGATGAAGGGAGCCCCTGATGGAGGCTCAGACTCCCCACCACTGGCTGCTGGGCTGAGCTTTCCATCCACGTTGCGATTGCAGCCGGCCAGGTCTCACTAACAGTTGAGCAGGCAGGCCTCCATGACAACTGTTTCAGCACTGACTGAGTGGTTAAGTTAAATATTAAAAGCTGATAGAGCCAGTGCCCTCATACAAAGGCTGGAAGGTAACAAAAGCCCACCAAGAGTTTTGCCTAAGTCTTTCCTGGGCCTTGAAGCGTGACAAGATAACGAAGGAATTCTTAATAGGACCCGTTTAGGATTAAACAAGTTTTAGTGGGGATCTGAAGGAACTCCCCAGACCGCCACAAACAAGCTTTATTGGGGACTGATGGAACTCCCCAAACCTCCATGATTTAACAGGAGACATGATAAGGGTAATCAGCCTGGCACCTGGACCCATTTAGATTTTTTTTTTTTTGAGATAGAGTCTTGATCTGTCGCCCAGGCTGGAATGAAATGGTGTGCGCTTGGCTCATCACACCCTCTGCCTCCTGGGTTCAAGCGATTCTCCTGCCTCAGCCCCCCAAGTAGCTGGGATTATAGGTGTGTGCCACCATGCCCAGCTACTTTTTGTATTTTTAAGTAGAGACAGGGTTTCACTACGTTGGTCAGGGTTTCACTACATTGATCCGCCTGCCTCAGCCTCCCAACAGCTGGGATTACAGGCGTGAATCACCACACCTGGCTCCCATTTAGATTAAGTAAATTTACTGAGGCTCCAGAGGAAGGTCTTCAGGACTCAGATCTCAGTTATAGACTAGAAGAAGTTAATCACTTAATTCATCTTTAGATGAATGCACACTTACACGTAGAGATAGAGCTTAGAAGGTCTACAAGTTCTGGAAACCTTTGTAATTTTGAATTGGTCTGGCGATATTTTCCTAGCCTTCTCCCTGTACCCAGTTACAGAAATAAACTCCCTTCTTTTCCAGTTCACCTGCATCTTGTTATTGGGCCATGAGAATCAGCAGCCTGACCCTTGGTTCGGTCTGGGAACACTCTGGAGTCCTCACAGGCTCTGCCTACCTGCTAAGGGTAGCTTCTCTTCCCCTGGGTATGGCTGGCCCCCAGGCCCTACTTTGCTCTGCATCCCTTTTCCTGATTGTTCCTAGGCATCTCCAGCTTGCCACCATTTCCTACTCACCTCTCCCACTCAGGGCAGCCTCCTTTCTTCTCAAGGCCTGTCTCCTTCTGCCCTGAGGAGTGTCCTCAGAGCCAGTCCTCACCTACCCACTCTCCTGCCTCTGCTCCCAGGTGCATGTGAAGATGCTCCACCTGGGAGCAGAGGCAGGAGAGTGGGGTAGGTGAGGACTAGCCAGTTTCGCACCGATGTTCTCCTGTTTTCTTGCATGTTGGGACCTGGATCCATCTCTTATTTCCACCTCTGTCCCGCACTCACTACCTTATTCCTTTCAGCATGTAAAAAATGCTCAGGTCTCCCCATTTTTAAAGTAGAGAAGCCTTCCCTGGGTCCTTGGTGCCCCTCAGTTACTCCCCTTCACAGCCATACTCAGAAGAGTTTGTTGTTGACCCCACTGTTCACATTCCTTACCTCCCTCTCACTCCTCTATCCACTGTTTTGTAATTTCTGACGTGGTTCTGGCCCAGGTCACCAAAAGAACCCCACCCCTCCTGCTCACTTAACAGGACCTTAAGTGAAAACAACTGCTCAATATAATTAAGCAATTTGTCAGAGCAAACACTGCTCTAAGCATAGACCTTTATCTAAAGGTGCTCAGCTTCTATCACCAAGTCTGAGGGTCAGGCAGTGTTTCCTGACCACAGAAGGAGAGCTGTTCCTAGGGCAGGGTGGGATACCAAACAGGGAGACAAAGCTACTTAGTAAGCCTTTGCAGTTTTGAAATCCATCCTAAGCCTGAGTGCTAACTGCCTGAGCTGCCAAAGGGCAGGGGCAGGACCCACAGGCTGGTATTACTGTAATCTGAGCTGTTAACTTGATCAGCAATTCTTGGTTGTCCTTGCTGGAGATCGGGTCACTAACCACCATCTGGCCCAAAAGTGAGTCATGTTCCCTGAACTAGAGAGGAAGGAGCTTCTAAAGGCATTGACTTAGCTCCCACCCTTTCCCCGACTGATGGGAGCCCCAGCCGCTGCTTGCTGTGAGATAGTGGGAAGCTCACTCTCTCATAGCTCAGAGGTGCCTCCCTGGCAGGTAGGTTGTGTGATGGCCATGGCATGCTGAGAGTGTTTAAACTGTTAGTTCCTGTTCTCTTGTCCCTTCTATGTCTCCAGGCAGTGCTGCATGTTGACATTTTTCTTTCACGGCATCTGATACCAAGCCCGTTGTATTTTTGATGAATTCCCTACAGTTGGCTGAGCTCTGCCTTGTAGTTCAGGGGAAACCCGATGTAATTTCCACGAATGTGCCCAGAGCACCTTCTATCTATGCACTTGCAAATTAGATCATGGCATTTAATCTTCACGAGAACCCTGGCTGGAACGGGTGGTATGTTTTGGGAGTGGTGTGGGGAATACTTTGAGCACCCGTTTTCTGCAATTTTATAACAAGTACTGTGCTTTTCTTAAGTTGTATTTCTGAGGAATGCATTGGTGGGAGGTTCTTGAAGATTACTGGGGTGGGCTGACACACCGTGATTGTACGCATCTGTAGCCCTTCTGCTGCTCTCCCCCAACTCAGCTGAGTCCATCATTGCCCCTCACCCTCCACTCCCTTCACCAGGGGTCCTATCATCTTTCTTCTATTTTATTTTGTGCTATTTGTCCCACCTTTTCTATATTTCTTTTTCTTACCTTCCTTGCTTTCTTTTGGATTGATTGAATATTTTCTCAATCCATTTAATAGTTACAAGTCTGAAAGTTTCAAAATCATATTTTCAAGTGGCTACTTTGGAGTTTTAACATGCATACCTCACATATCAAAGTCTAAAGTTAAAGTTTATTTAATCACATAAATTAATCACATTATTTATACTTTGTTCCCTTTTAAAAATTCAAGGACCCTTGAACATTTTAACTCTCTCCCCCAGGCCTATATATGATTACTGTTAGCTTTTTTAGTTCTGTCTTTAAAAACAGTTCCACAGACATTATGATTGCTGTTTTACACACTCAATGTTTATTTACACTTACCTATGTATTTGCCACTTTCTTCACTCACTATTGCAATTTAGACTTCCCTTCTGGGACCCGCTTTCCTTTTTAATTGTATTCTTTAGACTTTTCTTCAGTGAGGGTCTGCTGGTGACAGACTCTCCACTTAATGTTTACTTGAAAATGTCTTCTTTATTTCTTCCTTGTTCTTGAAAGATAATTTTTTACCGTATATAAATCTAGGCTGACGGTTATTTTCTTTTAGACTTTGAAGTTACTCTGCATTTTCTGGTTACACTGTTGCTGTTGATAAGAAAGTCACTAGTCTAATTGTTCTTCCTTTGGGTATGCGTAGTGGCTCATGCCTTTAATTCCAGCACTTTGGGAGGCCAAGTTTGGAGGATTGCTTGAGCCCAGGAGTTTGAAACCAATCTGGCAACATAGCGGGACCTTGTCTCTACCAAAAATAGAGAAATAAGTCAGGTATGGTGGTGTGTACCTGTAGTCCCACCTATTCAGGAAGGCTGAGGGGGGAGGATCATTTCAACCTGGAAGGTCGAGGCTGCAGTGAGCTGTGATTGTACCACTGCACTCCAGCTTGGGTGACAGAGTAAGATCCTGTCTCCAAAAAAATTTGTTCTTCTTTTATTGGTGATCATCTTTTGCCTTTGCTGTTCTGCAGACTCCCTATGATGTATTGAGATGGGAGTTCTTTTTCGATTTAATTCATTTAGAATTTATCAAAAACTTGTATCTGAAGATTGTTGTCTTTTATTGGTTCTGAAAGTTCTTATTATTTCTTCAGATTGTCTCTTTTCCATGCACTGTCTTCACTTATTCTTGAACTCTGATCAAATGTAGATTAGATCTGTTCACTTTTTCTGCATGCTTGTTAGTCAATTTCCTGTATTCTTTTTTTAAAAGAAATCTCTGTGCTATGTTATAGAACATTTTCTCATATTTCTCTTCTAGTTTACAATTCTCCCTTTAGTTTAATCTGTTATTAAAATGATCAATTCAATTTTTAATTTTAATTGGCGTGTCTTTAATTTTTAGAAGTCGTATTTGATTCCTTTTCAAATATGCATTGATAGTCTTTAGTTTCTTGCTTCCTGCTGCTAAATAAAATTTACAGGAGGCTATTGATTTGGACTTAGCTGGTCCGGGAGGATGCATAAGATGTAAAAGGGAGCAGAAGGGAGGGATGACAGCATGAGTCAGAGAACAGAGACTGGAAGGAGCCTGAAGAAAGGGGCAGAGAAGGCAGCTTTGTTGGGCAGATGGGTTAAATCACTCCCTTGGACACATGCTTAGAGGTGAGATGGGGCTGGACTGTCAGGCAGAGTGTGTGGGAGGTTTTGCTTTATTTTGTTTGAGAAAATGTTGGCAGAGGTATTATTCTGAGGAGTAGCTAACATCTGTGGATAGACCTTGGACAACTTTCTGCTGCTCTGGTGATCTGACAACCACCTGTGGCTGTATGGGTTGCTCCCTGATCGTGTCTCATGTTGAGAGGCAGTGGAAGGCTGAGAAAGGTTCCTACCACCAGCAGGGAAGCCAGGAACACAGCCACAGGGCCACTGTAGAGGCAGGTGGCCTGAGGTGGGAGCAGCTGGCCTTTTACCTGAGTTATTGCAAGAGCAGCTGGAAGTCAGGCTCCTCAAGTTGTGTCCCAGAAGGTC
Organism: Cebus imitator; assembly: GCF_001604975.1. Lineage (NCBI taxonomy): Eukaryota > Metazoa > Chordata > Mammalia > Primates > Cebidae > Cebus > Cebus imitator. The sequence goes on from NW_016107444.1 coordinate 2,985,807, forward strand.
ATGCTGGGGTGCTGAATCCAAACAGAGAGGTCCATCTAAGAGGTGCAGGAGCTGAACTGAGAGGGAGAGAGGAACCAGGAAAGAGGAATGTGAGGGGAGCAGGCCAGCAGGGGAGGGTGGGCTCCAGAGCATAGGCCTGCTTGGGTAAGCAAGGTCTATTTAAAGAAGTAGCAATGGGATGGAGCATTGCAGGCCAAGAGGCCCAAGGAAGGTGAGGGATTTTGCAGCAGGAAGATTGGGTGTGCTATATCCTGAGCAATGATAGAACAATGGCTTTGAAAAGTAGAGAGATGAAGGCAAATATCCTCTTTGACTTCCTTCTATTTTCTCTGTCCAGAATCAGGCTTTAATTTGGAATGGATCCAATTGACTTAGTAGAAAGGCTAGCAGAGTTCTGATGAGCCAGGAGGTTGCCCCAGGTCTCTGTTGTCTGCCCTGATGAGCACATGGAAGACCTGCTCAATACATTGTCAGTAATGCAAAGCTAGAGTTGAGGGAGGAATGAGAATTAATGTGATGGGCGACCAAATGTGGCCTCAAAGAGGTAATGAGCTTGGGAGGCTGAGACAGGAGGATCACTTGAACCCAGGAGTTTGAGGCTGCAGTGAGCTATGATCACATCACTGCACTCCTCCAGCCTGGGTGACAGAGTGAGACCCTGTCTCTATTAAAAATGAAGAGCCGAGAAGCCAGGAAGAAGAGTTAATCCAATAGTTCAAAAATTCACCTATAGGTATTATGGGATGGAACAGACGTGGTTTGTCAACAACACACATGAACAAAATTGAGGCAGGCTTAACTCAGCACAAGCCAAGGCAGAATTCAGCTGGGGACAGAATTTAAAAAGAACGATTTCTCCTTTGGTTTCCAGCCCAATGCTGTGGTCACTTAAACCCAAACCTGTGGGGACTCACACCGTGGTAGGCCTGACAATCCTGTGATCTTTCGTTGTCTGTCTCCCACCTTCCCTACCCACCTGGGTGATTACACACACAGCAGGCTAGGTATAATGAGCCTAGGGGTGGGTGCTGCTGATCCAGTTGGTTAATCTTTCAGAAATAACTTCAAAGCAGTGGGGAGGAGGCATATGGCTGGTGGCAGAAGCCAAAGGATCAAGCTATTTTTCCTCCTGCTCCATCTCATTTCTCCCGTGCTTGAGACCTAGAGGGAATGGTTTGCCCACTCATGAAGTGCCTGCCTATAAGGGCAATGCCTCCCTCAAGCAGATATGCCTTCTTCAACAAGTGCAATATGGGGCAAAGCAATGTGGGTATAAATGCTCTGCAAATGAGATGCCTCTGCATGTGTATGTGTGTGTATGTGAGAGAGAGACTGGAGATACCTGAAGGTGACTAAAGGGGACCCTTATATCTTCTGGGGGCACTCATCAGTGGCCTGAAAGGGGAGACAGAATAAAGTTAGGTCCCTAGGCTGGTGGGCAGCTTCACAGAAGAATATCAGGAACAAAATGATCAATAAAAACCAAATTCTTCTGAGAAAGTGTCCGCTTCAGCTCCTATGGGGAAATAGGTCTCCCATGCCCTCAAGTGCCAGGGCAGAGCCTCGAGTGAGCTCCGAGGGTAAGAGACTTTTTGCAAACATAGGGAACATGAGGAAAACATCTTTCCAGTTCCTCCTTCTCTGCCTCTGTCTTGCCACTCAACCTCCTCTTCACAGGATCTTACCCATCTTCATGGCTTTAATCACCACATCAGCTGTGGCCCCTGAAGCCGACATCCCTGCTATCCTGAGCAGCTTCCATTCTCCCTTCTTGGGATTTCTGTGCACACTGCTCTTTCTCTGGTTGGAAATAATCTTGGTGGAACCATTCATCATGATGCCTACCCTCCCCTGGTGAAGGGGTGAACATATGACTCTTCCAGTGAGACCAGTCAGGTGTGTTCTTTTTGGAATCTGAATTTTGAGATGGTTCTTCCTGGAAGCAGTTTCAAATGAGACTGGCCCCTGGTTCTTCCTATCTGGAGCCCCAGAGCTCCCTTGATTCTTCAGATTTCTGAACTGATACAGCTTCCAAAACTATTGCTACCCCAGGCTCCATCTGTGTAAAGACTTGAATAATACGTGTCTTCACTTGGACAACCCACAGCCACTTGGAACTCACTGGGTGCATATTGATCTTATCATTTCTCATCCCTGGACTTGCTTCTTTTCCAGCCTTCTCACTTTCTCAGACAAGAGCACCACCATCAACTCAGGTGTTCAAGTTGACAATCCTGAAAACATCCCTGCTTCTTTCCTTTTTTTCCCATCTTCTGCTTTGAATCAGTCATTCAAACTGATGTTTCTTCTTTCTTAATATTTAGTATGGACTCTCTCAAAATCCTATCTCTACTCTCAACCACAAACTGTGAATATCCACACCCGTTAGTATAGCTTGGATATTTGTTCCTGCACAAATCTCAGGTTGAGATGTAATCCTAATGTCGGAGGTGGGGCCTGGTGGGAGATGTTTGTGTCAGGCAGGAGGTCCCTCATGGCTTGGTACTGTCCTTGAGATAGTAAGTTCTCCCAAGATCTGGTCATTTAAAAGTGGGTGGTACCTCTTTCTTCACTTTCTCTCTCTCTCTCTTTTTTTTTTTTTTTTTTT
>NW_016107444.1:2988860-2990994 GCF_001604975.1 Cebus imitator
TATTTTTAGTAGAGACAGGGTTTCACCATGTTGGCCAGGCTGGTCTCGAACTCCTGACCTCAGGTGATCTACCCCTCTTGGCCTCCCAGAGTGCTGGGATTACAGGTGTGAGCCACTGCGCCCAGCCCCCAACCCTTTCTCTTGCTCCTGCTTTCACTTTATGATGTGCTTTTGCCTTCTTCGCTTTTGGCCATGAGTAGAAAGCTTCCTGAAGCTTCACCAGAAGCCAAGCAGATGCCAGCACCATGTGTCCTGTAAAGTCTTCAGGACGATGAGCCAATAAAACCTCTTTTATTTATAAATTACCCGGCCTCAGGCATTTATAGCAATATAAGAATGGCCTAATACACCCATACTCAGCTCCTTTCCTCCAGCTTCAGAAAGTGAAGGGTTCCTCCTTCTGTTTAAGGCCAACTTTCCACATATGCCATAGACTCCATCCTTCTACTTCCCCTGGGCTTGTGTCATTGTTCATCCCTTCTCTTCTTGGTTTTGTAACTTCTCGCCAGCCTGTAAGCTTGTCGGAGTCCCACCAGCACCTGCCAAATCCCGAGAACACTCTCACCTGACCCCACATCCCTTCCAGGTACCACTCACATCTCTGCCTCCACTTCTTTATCTATAGGTCTTGAAAGAGTTGTCTATATACCCTGACTTCTTGTCTGTACCAACATCATGTACTCAGGCTTCTGCCTCCATCTCCACTGACACAGTGCTTTCCAAAGTCACCAATGACTTCCTAAATCCCAAATCCTAGGGATACTTTTCATCCCTGAAGATTTCTTGGTGGCTCTGCACCCAGTGTTCTTCGCTTCCTCTTTTATTCAACTAGTATTTATTAAGTGCTGGGGAGATAGGAGGGGGAGAAGACAGTCATAATCCCTCTCCTCATGAGCTTAAATTCTAGTCAGGGATACAGGCATTGAGCAAGCAAATGAAAATAATTGCTGAGAGTTATGAAAAATAAGTGTCAGTTCCTGCAAAAGTATAGAAAACAGCTGAACTCAGCTTTTTTTTTTTTTTTTTTCTTTCAGGAATTCACAGAAAGTTTCCTGGAGGAAGTAATGTTTAAAGTGAAAGATAACTAAGACTTTTCAAAGAGAGGGGAAGGAGAATTTCTGGCTGAGGGAGGAACATGTGACAAAGTTTGAAGGCAAGAAGGAGGAGTGTGCTCCAGAAGACCTGAGTTGGAGGCAGTAGCAAGGGAGGATGGAGGGAGAGGATGGGCTGGGTGGGGAGCAGTCGCTGGATTGAGCAGTTCCATGAGGGTTGAGTTAAGGACCTCTCCTTTGGCTGAAGGTAAGGAACGCCATAGAAGAGGCTTAAGCAGAGGAGCCATGTGGTCAAATCTGCATTCTGGAAATACTACTGGTTGTAGCATGGGGTATGCATTTGATGGAAGCCAGAGTGGATTTGGGAGGACTGGTTAGGAGACCATTGCAGTTCATGTAAATATGACTGTAGGGTTCACTTAGGCAGCGGCAGTGGGATGGAAAGATATGGGCGGATTTGAGAGCTCTTTGGAAAGTGCAGTCTGCTGAACATCCTGACAGATTATATTCCAAATTCTACTCCAAGAAACGGAGTGGATAGTGGGGCCATTCGCTGAGATGTGTTACTCAGGTAGGGAACAGTTTCGGTTGGGGTAAGAACATTGAGTTTGCAGTGCCTGGCACACAGCTGAGTGGGGATGTCAAGCCTAGATGTGGATATACAGAGTTTAGAGGAGTGGTCTGGGTAGGAAATGTACACTTGGGAATTGTTGGCATGCAGGTAGGAATGGGGAATTGGCCCCAGAGAGAATGCAGAGGAAGAGGGCAGGAGGCCTGAGACAGAACCCTGCGGCTACCAACATTTAATGGTCTGGTACAGGGTGTAGTAGTCAGCCTCTGAGATGGCCCTTAATGTCTCTGCCTTCTGGAATTTATATCCTTGTGTAGCAGGAGCTACATTGTACCAGGCTGCATCTGTGTGACTAATAGAATATGGCAGAAGTGATGACATGTCACATTTGAGACAAATGATAAAAGACACGATGGCTTCTTTTTTGGTTGCTCTCTATTGTTCTTTCTTTCTCTCTCCTTCCTTTCTTCCTCCCTCCCTCCCTCCTTTCTTCCTTCCTTCCTTCCTTCCT
>NW_016107444.1:2991183-3008081 GCF_001604975.1 Cebus imitator
TTCCTTCCTGAGACGAGAGTCTCACTCTGTTGTTGTCCAGGCTTGAGTTTAGTGGTGCAATCATGGTTTATTGCATTCCTGACCTCCCAGGCTTAAGCAGTTCTCCCACTTTTGCCTCCCAAGTAGCTAGGACCACAGGCATGTATCACTACACCTGACTTAAAAAAATTTTTTTTTCATAGAGGCAGGGTCTCACTATGTTGTCTAGACTGTTCTCAACTCCTAGGCCCAAGTATCTGCCTGCCTTGGCCTCCCAAAATGCTGGGATTGCAGGCATTAGCCACTGTGTCCCGCCTCTCCTGTGCTTTCTCTCTTTCTCGAATGACTTGCTGTGGGGGAAGCCAGTTGCTACATTGTGAGCAGTCCCAGGGAGGGAACCCCATGTTGAGGAACTGAAACCACATATCGCCAGCCCTTTCAAGTGGCAGCTACATGAATAACAGCCTTATTAGAAACCCTGAGCCAGAACTATTCACATAACTGCTCCTCAGTTCCTGACTCTCAGAAATTGTATGAGATAATGATTGTGGTTTTTAGTTGTTAAGTTTTGGGGTGGTCTGTTGTACAATAATAGGTAACAAATACAGAGAAGAAGGAGCCAGTAAGGGGACTGAGAAGGAACAACCACCAGGTACTTTTGGATGGAGAGGCTGTGTGATGATTAATTTTATCTGTTAACTTGACTGAGCTATGAGTTGCCCAGATATTTGGTCAAACATCATTCTGAGTGTGTTTGTGAGGATGTTTCTAGATAAGATTATCATTTGGATCCATAGACTGGGCAAAGCCAGTTGCCTTCCCAAATGTGAGTGGGTGTCATCTAATCAGTTGAAGTCCTGAATAGAACAAAAGGGCTGAATAAAAGGGAACTCCTTCTGCCTGACTGCCCTCTAGTGGGGACATAACTTTTTCCATGTCTTAGGTCTTGAACTTACTGGCTTGCACTGGAGTTACACTGTCACCTCTCCTGGTTCTCAGTCCTTTGGACTGGGACTGGGACTGTATCATTGGCTTTCTTGGGACACCAACTTGCTGATGGCAGATCCTGGCACTTGTCAACCTCTACAATCCATGTGAATAAATTCCTTAAAATAAAGCTTCCTCTCCCTCTATGTTCATCCTGTTAGTGCTGTTTCTCTGGAGAATCCCAACAAATACAAGCTGCTTCTCCCCCATTACAGCTGCGTAACATGGATAGTGCTGGAAAAAAGGATAAAGCTAAGCAAGGGTGGCCAGCCACTGTGACCATCCCTGCCAGACTGTCTGCTGTGACATCCTCCTGAGAGCTTTGTGAAGGCAGCCACATGAGCTCCTGCTGGCTCTTTGCTTTCCCACTGTCCTTTCCTCTCCATTGCTTTGTTGGAGCTGGAGTTTGCTTTTCCCTTTGACTCCAGGTTGGCCCCTCTGGGTGGACATAGAGAATTAGAGCAGGCCCTGGGGTTTTTCCCTAAGACCTTGCCTTCTGGCCACAGAGCTCAGGACCCTCTGGCTACTGCCATTTGCCAGGGACCCCATCCCATGAGGTTTGGCTTCCCACTTTGGGCTCCATCACTAGAATAGCTCAGGTGTCTCTCCCTTCTCTGTGTAATTTTCCACTGGGGCTTCCAGCTCTGCTAGTGGACTTTCAGCCTCAATGAATGCACAAACCTAGAGAATAGTTCTCTTCCCAGCTCTTTCAGTGACTTGCTAGCAAAGTCCCTCTCCTCTCTAGGACTTACCCATAGACTGAAAGACTTATTACTAAGGTTCTCAGCTCTGAGCTCTGTAATTCTGATGGTAAGAAACTACTTAACTGACCATAGGCTGAAGAGCTGAGGGATGAGGATGGGGACATTGTCCTGCATGCACCTGGAGACAGAGTAAGTTTGAGGGAGAGATCTCAGATTCTGAAGGAGGCTTCAGGGGCTTCATGGCAGAGAGAGCTGTCTTCATTCCACAGTATGGTACTTGGCAACTCTGGGCAGCAGTCTCGCCCTACTACCAAACTGGAAGCTTCCCTGATGCTGGAGGCTGTGGGATGCTGGGAGTTGCTGAGATGGTAGTTGTGGATCCGCTGGGAGGCAGGACTCTGAGCTCTCCTTCTAGCTCTGCCCAGGATGCTCTGGGCCATGTCAGCCAGAGAAAGTGGCTCTCAGCCTGGGGCCCCAAAGCTGGGAATGTGGTCTTCTAGCAATTTCCATCCAAAAGACAAAAGGCAATACTTACTTTCTGTCTCCTTTTAATATCCCAGTGAGATGGCCAGATTTCCTAACTCCCCAGTCTCTGAGAGTGCCCTCTGCTTCTCCCTGGGCCACCTGCTAGTGTGATCATCTCAGGACATCTCCAGGAGCTTGCTAGAGTCCAAAGACCATTCTGGTTATGTTTAAATTGGATGGGTCCCCGTGGAGCCAGAGGGACACCATAACAGCCACCAGAAGCTCAAGAGACCACCTTTTCATGGGCACTGCTACCACTGCTGTAACTTGTCATTGAGTCATGACCCATCTGAGGCTGCTCCAAGCCCTGCCATAGAGCTACTGCACAATCGCCCCTACCAAGGTGGTATTTTAGATCTAACATTTAAATTATGAGACAAGATGTCAAACAAACTGAAAATACAGAAGAGAATTTAACAGAAACCTATGAACTTATCTTCTAGATTTAACATTCGTGAATATTTTGCCCTATTTGTCTCAGATGTCCCTTTCTCTCTTTTAAAAGCAGTTAAACCAGATACAGCTAAAACCCTATCTGATCATCCTGCTTCACTCTTTCTCTCCACAAAAGTCTAACCTGAAATTAACATGTATTGTTTTCAAGCATGTTTTTATATTTTTTCTACATGTGTATGTGTAATGCATGCTGTTGTTTTTGTATTTTAAAAATTTACATAAATGTTTACGTGCTTTTGCTACTTCCTTCCCTACACTCCACCCACTCAGCTTTGTTTTTGAGATGTATCCATACTGGGATATGTAAGCTGGTTGATTCATTTTAACCACCATATGGTATGCCATTGCAGGGATTATTCAGTTTACCTATCAATTTTCCTACTGAGGGGAAGTTGGGATATTTCTACTTTTATTTTTTTTAACCATTGCAGGCACAGCTATAAGGAACACTCTTCAATGGTCTCTGGGTGTAAGTAAGGGAATTGGGTATGTGGCTAGAAGAAGAATCACTGGGTGGTGAGGTTTGTGCTTCTGCAACTTTACCAAGCATGGCTGTAGTGCTGTTCAGCTTACACTCCTCCTAGAAATATGTGAGAGTTCCTTTTTCTCTACATCCTCAACACTTGGCATTGTCAAACTTGAAGATGTTTGCTAATTTGTTGGTTGTGAAATGAATGTTCATTTTGGATTAGCTTTTCATTTCTCTAATTTCTAGTGAGGTCAAACATTTCCCCATGTTTTTGGCCATTGATATTTCTTTTGGAAATTGCCTTTTCATATCTTTTGACCATTTTTAAGTTGATATGTGTGTCTTTTGCTTATTATTTGTAAATCTTTATATATTTTGAATGCTCATATGCTTTGTAAATATCTGATTTAGTCTGTGACTTGTCTTTCAATTTTGCTTATATACTTTTTGCCATATACAAATTTCAAACTTTAATGTGGTGAAATGTATCAATTTTTTCTGATTAGATATATCAATTTGTCTCTTACGGTTTAAAAGTTTTAAAACTTTAACAAAATTTGATGTTTAGGTCTTTAATCCATTTGGAATTTTTGAGTATGATATGAGATAGAGATCTAATTTTCCTGATTTACATGTGGACAGCCAGTAGTCACAGCATCATCTATTAATATTTAATTTATTCACATTGATTTGTAATGATACTTTTGTCTTATATGAAGTTTAATAGATTAGTCTTTCTGTTCCATTGTGACATTACCACACTTTTAAGTATTATTATAGCTTTGAAAAGTCTTGATATCCCTATGAAAGCAAGTTCACTCTTACTCTTTTCCAAATTCTTCTGGCTGTACTTAGCCCTTTATTCTTCCACATGAATTTTAGGACCAGCTCAGTAAGTTCCACAAAAATTTCTGTTGGTATTTTGTTTGGAATGGCATTGAAGTTATGGATTACTTTAGGAAGAAGTGCCATCTTTATGATATGGAGTCTTCTCCATGGATTTGGTATATTTCTCCATGTATTCACCTCTCTACACCTTAGTGACTGGTGAGATGGGGATGGAATTCCTTTCTTTAACAAGCTCACAGGGTTTTGTGAGGATCTGTGGAGAAAATGTTTTCCAAAGTCTGTGGTTCTGTACATGTTTGTTGTAGCCTTGGCATGTTATTAAGACCAATGAATTTCTGGTCCCTATCTCCCAGAAATTATAAATCATTAGAAACAGGCCATCCCTTTTGCTAACAAGTTTTTCTTGCTTTTTTTTTTTTTTCTCTTAATTCAATTCAATAAGCACTTACTGACTCAACTATGGATGAACTAACTGGTGGCCAGCCATCTCAGTATGCCCAAGACTTTGCTGATTTTGCTTCTGAAAGTTTCTGTGTCCTGGGAAATTCTTAGTCCCAAGCACATTGGGGTGGTTAGCTCCTGGGTTCTGTGCTAAGCCATGGGCCACTGGAGAGATGAATTAGATAAGCCCTGCCTTTGAGGAGTGGGAGGGGTCTTAGAGAGCTTTGGGAGGTAGGATTGGAGGATGAGGGGAGGAGAGCTTGTGGACAAACACATTTTTATATAACAGATGAAATACAGGAAGGGAATCACAAACAGCCAAGCACAGCAGTGTGGGTGTAGGGATGAACTCTTAGAGGACTTCCTGGAGGAAGGGCATTGGTTATGAAAAGCATAGAATTAGGTAGGCAAAGCTTGGGGATTAGAAGAGAGAAAAAGTTGATTTTGCTTCTCTCTCAGCTGCTTTCATTCTCCCACCTACGATTTTGTGCTTACTTTGCTCTCTGTCTCAGATGTAAGATATCATTAAGATGCAATATCTTAGCACCAGATGGGACCTTGTCCAATCCTCCTATTGAACAAATGCGCAGACTGAGGATCTGAGAAGGAACCTACTTACCCAGAATCACATAGTGAGTCTATGGCAGAGGTTGGCCTGGATTTAGCTTTCCAGCCTGATATACTGCCTAGCACACCCAAACTGGTTGTTCCAGGAGCCTTATCTTATCCCCTTAGCCAAAAGCTCTCAGGCTGCTCTGGAAGCAAAACCCTGGCTTGCCTTACTGGGATCGTACTTGAATGGGACATAGCCAGCTTCCAGGCCTCCTGATTCTCTTTGCCCTGTCCACATTCCACAGCCCTCTGCTCCCACTTCACACACTCAGGCTCAAGTACCAGCCAGGGGCAGCTGGGATTACTCTGAAGCAAGGCTATCTTGTGGGATAAGCTGTTCTGGAAGCAAGAAAGCCCTAGAACCCATGTTAGAGGCTGCCTTACTCATTCTCCTTTTACTGATCACTACTCACCCCAAAACAACTGCATGTGAGAATATTAAACTAAAATGTGCTGATCTGTCAATGTGGGAGCTAGGTGCTTTGTACACATTGTCTCATTTAACTCTCCAAGCAACCTTATGGGGTAGAGGTGATGATAACCTCTGTTCTACAGATTAACAGATTTACAGAGGTTAAGAAACTTGCTCAGGGTTGGATTTGCATCTCAGGTCAGTCAGAAAGCCAAGCTGACGCTCTTAACTGAAGCTTGTGACCGTTCCAGGCAGCTAGTGTGCCTGAAGAGGAGGTGGTGGGGCCAGGCATAGCTTCAATGGTAAGTGGCCTGAATGCCAGGCTAAAGGTTTAGCTTTTCCTTGGCCATCCCAGCCAGACCCCTGAAGACAGAAATGACTAAATTTTATACGGAAGATGTCAAATAGGGTGGAATTAGGGCACAAAAGATGCGCTCTAAGAGTCCATAGACCGATGCCCACCCTCCTAGGGAACATGCCTTCCTACCTGGATTTCTTCAGAGGGGAGCAGAGCCCTCTCTGCCAGGGGTCAGACTGCCAACGGGTCTAGCTATCTCCCAGGGGAAGCCACTCAGGAAAAGTGCTGAGTCATCATCCTTAGTGAGAGATGGAAGGGAAAAGGAGAAAAGAAGAGCGGGAGGAAGAGATGGGGAGGGAGAGACAAGGAAATAAGTCCTATTGTAATGCGAGATAGAGGTTTCTCTGATGTGCCAAACACACACCTTTCCCCAACTGGTTCTGAAGCAATTGAGAAATATTCATATCTTTTGTCTTGGTATCTGGAAACTGGATATTTACATGGGGGATTCCAAGCTTCATGATTCCCTAGGACCAGGCTGCAAGAGCTACCAGTTGACTCAGGGTCCAATGTACTATGAGTGCAATAAAATGGGGTTAGAACATATATTAGGCACCAGCATGTAAACCCTGCTCTCTGTCTTCTGACCCTTGTCACCTCGGCACCCTTGACCCATAGTCACGTGACCATATGCCTTCACTTTGATTCCCCAAAAAGCAGAGCTTGAGAGAAAGACTTGTTTGCCTGTAGTGATCCCAGGGAATAGGAGTGAGGGGCTTAGGAGGAGCCCACAGGGAAAGCTGTAACTGCTGGAGACAACCAGGCTCAGTCATGCTGGGGACCCTCTGAGGAACTGTGTAGAATGAACCTCAGAACTGCCTACCCGAGGTATGGAAGAGAAGTGTTTATCTATCCACTCTTCTATTTTCCTCTGGTCAGAGGTTGCCTGGTCAGGGGTTGCAGGTGTGTTAACTCCCAGGCTACACCAGGTGTATGGGATTCTACCTCTGCTGGAACGGCTGAGCACGCTTCTACTTGGCAGCAGGAGGAAAGCCCAAGGCAGAAAGCAAGAGAGATGAAGTGAGGTGAGGTGCCGATGGGCTACACCTGCATGCAGCTGGCTGCTACAGCAATGGTCAGAGCAAAAAGGTGGGCTGAGGGGTGTGCAATGGAGCATAAAGTTTGCCAATATTGACACATCACAGTGCACACTGGAGGGCACTTCCCAGATGCATCTGATTCACTGACATGGGACAAGCTGAGGCACTAAAAGCAACAGGGTCTCACCTTAGGTCACTTAGTGAGCCACAGGCAGACTCAAGACCACAACCCACAGTTTCTGATGCCCACACAAAGGTCTTTATTTTCCTGGGCTTACACGGGAGTGCTCTTCCCAGGAACACAGTTCATTGGTAGGCAAGGGAATGCCTGTATTTTGGACTAGGCTCCTGGGAATATGGGGAAGAATCTTTTGTTGTTGTTGTTGGCAGAACATTGTCAGAATGGGAGCTCCTTGTCTCTCTTGTGTGTTAATTTATTTCAAGTACCTCAATAAATAGCAGTACTTATTTTATAGGCAATAGTAAGTGCTTGGTAAATATGTGTTGATGAATGAATGAGTTTGAAAACTGATAGGAGAAAAGTGGTGGTTTCTCTCTTCTTATATGCAGATGAAAGAAATCTCTTTGATGTTTATCTTTCAAGCACTGACCCATCTTTTTTCACTTTGACTCAGACAGGCTGAGTTTTCTCTGTTCTGTGGTGCAGGTCTCTCTCTATCCTTTCTCCTTCCATTTGCCAAGACTGTACTCCTCCTTCCCAGGAATGCATCCCATACTCATTTCCTGCAGAGAGTGACACAGCCACAGCTTGCAGTTTCACATGGAATCTAAAGCATCTCACCATCCTGGGCAGAGGAGCTGGGAGTGTTATCCATGGGAGGGCAGGGATTATGAGTCACATCCTCTCCATTGTGCTGCCTCTGTAGCTGTCCTCGTAGCAGAGCTATCCTTGGGGTGGATTGGAGCACTCTGGAAGATGACCCCCATGCTCTCCAGAGCCTCACCTCAGGACAAAGCCTGTAAAATGACTGACTTCTATCCAGCCCAGCTGCTTCACATTCCTCACTGGCCTCCTGCCCTTCCCATCTCCACACTCCGCCCTTTTCTGCTGACACTTTCAGGACAAAAGTACTCAGCCAAAGCTGGTTGGGATTGCTCACAAACAAATACAACCTAGAAGGAAGGAGCTGGACACACTACAAAGATCAAGAAATCTCAGATGCCAGGAGAGGGAGCCACTGCCTTCTTCCCTGCACCCACGGTGGGCACTAATTGTAGCAATGAGAACTATACCTCACATGGTGCACAGTTTTGTAACATGCATCGAACACTGCCATGATCACAGGATCCTTGCAACAACTATGTGAAGAAGGCTGTGTGAGCAGGAGAGACAGGTTGTGGGCCAGCATAGAGGACAGGGATGTGTCAAAGGCACCAGGTGATTCGAATGTGCAGCCAAGGTCAAGGATACACTCTGGACACATCTTTTATTCCTCTGAATATTACCTGGCTTTGTCTCCTCTGTCAAGAATTCACACTTAGTTTGCCTGACATCCCTGGAAACTTTCCTCACCATCTTGTCCCCATCTCTGGTTATAATAGTCAATCTCTTCAACATTCATTCAACAAACTGTGAAAGGAAAACACCTTGGGGCCCCAAAATCACTAAGCTAAAGGGAAAAGTCAAGCTGGGAACTACTTAGGGGAAACCTGCCTCCCATTCTATTCAAAATCATCTCTCTCTCACTGAGATAAATGCATGTCTGATTGCCTCCTTTGGAAAGGCTAATCAGAAACTCCAAAGAACTCCACCATTTGTCTCTTATCTACCTATGACACGGAAGCCCCCTCCCGACTTGGAATTGTCCCTCCTTTGGCATTTGCTTCGAGTTGTCCTGCCTTTCCAGACTGAACCAGTGTTCATCCTACATATGTTGATTGATGTCTCATGTCTACCTAAAATGTATAAAATCTAGCTTTGCCCTGACCACCTTGGGCACAGGCCATCAGGACCCCTCAGGCTGTGTCACAGGCCCCTGTCTCAACCTTGGCAAAATAAGCCTTCTAAATTCTAAGACCTGTCTCAGATATTCAGGGTTCACATTTTGGTAACCATGGAGGGATTCTGAGTGGAGGTGTCCCTGACCTTTGACAAATCTCCCATAGGTGCATGGTACCAGCATGAGCTAACTTTATGGCTCAAACCAACAGGACAATTTGCTGAGGTCTGGGAGCACTTCCTCTGGAGAATCCCTGATATCCCAAAATTTGGTCCAGATCTAAAGTTTACTTTGCTGTACCACTCCCCGCCCCCCCCCACCTTTTTTTGGAGTTTTAGTTGCTTCCAACAAGGAAAGCAAGATTTCCTGCTTCCATGACTATGGAAGGCAGGTAACTCCTTTATGGAGTTTGAGCTTGCTTCCAGCAGAGATGATGAGTTTGAATTTTTCTTCCTGCTTCTAGGATGGTAGAAAGCAATCTTCAGCCTGAGACCCATCTCTAGGTAAGTAGCTGAATTGGGGTTTTGCTTTGGTTAAGCTTAACAGCCAGCTGGTCTTAATTTGTCCTTACTATTAGAGCACTCAGTGATCATATTGTTGGATTTTCTTTTTGTTGTTTGTTCTAGACTTTGTCCCATCAGATTTGACCAATGCCCTGACTTGGTGAAATACAAGTGAGAATTCCAAATTTTGTGTAATAAAGCCTCTCTAATTTGGCTAATATTCCTCGCAGCTGCAAAAGAGGGGAAAAAACACAACTCCCCCTAAAAAAACCACGCACTTGGTTTTTGTGTTTGCTTCCTGTGTTGAAAAACAAACAAATGTTCTTTCACTTACTTCCACCCTATACCTCCTTCTCCCTTTTGCCACCTGCAGTACCAAAAAAAAAAAAAATCTAGACAAGGCTTCTAATGACTTGAACCCCTTGAAGAATTCAGAACAAAGGTGCCACTCACCCCATGGGGATATTCTGTTTTCTTTGTAGAGTTTCAAGAGTCAAGGGCAGATTATTTTTAGGCCTAAAACTCTGTTTTCCTGTATTGTACAACCTAACCTCTTTGGCTTTGGGGGTATCAGAGATTACCTTGTACATCCAGGAAATGCTTATAAGGGTTGATCACCTGGTGTTTTGAACCCTCTCAGAGGTCACAGACATCTAGAGGGAGAAACTGAGACAGGTAAGATGTTGGAAACAACTCAGTGGTGACAGCCTGTGGAGTCCCACCCACAAGCAGCACACATCATTCTATCACACAAAAACCCTTGGCCACAGCTCAGTTCTTCCTTTTAAGAAAAAATGTGGGAAACAAATAATCTAAGAATGTGGAGGAAACAAGGAGAATGAACCCTTGTAAGTACTCTGTAGGTTTTTTTTTTAATTGTAATTTAGGTTCTGGGGTACATGTGCAGATCATGCAGGATTGTTGCATAGGTACATACATGGCAAGGTGGTTTGCCACCTTCATCCCCCCATCACCTATATCTGGTATTTCTCCCCTCATTATCCCTCCCCACCTCCACTGTCCCTCCCCAGCCCTTCCCACTGACTGCAGTGTGTGATGCTCCCTTCCCTCTGTCCACGTATTCTAATTGTTCAACACCCGTCTATGAGTGATAACATATGGTGTTTGGTTTTCTGTTCTTGTGTCAGTTTGCTGAGAATGATGGTTTCCAGATTCATCCATGTCCCTATGAAGGACATGAACTCATTGTTTTTTATGGCTGTGTAGTATTCCATGGTGTATATGTGTCACATTTTCTTTATCCAGTCTATTGATGATGGACATTTGGGTTGGTTCCAGGTCTTTGCTATTGTAAACAGTGCCGCAATGAACATACGTGTGCATATGCCTTTATAATGGAACAATTTGTAATTCTTTGGGTATATACCCAGTAATGGAATTGCTGAGTCAAATGGTATTTCTATTTCTAGGTCCTTGAGGAATCACCACACTGTCTTCCACAATGATTGAACTAATTTACACTCCCACCAACAGTGTAAAAGTGTTCCTATTTCTCCACATCCTCTCCAGCATCTGTTGTCTCCAGAATTTTAATGATCGCCATTCTAACTGGTGTGAGATGGTATCTCAATGTGGTTTTGATTTGCATTTCTCTAATGACCAGTGATGATGAGCATTTTTTCATATGCTTGTTAGCTTCATCAATGTCTTCTTTTGTAAAGTGTCTGTTCATATCCTTTGCTCACTTTTGAATGGGTTTGTTTGTTTTTCTTGTAAATCTGTTTTAGTTCTTTGTAGATTCTGGATATTAGCCCTTTGTCAGATGGGTAAATTGCAAAAATTTTTTCCCATTCTGTTGGTTGCTGGTTCACTCTAATGATTGTTTCCTTTGCTGTACAGAAGCTCTGGAGTTTAATTAGATCCCATTTGTCTATTTTGGCTTTTGTTGACATTGCTTTTGGTGTTTTAGCCTTGAAGTCCTTGCCTATGCCTATGTCCTGAATGGTATTGCCTAGGTTTTCTTCTAGGGTTTTTATGGTGTTAGGCCTTATGTTTAGATCATTAATCCATCTGGAGTTAATTTTAGTGTAAGTTGTCAGGAAGGGGTCCAGTTTCTGCTTTCTGCACATGGCTAGCCAGTTTTCCCAACACCGTTTATTAAACAGGTAATCCTTTTCCCATTGCTTGTTTTTGTCAGGTTTGTCAAAGATCAGATGATTGTAGATGTGCGGTGTTGCTTTAAGGCCTCTGTTCTGTTCCATTGGTTTATGTCTCTGTTTTGGTACCAGTACCATGCTGTTTTGATTACTGTGGCCTTGTAGTATAGTTTGAAGTCAGGCAGCCTGATGCCTCCAGCTTTGTTCTTTTTGCTTAGGATTGTTTTGGCTATGCAGGCTCTCTTTTGTTTCCATATGAAGTTTTAAGTGGTTTTTCCAGTTCTGTGAACAAGGTCATTCGTAGCTTGATGGGGATAGCATTGAATCTATAAATTACTTTGGGCAGTATGGCCATTTTCACAATATTGATTCTTCCCAATCATGAGGATGGGATGTTTTTCCATCTGTTTTTGTCCTCTTTTATTTCCTTGAGCAGGCTTGTAGTTTTCCTTGAAGAGGTCTTTTACATCCTTTGTTAGTTGTATTCCTAGGTATTTTATTCTCTTTGTAGCAATTGTGAATGGGAGTTCACTTTTGATTTAGCTGTCTGTTATTGGTGTATAGAAATGCTTGTGATTTCTTTTTTTCTTTTTTTTTTTTTGAGACGGAGTTTCGCTCTTGTTACCCAGGCTGGAGTGCAATGGCGCGATCTTGGCTCACCGCAACCTCCGCCTCCTGGGTTCAGGCAATTCTCCTGCCTCAGCCTCCTGAGTAGCTGGGACTACAGACACGCGCCACCATGCCCAGCTAATTTTTTATAGTTTTAGTAGAGACGGGGTTTCACCATGTTGACCAGGATGGTCTCGATCTCTTGACCTTGTGATCCACCCGCCTCGGCCTCCCAAAGTGCTGGGATTACAGGCTTGAGCCACCGCGCCCGGCTAATGCTTGTGATTTCTGCACATTGATTTTGTATCCTGAGACTTTGCTGAAGTTGCTTATCAGTTTCAGGAGATTTTGGGCTGAGATGATGTCATCTTCTAAATATACAATCATGTCATCTGCAAATAGCGACAATTTGACTTCCTCTCTTCCTATTTGAATATCCTTTATTTCTTTCTCTTGCCTGATTGCTCTGGCTAGAACTTCCAATACTATATTGAATAGGAGTGGTGAGAGAGGGCATCCTTGTCTTGTGCCAGATTTCAAAGGGAATGCTTCCAGTTTTTGCCCGTTCAGTATGATATTGGCTGTGGATTTGTTGTAAATAGCTTTTATTATTTTGTGATATGTACCATTGATGTCTAGTTTATTGAGGGTTTTTAGTATAAAGGGCTGTTGAATTTTGTCAAAGGCCTTTTCTGCATCTATTGAGATAATCATGTAGTTTTTGTCTTTGGTTCTGTTTATGTGGTGAATTCCATTTATAGACTTATGTATGTAGAACCAGCCACGCATCCCAGGGATGAAGCATACTTAATCGTGATGGACAAGCTTTTTGATTTGCTGTTGCATTCTGTTTGCCAGTATTTTATTGAAGATTTTTGCATTGATGTTCATCATCAATGGCCTGAAGTTTTCTTTTTTAGTTGTGTCTCTGCCCAGTTTTGGTATTAGGATGATGTTTGTCTCATAAAATGAATTGGGGAGAATTCCCTCTTTTTGTATTGTTTGGAGTAGTTTCAGGAGGAATGGTAGCAGCTCCTTTTAGTATGTCTGGTAGAATTTGGCTGTAAACCCATCTGGACATGGGCTTTTTTAATTGGTAGGCTATTAATTGCTGCCTCAACTTCAGCCCTTGTTATTGGTCTATTCAGGGATTCAACTTCTTCCTGGTTTAGTCTTGGGAGAGTACAAGTGTCCAGGAATTTATCCATTTCTTCCAGATTTACTGGTTTGTGTGCATAAAGTTGTTTGTAGTAATCTCTGATGGTAGTTTGTATTTCTGTGGAATTGGTGGTGATGTTCCCTTTTTCATTTTTTATTGCATCTATTTGATTCTTCTCTTTTCTATTAGTCTGGCTAGTGGTCTATCTATTTTGTTGATCTTTTACTGGATTTGTTGATTTTTTGAAGAGTTGTGTCTCTATCTCCTTCAATTGTGTTCTGATCTTAGTTATTTCTTGTCTTCTGCTAGCTTTTGAGTTTTTTTGATCTTGCTCCTCTAACTCTTTCAATTTTGATGATAGGGTGTTGATTTTAGACCTTTTCTTTCTCCTCATGTGGGCATTTATTGCTATGAATTTCCCTCTAGACACTGCTTTGAACGTGTCCCAGAGATTCTGGTATGTTGTATCTTTGTTCTCATTGGTTTCTAAGAACATCTTTATTTCTGCCTTTATTTCATTATTTATCCAGACCACATTCAGGAGCCAGTTGTTCATTTTCCATGAAGTTGTGCAGTTTTGAGTTAGTTTCTTAATCCTGAGTTCTAATTTGATTGCACTGTAGTCTGAGAGACAGTTTGTTATGATTTCTGTTCTTTTGCATTTCCTGAGGAATGATTTACTTCCAATTATGTTGTCGATTTTAGAGCAAGTGCAATGTGGTGCTGAGAAGAATGTATATTCTGTGGATTTGGGGTTAAGAGTTCTGTAAATGTCTATTAAGTTCACTTGGTCTAGTTCTGCATTCAAGTCCTGGATTTCCTTGTTGATTTTCTGTCTAGTTGATCTGTCTAATATTGACAGTGGAGTGTTAAAGTCTTCCCACTATTATTGTGCAGGAGTCTAAGTCTCTTTGTAGGTCATTAAGGACTTGTCTTATGTATCTAGGTGCTCCTGTATTGGGTGCGTATATATTTAGGATCGTTAGCTCTTCTTGTTGCATTGATCCTTTTACCATTATGTAATGCCCTTCTTTGTCTCTTGATTTTTGTTGGTTTAAAGTCTGTTTTATCAGAGACTAGGATTGCCATTCCTGCTTTTTTTTTTTTTGCTCTCCATTTGCTTGGTAAATCTGCTTCCATTCCTTTATTTGAGTCTGTGTGTATCTTTGCACATGAGATGGGTTTCCTGAATACAGCACACTGATGGTTCTAGGCTTTTTATCCAATTTGCCAGTCTGTGTCTTTTGATTGGGGCATTTAGTCCATTTAAATTTAATGTTAATATTATTATGTGTGAATTTGATCCTACCATTTTATTACTGGTTGGTTGTTTTGACCTTCATTGGCATAATTTCTTCATTGCATGGTTGATCTTTACCATTCGGTTCTTTTTTGCAGTGGCTGGTACTGGTTTTTCCTTTCTGTGTTTAGTGCTTCCTTCAGGAGCTCTTGCAGGGCAGGTCTGGTAGTGACAAAATCCCTCAGCAATTGCTTGTCCATGAAGGATTTCATTTCTCTTTCACTTATGAAGCTTAGTTTGACTGGATATGAAATTCTAGGTTGAAAGTTCTTTTCTTTAAGGATGCTGAATACTGGCCGCACTCTCTTCTAGCTTGTAGGGTTTCTGCCGAGAGATCCACTGTGAGTCTGATGTGCTTCTCTTTGTGGGTGACCCGACCTTTCTCTCTGGCTGCCCTTAGTATTTTTTCCTTCATTTCAACCCTGGTGAACCTGATGATTATGTGCCTTGAGGTTGCTCTTCTAGAGGAGTATTGTTGTGGTATTCTCTGAATTTCTTGTATTTGAATGTTGGCCTGCCTTGCTAGGTTGGGGAATTTCTCCTGCATAATATCCCAAAGAGTGTTTTCCAGCTTGGATTCATTCTCCCCATCATCTTCCGGTACACCGATCAGGCGTAGATTAGGTCTTTTCACATAATCCCACATTTCTCGAAGGCTTTGTTCATTTCTTTTCACTCTTTGTTCTCTTTTCTTATCTTCTCATTTTATTTCATTGATTTGATCTTCAATCTCTGATATCCTTTCTTTTGCTTGATCTATTTGGCTATTGACACTTGTGTATGCTTCATGAAGTTCTTGTGCTGTGTTTTTCAGCTCCATCAAATCATTTATGTTCTTCTCTAAGCTGGTTATTCTAGTCAGCATTTCATCTAACCTTTTTTCAAGGTTTTTAGTGTCTTTGCATTGGGATAGAACATGTTCCTTTAACTCAGAGAAGTTTGTTATTACCCACCTTCTGAAGCCTTCTCCTGTCAGTTTGTCAAATTTGTTTGTCCTGCTTTGTTCCCTTGCTGGTGAGGAGTTGTGAACTCGTGGTGGGGGAAAGACGTTCTGGTTTTTGATGGTTTCATTCTTCTTGCACTGGTTGGATTTATGTAGTTCCCATCTCTTGGATTTATATGGTTTTGATCTCAGGTAGCTGCTTGGGGAGGCAGCCTTTCCTTTGTCTGCCTGCGGAGGCGCTGCTGGGTTGCCACAGATTCAGTGGCGCTGCTGCGTCTGTTATTTACTCAGGAAAATTAGGCCGGTTTCTGTAATGGTGGCTTCCCTTCGGCCCACTGAGCTGGAGTGTTCCTGGTCGCTCTCTAACTGATGTTCTGGGTGCCTAATTCTGGAGTGAGTTTTTTTGGCCTGCTGAGCTTTGTGCAGTGGTAGGTGGACCCATCCTGCTGTTTGGGCTGTTTCCCTATGCTCCATTCCCCTTCTTACTGGGGGGTGGGTAGCTCTGTCCCACCAGCTTTTTGTCTTTCTTGACGTCAGCCAGTGCTTCTGCCTAGATCTATGCTGACAGCCTCAGGGCCAAAGTTGCTATTTTGCCCTGTTCAGGCAGCTCGCAAAGGCTTTTCAGCCCTGCGAGGATACCCTGTTCTGTGGGTTGTAGAGGGCTTGGGTAGAGTGCTGTATGTGAACCAAAGTCTCAGAGGAGGAGATCCCCTGGTCCTCTGGTTGATTGCACACTCCTCCTGGGTGGGGCAGTGCCCCCACCTTGCCACAACTTGCTCTATTTGGTTTATACCCACTGTCCTACCAGACCCACAAAATGAACCTGGTACGTCGTTTGGAATTGTGGAGACCACTCAGCTTCTGCATCTCTCTCGCTGGGAGCTGCTTTCTGGAGCTGCCTTTTATTCAGCTATCTTGGCATGCCCCTCTCTGTAGGTTTTATGGCACCTCTACTTGTCAGAGTTTATGTAAAATGGAAGTAATATGGTCTTTGTGCACATTTACATTAAGGAAAAAGAGCCCTAAAGTCAACCTGCAAACTATAGCGTTCCTAAGTTCCCCTTTTTCTCTATTTTCTTTTCTGTCTGCTTTAAATCTGCTGAAATTAAAGCTATTCAACTCCTTAAGTCCCAGGGACTATAATGAAAGAGGTAGGCATGTGAGATTGTAAGGGCCAATTTTAAGAGATAAAATATGTTCAGCTTCTCTATAAATTAAGCATTAATATCAAAGGCACACTGATGTAAGAACAGCATGTGGGCCCCTGAGTCAGATTAACAAGAATTTCTTGAAGCAGTAGTGACTCCTAAATAAAGGTTATAAAGGTTGTAAAAGGCTTATGGAAGCTATGGTTAAAATTAAAATTTTGTAGATTGTTTATAAAATTTCAAAAAAAAAGTGGCTTCATGCTATTGTATTAGGGCTTATTGTTTAGAAACTTAAGTCTCCTCTCCCAAAGAATGAAGGTTTTTGC
>NW_016107444.1:3008119-3014102 GCF_001604975.1 Cebus imitator
TTTTCTTTTTTAAATCCTTGAGTTATCACTTTGGTTAAATGGATAACTTATTTTACAATAACCTGTGACATCAAGTGTTTTAAACGTTTGATAGTTGACAAACTTTCCAAAATCAAGTTATAAATTATGTATTTTTCTGACCTAGTTAATTCTTTAAGATATTAGGTTCCCTGAAGTCCAAAAATGACATAATTTGGCTTATTTGGTATACAAATTGGCTGGGCATGGCAGCTCACATCTATAATCCTAGCATTTTGGGAGGCCAAGGTGGGTGGATCACCTGAGATCAGGAGTTCGAGGCCAGCCTGACCAACATGGAGAAACCCCCTCTCTACTAAAAATACAAAATTAACCAGGAGTGGTGGTACATGTCTGTAATCCCAGGTATTTGGAAGGATAAGGCAGGAGAATTGCTTGAACCCTGGAGGTGGAGGTTGTGGTGAGCCAAGATCATGCCACCTCACTCCGACCTAGGTAACAGGGCAAGACTCTGTCTCTCACAATCAACCAAACAAACAAAATTTTATATTTGACAATTCCTCCCATATATATATAGATATATATATGTATATGTCAATTTCATATTTGACAATTCCTCCCGCATATATATATAGAATGTATATTTGTGTATATATATATCACTGTAGAATTGTGATATATATATAGGAGGAATTGTCAAATATGAAATGGTGTTTAGTTTTCTTTGGGTTGTATTTGTATAAATATGTTATTAGTATGTGTTCCAAAATTATGGGAAACTCTTATAATTCTGATATGACTTAGTGGACATTACCAGTAATAATTGTGATGTTAAAGTATTGTGTGCCACAGTGGCACAAATTTCCTTGTCAATTGCATATTTGGCTATGGCTGCCCTAAAACTTTTTGCCATCCACAGACAATTGTTGTTTTGCTTTGGTCTTCTCTAGAAGGTAGTTTTATAATCATCCGTAAAACTCTAACGGGCAGGTTTCTGATAACTTTAGAGATTGTGACATCAGAATAGAGGAAAGACTTTTAGGACTCACCTTAGATTGTCTGTTTGTGCTCTTTCAGACTTTTTATGTAGGCATTTAGGGCTATGAACTTTCCTCTTAGCACCGCCTTAGCTGTATCCCAGAGGTTTTGATAGGTTGTGTGATTATTGTCATTCAGTTCAAAGAATTTTTAAATTTCTTCTTGATTTTATTCTTGACCCAATGCTCATTCAGGTGCATGTTATTTAATTTCTATGTATTTGCATGGTTTTGAAGGTTCTTTTTGGAATTGATTTTTCAGTTTTATTCCACTGTGGTCTGAGAGAATGCTTGATATAATTTCAGTTTTCTTAAATTGATTGAGGCTCATTTTATGGCCTATTATATGGTCTATCTTGGAGAAAGTTCCATATGATGTTGAATAGAATGTGTATTCTTGAGTTGTTGGATGTAATGTTCACATATATGTTAGGTTTATTTGTTCCAAGGTATAGTTTAAATCCATTGCTTCTTTGTTGATTTTCTGTCTTGATGACCTGTCTAGTGCTGTCAGTGGGGTATTGAAGTCCCCCACTATTATTGTGTTGCTTCTGTCTTATTTCTTAGGTCTATTAGTAATTGTTTATAAATTTGGGAGCTCCAGTGGTAGGTGCGTTTATGTGTAGAATTGTGATATTTTCCTGTTGGACAAGACCTTTTAACATTATGTAATGTTTCTCTTTGTCTCTTTTAACCAGTGTTGCTTTAAAGTTTGTTTTGTCTGATATAAAGATAGCTACCATGGCTTGCTTTTGGCGTCCATTTGCATGAAATGCCTTTTGCTACTCATTTACTTTATGTGAGCCTTTATGTAATAGGTAAGTCTCCTGAAAGCAGCAGATAGTTTGTTGGTAAGTTCTTATCCATTCTGTGGTTCTGTGTTTTTTAAGTGGAGCATTTAGGGCATTTATATTCAATGTTAGTATTGAAATGTGAGGTACCATTGCATTCATCGTGCTGTGTGTTGCCTGCATACTTTAGTTTGTTTTTTGTTTTTGCTTTTAACTTGTATTTTTGTTGTATAGGTCTTGTGGCTTTATGCTTTGATGAGGTTCTGTTTTGATGTGTTTCCAGGATTTGTTTCAAGATTTAGAGCTCCTTTTAGCAGTTCTTGTAGTGATGGCTTGGTAATGGTGAATTCTCTCAGCATTTGTTTGTCCGAAAAGGACTGTATCTGTCCTTCATATATGATGCTTAGTTTTGCTGGATACAAAATTCTTGGCTGATGATTGTTTTGTTTGAGGAGGCTGAAGATAGGGCCGCAATCTCTTCTAGCTTGTAGGGTTTCTGCTGAGAAATCTGCTGTTAATGTGATAGGTTTTCCTTTATAGGTTACCTGGTGCTTATGTCTCACAGCTGTTATGACTCTTTCCTTCATCTTAACTTTGGATAACCTGATGACAATGTGCCTAGGCAAAGATCTTTTTGTGATGAATTTTCCAGGTGTTCTTTGTGCTTCTTGTATTTGCATGTCTAGGTCTCTAGTAAGGCTGGGGAAGTTTTCCTTGATTATTTCCCCAAATATAAACATATAAAAGCCAAGCTTTTAAATTGGCTTTTTCCTCAGGAACACTGATTATTCTTAGGTTTGGTTATTTAACACAATTCCAAACTTCTTGAAGGCTTTGTTCATATTTTCTTATTTTTTTCTTTGTCTTTGTTGATTGGATTAGTTTTAAGACTGTCTTTCAGCTCTGAATTTCTTTCTTCTGCTTTTCCAATTCTATTGCTGAAACTTTCCAGAGCATTTCACATTTTTTTTTCTTTTTGAGACAGAGTCTTGCTCTGTCGCTAGGCGCCAGGCTGGAGTACAGTGGTGCAATCTTGGCTCTCTGCAATCTCCACCTCCTGGGTTCAAGCAATTCTCCTGCCTCAGCCTCCCGAGTAGCTGGGACTACAGGCACACGCCACCACGCCCAACTAATTTTTGTATTTTTTAGTAGAGACAGGGTTTCACCGTGTTGGCCAGGATAGTCTCGATCTCTTGACCTCGTGATCTGCCTGCCTCAGCCTCCCAAAGTGCTGGGATTACAGGTGTGAACCACCGTGCCAGGCCAGCGTTTCACATTTCTAAAAGTATGTTCAATGTTTCCTGAATTTTTTATTGTTTTTTCTTTTCTTTCTTTTCTTTGTTTTTGGAGATAGTCTCAGTCTGTCACCAGGGTTGGAGTACAGTGGCATGATCTCAGTTCACTGCAACCTTCACCTTCTGTGTTCAAGCAATTCTCCTGCCTCAGCCTCCTGAGTAGCTGGGATTACAGGCACCCATCACCACCACACCTGGCTAATTTTTTTAGTTTTAATAGAGAGGGTTTCACCATGTTGGCCAGGTTGTTCTTGAACTCCTGACCTCAGGTGATCCACCTGCCTTGGCCTCCCAAAGTGCTGGGATTACAGGCATAAGCCACCATGCCCAGCCTGATTGTTTTTTTTTCTTTAGGCTATCTATTTCTTTGAATACTTGTCCCTTCACTTCTTATATCATTTTTTGGATTTCCTTGCATTAGGCTTCACCTTTCTATGCTTCCTCTCTGATTAGCTTAATAACTAACCTCCTGAATTTCTTTTTCAGGTAAATAATGGACTTCTTTTTGGTTTGGATCCATTCCTGGTGAACTAGTGTGATTTTTGGGTGGTGTTGATGAAACTTGTTTCGTCATATTACCTGGGTTGGTTTTCTGGTCCCTTCCCATTTGGTTGGGCTCTATCAGAGGGAAGATCTAGGGCTGAAGGCTGTTCAGATTTTTTTGTATCATGGGGTATACCCTTCATGTAGTACTCTCCTCCTTTTCGTGTGGTTGTGACTTCCTATGAGCCGAACTGCAGTGATTGTTATCTCTCTTCTTGATCTAGCTACTCAGCAAGTCTACCCAGCTCTGGAGTGGTACTGGGGGTTTCTGCACATAGTCCTGTGATATGAACCTTCTTTAGGTCTCTCAGCCATGGATACCAGTGCCTGTTCCAGTGGAGGTGATGGAGGGTGCAATGGACTCCATGGGGGTTCTTAGCTTTGGTGGTTTAATGTTCTATCTTTGTGCTGGTTGGCCTCCTTCCAGGAGGTGGTGCTTTCCAGAAAGCATCAGCTATAGCAGTGTGGGAGGGGGACCAGCAGTGGGAGGGGCCCTAGAACTCCCAAGATTATATGCTCTTTGTCTTCTGCTACCAGGGTGGGTAGGGAAGGACCATTAGGTGGGGGCGGGGCTAAGTGTGTCTGAGCCGAGACTCTCCTTGGGTGGATCTTGCTGTGGCTGCTTTGGGGGCTGGGGTGAGATTCCCAGGTCATGGGAGTTGTATACCTAGGAGGATTATGGCTGCCTCTGCTAAGTCATTCAGGTTTTCAAGGAAGTAGGGGAAAGCCAGCAGTCACAGGCCTCACCCAGCTCCTATGCAAACTGAAGGGCCGGTCTTACTCCCAGCATGTCCCGGGAATGCGTTTTATTTTGATTGATGTCTTCTACTGGGTCTGAAGATGAGGATTTAATGGCTGTCAGTGTTTAAGATTTAGCAGGACTTGATGTCCTTTTTAGACCCAGGAATCAAAGCCCTGTAATGCCACAAGTACTTTAAAAGCATGTAGTAATAACCTTAATTAAAAAACATAAAAAAAAAACCTGTCTTTTCTAAGCAGACCAAAACTTAATAATAATGGCATAGAAATTGTTTCTGTAAACCATAACATCTGTTAGGCCAGTTACCAAAAGGCAAAAGAAAAGACCTTCTGCACCACACAGAATATTATGTTGGAAGAAAACATTTCCTTTAGACCTTTAAGAAAGCATTGTTAGCATCAGGCCATAAAAAACAGATCTCGAGGAAGAAAACTTGTGAGCTGAGACTGAGTTGAAGGAGAGCATTAGTATTTCATGCCCTTTAAAAGGGGAGAGAAAATAGAAAATGGTGAGATGCAATAAAGGTTGAACTTTGGGTTAAAAAAATTAAAATCTCTTAGATATTAAGAGTAAATCAATCTCTTAGAAAAATTTCATTGCTTTAATGAGTTATTTAGTGTATAATTTTTTTCTTACCTCAAGCCAAATCTCTAGAAAGACCATTATAATTTCCCTTTAATTATAGACAACTTGATCATATAAAAATTTTTGTTTTTTTTTAAAAAATCCTCCTATTGTGACACACAGACCATTCATGACATTTCATCGATTTTTGGGTTTGTCCTGAACATCCCCTTTTTAAACAATCTGTCATTTTATTCTAGGACTAAATTTGCCATACAATTTTTTTTTTCATTTAAAATTATTTCTCTTTAAGCTTTCTTACCAAAAAAAAGTACCTGTTTTTTCTATAACTTTCTTCACATCTCCCTTATTTCCTGTTTTTTTTTTTTTTACCTTGCTTTATATATAACCTTTAAATAAGCTTTGAATTAGACAAAACTTGTTCACCTTTTTAAAAGGGGTACTTTTTTAAAATAAAGAATTTTTTCTACAATATATTTTTATTAAACAATACCCAAATAATGAAATATCAATTATTTAATTTAATATAACTTTAAATTCTAAATTAAGACAAGTTTGTCTAGAAGTATTTTTTTCTATTACATTTACCTAATTATTTTATTTTAATCATTTACCTAGATTACTTATAAAAACTGTGATAGTCATCATTTAGAGTAAACTTGTGGAACCACCATTGTAAAATTATAACTGAGACTGAAAAAGATCTGACCTAACTGACTCCAGGTTGCTTCTAACCTCCAGGCTATCCTTGTTCATTCCTGGGCATAGGCTGAACTAACTTTGGGAGGAACTTAGTTGATAGTTTAGCTTTGAAACAAAAATGATTCCCAAAATGAACCTCTTTACTGCCTGTGGACTAGACTGCCTAAAGCCATGAGATTCAGCTATGGTCATCTTACTAAATAATTTTCATTAAATCAATATCAATGTCTTATTTATTAAAATTACACAAGCAAAGATCATTCCGTTTTGTTCTGGTTTTTTTTTTTTTTT
>NW_016107444.1:3020117-3087702 GCF_001604975.1 Cebus imitator
GGCTCCGGGGCGCCGACAAAGCAGCCGTGCAGGGCAAAGCAGCGGCGCCGGCCGGCGCTGGCCGGCACAGCTGCACTGGCCGAAACAGCCGCGCTGGCGACCCTGGAGCACCTCTGCCCGCGAGTTTCCTAGTCTGTGGGCAATAAAAACGCGGCGTCCACTCACCCTCTGCGCTTTCACTGGGAGCTGCAATCCTGAGCTGTTCCTAAATGGCCATCTTGGATCAACCACTTGTTCTGGGTTTATAGTTTTGTAACTCTATGCCAAATTTTGACACCTTATAGTATTTGGCAGGGATAAGTATGAAATTGCTTGATTAATAAATGTAAACAAAAATGTATGCTGGCAATTCTTAAGACATTTCTAGCATTAACAATAATTTTAAAGCTAGCTTATTTATTAAAGATTTTACTTAATCATGCAAACTTGAAAAAGCATTTAACTAGTCTTTTCTTTTTTCCTTTTGATTCAAGTGCTTTTATTGTCTTTAATTTGAGCTCTTTTATGTATTTTCAATAGTAAAACATTGTGTACACAACATATAAATACATAATCATATGAGGCATACTGATAGAAATACAACTTGTAGATTCCTAAAACCTTTTTTTTTCTCCTACCTTAGACTTGCAGACTCTTGATAAACTGTTTTATTACCCTGGCTGTGGTCAGCTAAACAGCCCTAAATCTGTGTATTGAAGGAAAAAACTCTTAGATAAAAAAATCAGATAGCAAAATTTTCCTGTTAAAGTACAGAGAGAAAAAGTCTAGTGGTGCTAGAGAAAAATTAAAGATGGATGCCAAATCAAACATAAAATTATAGAAATGTGTCATAGGATTATATAGGAGACCAATTTTTATTTAGATAGGGACTACCTATCTTTTAACTGGATCTCTGAGCTCTGGGCAAGCCTACACTGAATCCTGGGTCTCCAAAAAGGGAGACTTATTATCAGGCCACGTGATGCTTTTACAGTGCACTTAATTTTTTTTTTTTAAGTGACATATCTAAGTGTATAAGCTACACTCTTCCTTAAAAACCTAAGAGTAGCACTCTCTTGCAACAACTATTTTAGTAAAAAAATTAGATAACAATACAAAATCAAGCAGTTTAAGAGCTGAGACAAACTTGTCTGTTTACACTCTTGGGGGTCCACAAGGAAAAACAGAGGCTTCTCCCCAGTGGGAGTCTGGTGCCTTCTCTATTTTCATTAAGGAACTCCAGGCTATTATAAATTATTTTAGGTCCCTCATGCATCAGAGGGTGCAAGAGAAAGGAGAGACAGCAGAAGTAAATGAAGAAAACAGAATTCAGTCAACTGAGAAGAAAAAGTTTGCTTAAAAAAAAAAAAGACAAGGTCCTAGGAGAGAAAAAACATAAAAACAAAAATACGACAGCCTTTTAAATACAAACATACACATGCACACATACCGACACACATCTTGGATGTTAGCTTAAAAGCTAACTTATTAAGCTGACTTTTATCCACTGAGTTCCTTTAAAAAAATCTTTTTAAATCTCATTATCATATTTCTAGTAGGACAAATTGCTGCTATTTCAGAAGTACCAAGTATCAAACCAGAAAGGGCTTGATTTAGGAAATAAATCCAGGCTTTAGTGGTGGAAAAAGAGGAGGCAGAACTTTAGCCAAGCAACTACAGTTTGAGTTGACAGACATTGCTATTTCAGTTTGGCCTGGCTAACAAAAATGTGACATTGTTATGTAAATAAAGACCCTTAAGTAGTCAAAATAAAAATCATTCCTTTCCCCTTTTGCCGGCTGTTTTCTCCCCTCCCTACACCACCTTTGTGTAGAAGACTGCTGTCTATCATCCTTGAAGCAGGAAAAAACTCAAATTTGTCTTCTCTCTTAGAAGAGAGCTCAAACTGCCGGGTGCGGTGGCACGTGCCTGTTGTTTCAGCTACCCCGGAGCCTGAGGTGGGAGGATCACTTGAGCCCACGAATTTTGGGCTGTAATGTGCTATGCTGAGCGGGTGTCTGCACTAAGTTGGGCATCAATATGGTGACCTCCCGGGAGAGGGGGACCACCAGGTTGCCTAAGGAGGGATGAAGCAGGTCAGAACTCCCCTGCTGATCAGTAGTGGGATTGTGCCTGCGAATAGCCACTGCACTCCAGCCTGGGCAACATAGCAAGACCCCGTCTCTAAAAAAAGAAAAGGAAGAGAGCTCAAACTCCATAAAGCAGTTACCTGTCTTTCATCATCATGGAAGCAGAAAAACTTGCCTTCCTTGAGTTGGATGCAAGTAAAACTCCAAATAATCAACAAAAAAAAAATTGTACTGAAAAATAAACTTTAGATCTCAACCAAATTTTAGGAGATCAGGGATTTTCCTGAGGGGGTGCTTCCAGGCCTCAGCAAATTGTTCTGTTGGTTTGAGCCATAAAGATAACCCAAGCTGGTACCAAGTACTGATAGGAGATTTGTCAAAGGTCAGGGGCACCTCCACTCAGAATCCCTACATGGTTACCAAAATGTGAACCCTGAATATCTGAGACAGGTCTCAGTTAATTTACAAAGTTTATTTTGCCAAGGTTGAGGCAGGTGCCTGTGACACAGCCTCAGGGGGTCTTGATGACATGTGCCTGAGGTGGTCAGGGCACAGCTTGATTTTATGCATTTTAGGGAGACATGAGACATCAATTAACATACGTAAGATAAACATTGGATTGGTCTGGAAAGGCAGGACAACTCAAAGCAAAGGCCAAACGCAGGACAACTTGAAGTGGGGAGGGGGCTTCCACGTCATAGGTAGGTAAGAGACAAATGGTTGCATTCTTTTGTGTTTCTGATTAGCCCCTCCAAAGGGGGCTGTCATATATGCATTTATCTCAGTGAGCAGAGGGATGACTTTAAATAGAAAGGGAGGCAGGTTTCCCCTAAGTAGTTCCCAGCTTGACTTTTCCCTTTAGCTTAGTGATTTGGGGGGTCCAAGATTTATTTTCCTTTCATAAGGATATGACAAGGATAAGACAAGTAACTGCTACAAGGTTGAAATTGTATGCAGCTAAGAAGAGTTGTAGACTGTGGAGGCAGATTTAGAAGACTGGCCTAATTGGTGTTTCTGAATTGGAGGCATGTGGAGGGTGGCATCTTGGAGGAAGAGACCAGTTAGGAAGAACTTGGATAGAGGTGGTCTCATTGTGCCCATCTCCTCAGTGCCCTCCCTTCCCTACTCCCATAGCCCCAGACCTCTTTAGACACATGGGAATTAGTCTTTGCTGAAGGCCTAAAGATTTTTTTCCCAAGGAGTCTGAAAGGGAGCCTTCCAGTCTTGCCCTACAGGCCTGTCTAATGGTGGTCTCTTAGGCAACTACCAGTGGTCAAGGAGAGCTGCTCTAGTATCTCTGCAGCCTAGGGGTTAGGATCAATGGTGTTTTGGAAATGTTTAACAACTGGCTTCTCAGGGAAGTGGGATTTGTAGCATTCGCCAGTTTCTGTCATGTAAATATTAAATAGTCCTATGATGGCCAATTTCAAGCTGCTAATGTGACACCAAACCTAGAGTTGGGAAGTGATGCACACAATCTGCTCTTGAGAGCCAGTGCCAGCCTGTTCCAGCACACTAATGGACTGGGGATCACCTACAAGCCTTTTTTATTCTTTCTTTTTTTTTTTTTTTTACAGTTGAAGTTTCTATGGGGCCCTTGAGAGCAGAACTAAGACTACTAGATAGAAGCTTTTAAGAACTTTGTCTTCCATTAATCACACTGCCAAGAAGGCCAGGGGTGTGTAGCTAGTAGGATCAGGACTTGGGAGTTGACTGAAGACTAGCCTCTGATTCTGGTCACATGATGACTTGTCTTTTGCCCTATGAATGTGGGTGGCTGCCAGATTTCAGCCAAGGGGTGGACAGCAGGGTGTATGACAAATAGAACACGAGTCCTGGGCTATATTTTTGGCAGGAGAAGCTATGTAGGACCTCTGAAGCACACACAACATCCATCCTGCTCATCCTTCCTCTGACTTCTCACTCCCTGCCAATCCAGGCTGAGCTCCAGCCCCCTGGCACCGCCCTTCCCTCCTCCTCCCCCTCCAGCTTTGAGTCATGCCTTCTGCCACCTCCCTGTCCAGGTTTGTCAGCTTCCACAAAGATCAGTACATTGATAGCTTCCTCTCCTCTCCAAGCCTCCTGCATGCCCCACCCCCACCAGCCCAAGTCATTGCGCACATACAGAGGGGGTGATCTTCCTGGACCTCACCTCTGATCACCCTTGTTCCTCTGCTTAAGACCCTCTCCATGGCTACCTGCAGCCTAGAAGACAAAGCCTAGTCTCCTTAGGCTTCATACTAACCCTCTATGGAAGCTCCATACTAACCCTGCTCTTGACACTCCAGTTTCCTGACATGTTCCTCTCCTTTGTGTTTTCTGCTTGATAACGTCTCGGATAATCTGCTTCTCCTCTAAACTATGCCCCTCTTTCACCATATCCAGATCATTGCTTGCTCCCATCTTATGGTAGCTTTGCCCAGGCTAATACCATTTAGAACTTCTCTATGAGCCGCCTCAGTATTTCCCAGGCAAGCCCCACTGCTCAAAATGTACCAGAACAATCCCACTTGTCCTTTCCCAGGTGAATTTCATTCAGTTTGTCCCAAGGTAACCCCCAAATATGTTTCAGCACAACTTAACCAAGGCTTTCCCATGTTCTCAGGTTTTCCCTAGTATATCACATAGGAATACTTTGGTTTCAAGCAGCAGAAAACCCAACTTGGATTGAATTAAACAAAGGGGACTTGTTGGCTCATGTAATTAAAAGAGTCAAAGCATTGGCCTAGACAAAGAATTTATGACTAAGTCCTTGAAAGTAAATGTAACAAAAACAAAAATTGACTATTGGGACCTAATTAAACTTAACCAACAGCAAAAGAAACTATCAACAGAGTAAGCAGACAACCTACAGAATGGGAGAAAATATTTTCAAGGTATGCATCCAAGAAAGGACTAATATACAGAATTTATAAGGAACTTATACAAATCAACAGGAAATGAACAACCCCATCAAAAAGTGGGCAAGGGACATGAACAGACACTTTTCAAAAGAAGACATACAAGCAACTGAGAAGCATATGAAAAAATGCTTATCACTAATAATCAGAGAAATGCAAGTCAAATCACAATGAGATGCCATCTCATACCAGTCAAAATGGCTATTAGTAAAATCTCTCAAATGAACAGGTGTTGGCAAGGTTGCAGAGAAAAGGGAACACTTATATACTGTTGTTGGAAATGTAAATTAGTTCAGCCACTGTGGAAAGCATTTGGAAGTTTCTCAAAATACTGAAAATAGTATTACCATTTGACCCAGCAATCCTAAAGGAAAGCAAATTGCTCTACCAAAAAGATAACCTGTACTTGCAAGTTTATTGCAGCACTATCTGCAGTAGCAATGTGGAATCCACCTAGGTGCCCATCAGCAGTGGAGCAGATAAGAAAAATGTGGTACATATATACCATGGAATACTACACAGCTATAACAAAGAATGAAATCATGTCCTCTCTAGCAACATGGATGCAGCTGAAGGTCAATTTCCTAAGTGAATTAATGCAGAAACAGAAAACTGCATGTTCTCACTTGTAAGTGGGAGCTAAACACTGGGGACAAATAAACATAAAGATGGAAACAACAGACACTGGGGACTCCAAAGGTGGAGAGGAAACAAGAGAGGCAAGGGTTGAAAACTACCTATTGGGTACTATGTTCACTATTTGGGTGATGAATTGAATTCACTATTTGGGTGATGAATTGAATTCACTATTTGGGTGGTGAATTGAAGCCCAAACCTCAGCATCACACAATATAGCCATGTAACAAATCTGCACATGTACCCCCTGAGTCTAAAAAATAAAATAAAATAAAAAGTCAAAGCTAATTCTAGATTCAGGTGAAGCTTGATCCAGGAGTTCAAACAATGTGACTGATATTTAGTTCCTCTCTGTATATTTCTCAGTTCTGTTGCTATGGTGTTGAGTACATTCTTGTCTGCCTCTTCCCACATTGATGACTTCTGAGATTACATGCTTTAGGTTCAAATTCAATATTAAAGTCTGTTTCAAGATAGCTTAAATTAAATACTGGAAATAGAATTTCATTTGCCCTGATTGGCTGATTCTGGTCATGTGCCTATTCTTGTAACAATCAATTACTGTGGGCAAGATGAATGCAGACTATGTTAAATAAATATAAGCACATACTGAAGTTGAGGGTGAGGGCAATCTGAAGCTAGTAAATTTATGGTACTGGGTGGAAGGGGGAAACAAGGAATGGATGCTGGGGAGTCATTCAACCAGTGTCCACTCTACCCACTCAACATCTTCTAGGTTAGCCCTATTCACTTCCCAGGTGAATCCTATGTGGTCCTTGCTAGGAGCCATGGCTCTTTCATCAGGTGGGAACCCATTGAGGCTCTCACTGAAACACTCCATCATATGACCAGCCTGAAACTATGCTGATAAATGAATTCACCATCAATAATGGAATTCTGTTGATAGCTCATCATGTCCCTTCATTCTCTGACTCAAGTGACTTGCCTTTTAAATGGCACATTCAGTGTCCCAATCCAATAAAATGAAGCACAAATGTGAAATATCAGGAGGTGTGACAGACCAATAGAGAACACACTTTTGGAGATCTTTCATTGTACTATCGTCTTGCCTTCTCTGCCTATCAGTAGGATTGGACATGATGTTTCCCCAGAAGAGGAGGAGGCTTGGTCTCTGGTGCCAGAAGGGACAACAAAGCCATGGTGATGGCTTATCATTCTTTGAGTCAGCACCTGTGATCTGAGTTCTGAGATTTGAGTTCCAAGTCCGCCTAATTGCTGGTTTTTCGTGCCACCTCCCTGCCAGACTGCCTTTGCTGGGAGGCTGACTTCTGCAGACTAACTCCCCAGGCTCCTTGCCATGAAAAGCCCATTGGGAAAGAGTTTTATAGCTGATTATAAGACCCCTTGGAAGAGATTTTTATAGCTGATTATGGCTCCTTGCCGTTTCACTTCTGATTGGCTTCGTTGATTGAGACACTAGTAAGAGACTTGGGGGGTGGGAGATGAAAGGGTTTAGGACATTTCTGCTATGTTCTTTCCCTGTTCCAGCATCACTTCTCTGGCACTAGCTGTGTTCCCCATAAATACAACTCCCACCAAGCTACAGGAGCATGATTTCCTTCCCTTGTCCCTTTAGTCCTGGGGTATTGATGCGTTTCTTGTTGTTTCTAGTCTCTGCATGCCGCATCATATCTTGTTGGATTTCTTAAGTCTGTCTCCCTCTGCATCCAAGTCTCTTCATCTAAAATATCTGCAGCAGATTATCTTTTCTGCTGGGATTCTGACTGATATAGTTCAATAATGGAGAAGGAAATAGCATACCTCCCCAGGCAAGGCAGTGGCCTGAGCCAAACTTTTTCTTCCACAGAAGCCTGGGCGGTGGCATTGGAAGCTGCCATTGTCTTGCTGTGCAACTTTGGATATTTCCCTACCCTCTTTGGGCCTAAGTGGCTCCATCCATTCAGGAGGGATTTAATTTGATGACTTCTCATCACCTGGAAAGTTCTGTGTTCCTAAGTGTCAAAATGGTACTATGGTTTTAGGGGTGGAGCTCGCCCTGGTATTTCCCTTCTGGGGCTAAAACCTTGTCTCTGAAGGTGCCTCACAAAAAGGAACTCAACACATGGAGAGCCTAGCCTAAGTGCCAGCTCTCTCAAGGGTTCATATTGGAGGGGACACTGGAAGCTTTCTTGTGAGAAAGCATAGGCAAGCTGAGCCTCAGCTTCATTATCTGGGAAATGGGTATAAAATGTGAGTGCCTCTGACCTCCTTGCTGTCTGGGTTAAAGGAGATAGTATGTAAAAAGTGCCTGATAATTACACTAAGAATTGCCATCTGTTTGTTCTACTAAGGAACAAAGGTGGAATGCCCATTGCTGGTTTTTTTTGGAGTCCACTATTAGGTTTCTCTCTAGCTGAATTTTGGGAGAAGGCTGTTAGGCTCTCTCTTCTGTTGTTTATGGCTTTGGGGTTGCTGTCTCTGCCCTATGGCAGTCAGCCCAGTCTTGGCTGCTGCTGGCTGCAGGGAGTGGCTGAGGCTGGGAGCTGGCAGGGTGCATGGGTCCAGAGTATAAAGGAACCCAGGAGCAGCTGGAGGCAGGTCAAATGAAATCTAGGTGGCTGCAACTCCAACCATGGTGCCCAGCTTCCTCTCCCTGAGCCTCTCCCGCTTGGGCCTGTGGGCGTCTGGGCTGATCTTAGTCTTAGGCTTTCTCAAGTTCATCTGCCTGCTGCTGCAGAGGCAGAGGTGCCGGCCAAGGCTATGGAAAAATTTGTAGGGTCTCCCACCCACTGGCTCTTTGGACATGCCCTCGAGGTATGTGGAGGTGGGGTGGGGGGAGAAAGAAAATAGCCTCCCTTCTTTCAAAGAATCAGGCCTAATTCCCAGGGGGCTGGGGAGGGTGACTTTAACTTGGACAGGGGGATGATGTCCTGGGATCCATGGCTTCCATACAGCTTTCCCACTGGAATCTCTCCATCACTCCAGCCTTTCAAGCTGATTTCAGAAGTGGGTGCCACTTCCAAGTCAGGGCTCAAGCATGCCACAGACTACTTCTCATCATTCTGAGGCCCAAAGTTTGGACCAGGTTCTGCTAAAGGCTCAGCAATGACAGAAAGGCAAAACAGAAATCCCAAAGCTCTGTAGTCCCTAGAAGTAGGCAATCCATTGAAAGCTCAATTAGCTTCTGCTTTGTTGTGTGCAGTATAAAGATTTCCATTTGTAAGGCAGGAAATGAGGGTGAGGGTGAAGAGGAGTAGCACCACGTGATAGACCTCTCAGAGCGTCTAGGTAGGTGGTGTCCCCAAAGGCAGGGCTTTCCCAGCCACACCTGTGGGTGGCTCAGGAGTCGTGACACCTTCCCAGGTTCAGATCATAGTTCTCATCTTCCTGTTACTCCAGGAACTAACAGGAACTGAGTAACTCCTGTTACTCCAGGGTGGGGACTACCTTAGCCCCTGCTTTAGGAAGACCTCTTAGTTTCCTACTGTCATGGGGATCTAGACCAGAGTTTCTAATGGGACACAGGGCAGGGAATTGGAATCAACTGGGAGAAGCAAATTCCTTGGCCTCCAACCTCTGGAGATTCTAATTTGTCAGATTGGAACTAGGGGTTTACATTTGAAAACCTCTCCAAGTGTTAGTGTTTTGATCTGCAGCCAGCCTGGGGAAACCAGGTAGAGATGCCA
The DNA here is from genome assembly GCF_001604975.1 of Cebus imitator. Taxonomy (NCBI): domain Eukaryota; kingdom Metazoa; phylum Chordata; class Mammalia; order Primates; family Cebidae; genus Cebus; species Cebus imitator. The sequence goes on from NW_016107444.1 coordinate 3,029,370, forward strand.
GAGATATATATATTTTTTGAGGTGGAGTCTTGCTCTGTCTCCCAGGCTGGAGTGCAGTGGTGCAATCTTGTCTCACTGCAACCTCTGCCTCCCAGGTTCAAGTGATTCTTCTGCCTCTGCCTCCCAAATAGCTGGGACCACAGGGACGTACCACCATACCTGGCTAATTTCTGTACTTTTAATAGAGATTGGGTTTCACTATGTTGTCCAGGTTGGTCTCAAACTCGTGACCTCAAATGATCCACCTGCCCTGGCCTCCCAAAGTGATGGGATTACAGAAGTGAGCCACGGTGCTTGGCTGAGATGCCAGAGATTGAGGCTCAGAGTGAGACAAGTTTCTTCTCCTACCTCCTGAACCCACTTTCCTCATTCTCAGTCTTTGGGGGGCACTGTTTCTCTTCCTTGACTGACACTAGAAATGAGCTTGACCTCTAGACTTATTCTTGCCCTAACAGATAACCCTGTAACTTGCATCCTGAAGACATCCAGGAAAGGAAAGGGTGGGTCAGAGAGATGAATCAGACCCAGCCCTGGGCTTCAAAGAGCTTACTGTCTGAGGGGAAAACAGACTCCAGAGCCTTGCTCCCTGGCTGGGCAAGCTTCCTCCCCAGGATTCTGCCTTAGCCCCATTCTTTTTATCTCAGCACTTGTCCTGTTGGGTTGTTGTCTTCTGTTTACCTGTTCATCTTCCCCACTGGACTGTGCTCTCTGGAGGATAGAGATCTGATCTGATTCAGCCCTGTACCCTTAGGGTCCAGCATAAAGCCTAGCACAGCATAGGCATCACTGAATGAACCAGTAGTGAGTGTTGGAGAGTAGGGAGAGTATCCACAGAGGAGAAAGCATGATGGAGAAGAAAAGTGTAGGGACCAGGAGGGCTTGGGAGAGGCTTTGCTAAGAACACAGGAGGACCAAGGGAAGGATGAGGTCTGGCACTAATGGGGTACGAGAGGCATTTAGGGAGAACTTTCTCCCTTTCTTCTTCTTCCCTCTCCACTTCTACTTGCCTTCGTCAAACGTGTGTTTGCCCTCAGTCAAGGGCTTCCTTAGGACAGGGTCCTAAGGAAGGACCCAGGACACTGTTTCTTTGGACAGTGGCTCATTGTTATTCAGTAAACATTGATTATCCCGACCTCCATGTCAGGGGTGGCTGTTTTCTTCCCTGCAACAGCTCCCACTTCCACCTTGAGAATATGCAGAGGGCCTGGAACACAGCCTGGCTTTGGCTTCTCAGCTCTAACACAGCTATCCGAAGGGCCTTCTCATGGCACCAAGTTGAGCAGACAAAGGCTGGAGGGGTGACTACTTGTGGGAACTACAAAGGTTTTCTGGGGAACCATTGCAAGCACAACACTTCTGCAGTCCTCCACAGCGTGGCACCTCTGTTCTTGCTTGGATTCATATCTGAACTTGAGAAATGGGGAGGGTAGAGAGAGGGGATCATTTTCTTGAATGCAAAAATGAGGACATTGAAATTCAGAGGGTGGAAAATATTTGTCTGTGTCTGTTTGGTGGCTCAGGAGTTGGGTCAAGGGCCCAGGACGTCTGCATTTTAATTCATGACATTGTCAGTCCATAAAAGGTTACTGCAAAGTTAATTATTAGGCCCAGCAATGATGGGAATAGGGAGGGGAGGAAGACTGGTGGGTAAAGGGACTGGGGGCGAGGAAGAGCTGTCCATCAGGATTTCTCCTTCTTTGTCTCTAATTACAGTCTGGAGGACTTGGTAGTGAGGAAGAAGACCCAGGCATCTGGGATCACCTCCCCCTTGACTTCCACACTGCATTTCAATAGAAGAAAAGGCTGGCTGACTGGCGCCTCCTAAATCACCTTCCTTTAAGATAGCAGGCGTGGTGTTTCTCCAGAAAACACTGTTTTTACTTAAACAAGATCAAACCCCCACCCCACTCCTCCATCTGGAGACCAGAAACCTTTCACATATGATTCCTAAAACTGTAAACCCAAGACCCTTTCATATGTGATTTCTGAAGCTGTAAATCCAAGACCCTTTCACTTGTAATTTCTAAGGCTGTAAACCTAAGATCCTTTCATGTGTAATATCTAGAGTGTAAGCCTATATAAAGGCAGAGCTTCTCTGTGTTAGGCGAGCTTGGCCGTTTGGACAAAACATAAAGCCTTGCTCCCCCTTCCTTTTCCAGTTCAGCGTCCGAGAGGTCTGTTTCTCGTGGCCGCTCCAGTTTCATTAGCATCTACCTGTCATCCTCCTCAATTCTCAGAATGTGTCTTCTGGAGGTGGGGACATATCCTATTCTTCCAGGGTCCTCCTCATTCCAGTCTAGGGGCCAGGGAGGACTTTGCACATAGTAGGTGCTCAGCTATATTGTTGGCCTGAGGTTGGAACCCTTGAAAAGCCAACAAATCTGATGTGTGTGTGTGTAGAATGCCAGCTCTCAGACCAAGGAAATGAGATTCCCTGAGGCTGCAAAGGCCTCTTTCCCAGCCATGCCCTTTGCTGTGACAGTGCCCTTGACCTTGTACCGTGTAGTGAAGATAGGGTTGTGGCTCATTGTCATTCAGTAAACATTGATCATAGGCCTTTGCTATGCCTGGTTAGGTAAGTTGCTTTACCTCTCTGTGCTTCTGTTTCCCTGTCAACAAAATGGAGATAATCATTTTTACCTTGCTGGGTTAGAAGGGGATAGAAGGAGATAAAGTATAGCTATGTTTCGAACTACTGGACAGATAAACGTCAGGTGTTAAATCATCATTAAATCATCGTAGAGGGAGTCTTGCTACAAAACAACCTGGGAAAGTTGCTTTCTTCATCCCCTTCCTTCCTCTCAAATCAACCCTTATTTGTGAGCCAGATAAGGTCCCTTTTTCCTAAGAAACCAGCATTGCCTGATCAACAGCTCTGTGTCTGGTCCTATGCTGAGGCCAGAGGATGAAGCATCAAGACAAGGAGCTTGCTTTAGAGGAACTACGCTTGTAGGAGAGATGAACAACACAGCACAAGTGTTACCAATCCTTGGGCCTAGAGACAGAATGGAGAGAATGAGGCTGGAGGTGGATGGGGCAGTCGCACAGATCCCTGTAGCCATGTCAAAAGGCTTTACCTTATTCTGAGGACGATGGGGAATGAACGATGGAAAGGATTTAAGCAAGGGAGAGATAAGCTCAGATCTATGTTTTAGAAAGGTCACTTTGGCTTCAGGGTGGTGGACAGATTGACAGAGGGCAAATAAGAGGCAGGGATACTAGGGTGGAGGTGATGCGGGCCTCCACCTAGTGGTGGGGAGTGAGCCAATGGGCTGGAGGGAAGTGGAAGGTAGAACAGGCCAGGTCTTGGCATGGTGGGCACAGGAGAGAGAGGCATCGAGACCTCTACCATAGCCAGGTATGAGGGTCAGTGAGGGCCCCTCCATGTAGCAGGAAAAGGAAACGAGGATTGCCATGGGAGCTCTGTTAACTAGAGGCATCAACGCAGCTGGACCAGAGCAGAATCTGGCAAAAGTCACCAAAAGGGAGCCATAAGACTGGATTGTAAACAGGAGGAATGGATTTCTATGCCTCAATTTTAAACTGTGGGCATCTGAGACCCAGGAAGAGGAGGCTCAGTGCCTGGCAGCATCTGTCAGTGTCTGGGTGTGGAATCCTCGAGTACTAGAATTGGAGAATTCTGTGACATCGTCTCCTCCCATGACCTGCTACATCTGGCTCTTTTTGTTCTGGGTTGCTGATTCCAATGTAAATACTTGGTGGGCAGCGGGGAGGGGCTGCCTTCATGCGACATCCCTCTTCATACTGATATAAACCATGGAGAAAACAACATTCCATATTCCCAGCTAGTTTTGGAGTGGGTGGTGGTTCCATCCCCAAGTTCAGCAGGAGAGGCAGATTTTGGGGGCAAATGTGTATAAACAGGTGTACGAGCATGGGTTTGGAAATGCTGGGTCTGAGGGGTCTGGAGAGAATCATGCAGAGCAGTCTGGGGGTTGATTATCATTCTGGACTTCAGGAGAAAGGTAAACTGGAAAGAGCTGTCAACTGAGAAATTGTTGGTAGGTAGATGGCACAGGAAACCACAGAAGCAGGTGAGAGCCTTCAGGGAGAAGGTGCCACAAGGAAGAGGCCAAGGACTAGATCTGGAGGAACAAACAGTGGGTGAGGAGCTGACTAGGGCAGCCACTGGGAGAGAGGGGAGGACATCCAGGAGACAGCGCATGAGACATGGGGAGTCCACTGGGCTCAGCGCCAGGGAGAGTGCTGGATTCCTTAGCAAGAGCAGCATAGGAGAGGTGGCGCTGTCACAAGGAGTTGGAAACAGTGAGCACCGTTCTTTTTTTTTAAGATGGAGTCTCACTCTGTCGCCCAGGCTGGAGTGCAGTGGCACAATCTCAGCTCACTGCAACCTCTGCCTCCCAGGTTCAAGCAATTCTCCTGCCTCAGCCTCCCGAGTAGCTGGGACTACAGGTGCCTGCCACCACACCCAGCTAATTTTTGTATTTTTAGTAGAGACAGGGTTTCACCATCTTGGCCAGGCTGATGTTGAACTCCTGACCTCGTGATCCACCCGCCTCAGCCTCCCGAAGTGCTGGGATTACAGGCGTGAGCCACCGTCCCCACAGCTGTTTAGTGAAATTACATTATGAAGGGATGAAGAAATGAGGTGTTAGCTGGAGGAGGAAGCTGAGCCAAAGGAGGTTTTGTTTAGATTTGTCTTTTTAAAAGTGGCAGAGACTTGAACAAGTTTTGAATGAGGATGGGAAGGAGCCTGCAGAGGGTGAAGTCTGTGATTTGGGAGAGAGGAGCTGATTGACGGGTGAGGTGCCTTGCGGGGAGGGTTGGAATCCAGAGGGACTGGTCTTGGACAGGCCCTGCCTGCTCCTCTCCTGAAACAGAAGGAAACAGAGGCTGGGCCCAGGTGGGGCGGTTCTTTAGGTCTGCCAGCTGACTTTTAGGGGTTTCTTATCTGATATCTTCTATTTTCTTTGGGAAGTAGAGCAAGTGTGATCTGCTGGGAGTGAGGAGGAGAGAGGTAGAGGGGGAAGTTGAAAGAAAAGTTTTTGAGAAGCAGATTGTGGCTGATGCCATGGGGCTTTCCAGAAGGCATTTCTGCTGATCTTTGTTGAAACGTCACCTTAGAGAGGTCTTCCTGGCCCACCCCAAGCACAGTATCAGCCCTACCCTTTACTCTGCTTTTTTTCTTCCTGGAGTTATCACTACCTGAAATTGTGTTCTTGGTGTATTTGATTCTTGTTTATTTTCTTTCTCCCTACTTGGAATGTATGCTGGTGGGGCAGGGCTTTGTCTTGCTCACCACCATAACCCTAGAAACTAGCACTGTCTGTGGCACAGTAATGGCTGCTTAATGCCCACGTGTTGGAAGAGTGGATGAATCTCTGGGGGACCCAACTCTGGGCAGCAAAGCCACCCACACAGATTGAGGACAGATGACTGCATCCCCTTGGACCCTTAGACATTTCTTGGGTCCCTGCCCTCCTGTCTTTCTAGCTGTTTGGATGTTTTCCTGCATTCCTCCTCTCTCCTGTTTGGGTGCTCCTGAGTCTGGAGTTCACCTTTGGATGCTGAAGACAGGAGAGATGTTGGAGGCAGAGCACAGGCTCTGGAATCTAAAGACTGGGGCACGATGCTAGTTGTGTGACTTTGAACAAAGTCCATCATCACTTCCCAGTCAAGGCATGGTAGCTGGAGAGTGCTGGTGACCACACTGATCTCACCCAAAGTCCCTTTGCTCCTTCTTTGAGTTAGGGATACTTTCAGAATGTTATTTGTTCACATGTACATGTGTAATGGTTTATTTGTCTTTGAAAGGGAGGATGGAGGATGAAGTCATGTTTGTCACCAGCATGGGGGAAGTCACTTCTCTGCTCCCTGGGACATTTAGCCTTCCATCCCCTCTTTCCAGGCTCTCCATGGCTCTGCTCAACCTCACAGCTAAATCCCCAATGAGTCTGTGTAAATTGAGTCCATTTTTCCTGCTGATTTTTATGGTTATTTCAGAGATGCTACCTCTTCTCCTTTTTGGTTGTTTTTTTTCTTGGCTTCTAGCTTTTTAGCTTTATTTGAAAGCTTGGCAATGGCTTGGACTCATGCACACATGGAGCCCTGATAACCTTGGGGTGTGTGGAGAGGGCCCATGGTGGGGAGACAACTGAGACCAGGGCACCAAAGGGCACCTATGGGTGTCCATCCTGGAGGAGAGCAGACCTAGGGGGTTCCAGCCCCCAGCTCCCAATCCCTGCAGGACTTTCCTGGGCAGTGGGAGCCTGTGTGGTCCCAGAGGGAGACGTATGGGAAAGGCTGTGGGCAGGTGGCTTTCACTTTAGTGACTAAGAAGCCTTTTGAAGAATTAAGACTGTTCAAAGATGGTTGGGGTGTTTTGAAAAGAAGTTTCCTGTCACTAAAGATGTGTGAGCATGTGGGCAGGGATTCTCACCGGGTGAAAGTGTTGGGCTAACACCCTGCATGCTGGGAATCTGAGATCGACGTGATCTACTTTGAGGGAACTACAACATGCTGCAGAAAAGGAAACACCTTCTTTCTCCTCCCGTCACCTTTTGTTTTTTGAAACTCTTACCCCATTTTGTGAGCAGACTTATCTTTGTTCTCAAGCAGCTCCCTGGGGCACTGTGGTTGCAGCACACTGGTCAAGGGTAGCTTGTTTCTTGGACACTGGCCCACTGAGCTTCAGGTCCACTGGCTGATGGCTTGAGCTGGCTTACTAGCTGGAAGGGCTGCAGAAAGAGCCTCAGCCAGGATCCCTGGTCTGCCTTAACTCACGGGGGGACAGTTCCCTTTGGTCTTTGGGCCGCACGTTTCCACCTATAAAGAGAGGTCAGGGCCGCACGTTTCCATCGATAAAGAGAGGTCAGGGTTTGACTAGGCAACGTTGAAATCCCTTTCTGATCTGATTCTTGGAGCAAAGCTTACTTTAGGCTCTTGGGAAGCAGAGAGGAGAGTGGTGATGTATGCTTGCTCTTCTCAGCACCCCCCTGTGGTTTATTTCTGGTGAGGTCAACAAGGAGTGCCAAGGTGAGGGTGGGAGATGGGGCTAAGGAGCTGGGATCAGTGAATTATCTTCATGCCTTGCTCTCTCCCTGCTTCCTTCCAGAGTAAAAACAAGCTGTCCCAGACCTCCCAGCCCTGTAAGTATCCCAGCTCGGGGCATTCTGAGGGTGTGAGGCACGCAGTTGTGTAATCCAGAGGAACTGTCCAGGCAGTCACTTGTACCCCAGAGAGAGGATGCCCCAGCCCTCTTGAGGGGCTGCAGCTGCAATAGTGGGGCCAGGTGCTGGGAGCTGTCCTCCCTCTTACCAGGCTCCCAGGGCAATCAAGGCAGGTACCTGGCAGGTGCACCTAGTTCTCTAGCTTTATTTAAAAGCTTGGCCATGGCTTAGGCTCATGTACACTTTTTTTTTTTTAGCTTTATGTATTTCTTAAATAAATCTAAAGAGCCAGGAGGAAGCTAGGCATAGGGAGGCAGTGGCAAGCTGGCTATGACCTTGATCAGGGCACAGGCTGTGAATGTGGTCAGTATGAGGCTAGGGTCTCCTGTCCCTCGTGGGATTGCTGCAGAGGTGCACAAGCATGCTGATAAGGAGGAGGGTAGGGCTCAGGTGAACCAGATGAGTCAGACTCCTTCCAATCCTGAGATCCTGTGAGTCTGGCTTTTTTTTGTGACTTAAGCCTTTTCTCATAGCACACATAATGTCTCTCGCATAGTCTCTTCTTCTCCCCTGCCCTCCCAGGGACCTGGTGCCTGGCTGGTGACAGTGGTTCCTGAGGGGCCTTGGCCTTCTGTCATCATTTCAGATCCAGCAGACAGGGAGCCTGGACAAAGTGGTGTCCTGGGCTCACCAGTTCCCCTATGCCCACCAACTCTGGTTCGGACAGTTCATTGGCTTCCTGAACATCTATGAGCCCGACTATGCCAAAGCTGTGTACAGCCGTGGGGGTGAAGAGAGAGGATGGGGCTCTCAGGAGAGGGTGGGGCTTCCTGGGAACAAAAGACTCAGGGCATGAGTAGGGAGGAGGCCTGGGCCTGTGTACTAAGTCTGGGCAGCTGAGGCTCCCACCCTACTCATGAATGAACCTCCTCTGGGAACCCTGAGTTCCTGCTCGATCTGATTGTTTCCTCCTGCAGACCCTAAGGCCCCCGATGTGTATGACTTTTTCATCCAGTGGATTGGTGAGTGAACGCCTGCTTTCCCTGCCCCACCCACCTCAGACTCATGGTGCTGGGTGACCAGGATCCTGCCCTGCCCACTCAATTGGTTATCCCAGATGGCCTAGTTCCAGGGTGCCCATCCTAAGCTCAGCTGCTCAGTGAGGAGACAGGGGAGGAGTAGGAGAGCCCCCAGCTGGCCATGGATGTGGGGCCAAGGCTTGTTCTCCGGCAGGGCGTGCCTTCTCTAGACAGGGCAGAGGCTCTGGAGATGTGTGAGTGTGAAGAACAGTTTCCTGAAGGAGGTGGCACTAGAGTTGATTCAAAAGCAGATTTAAATAGGTGGTGCTGGCCAGGGCAAAGGCCTGAGGAACGGTGTGGTGGTGGGACCATGGCTGGTCACCAGAGGCAGTGAGGCTGTCGGGGTGGCTGCAAGGCAGAGCCCAGCTGGGAGATGAGGCTGGGCAGGGAGGACAGGGCAGCCTTGGCTGCCAGGATGAGGAGGTGATTTGATGTTCAGAATAGGTGGGAGTCACTGAGTGTTCTTTTTTATTTTATTTTATTTTTTCCTTTACAGAGGTAGTCAAGTTAAAGCCATGGAGTATTCTTTAGCCAAGGCCACCTGCTTCTCCAAAGCTCCTCTTTTACTCATGATCCTATGGCATCTTCAGTGTCTTCTTGGGAGCCGAGAAGGGGCAGAGGCAAGAGGGAGAACACTTTCCCAAGCCTATTTACTCACCAAGTGCCATTGGGAAGACTTTTTGCTTGTAACCCTCTTTTCAGTTATCAAAGAGAGGATAAAATTAGAAAGTAATAGAAAAGGATTAGGAAAACAGAGGTGGTTTTGAAGACAGGAATGCATTTCCATTGGTGGGTATGTTGGGGTGGGGTAGGAAGGGCCCCACCTGAGGCCGTGAAGCACGAACACAGCTGGTTGTTCCCCAAGTCCTGAAGCTGTGGCCACAGTCTCAGCAGCCAAGAGTCAAGGCCCAGCAGGCTCTGCTCCTGCTTGGCTGCCCCCAGGGGGATGCATGTCCTTTGTCTCACATCTGGCAGTGTTATCTGACACAAGTTCCTGGACCCAGGCTTTGTGGGTGCAGCTGAGAGGCAGAAACTGAGTCATCCTGTCCTAAGGAATGAGCTCACTCAGCCAAGAACTGCTGCTGCCTGTGTCCTGAGGTCCTGGTAGCCTAGAGGGCACGGAGGGCAATACTGGGTCGCTTAGTGGCCCACCCTTGGAGGATTCCAGGCTTGGCGATGGAGTCCAGTGGGATGTGCTTAGCCCCACATCCCTGCCAGGGCTGGGACATTATCTCCTGGTCTGACCAGCCTTCCCTCTCCCATCCCTTCTGCAGGGAAAGGACTGCTGGTTCTTGATGGGCCCAAGTGGTTCCAGCACCGTAAGCTGCTCACACCTGGCTTCCACTATGATGTGCTGAAACCCTATGTGGCCTTGTTCGCTGAGTCCACATGTAACATGCTGGTGAGCTCCCTGTGTCAGAGTACTAGAGGCTGTTGGCTGCTGGGCTGGCCTCTCTCCACCCTGGTTTTGTTCTGGGGAGAGCAGGTGGTGCTCTGAAGTGAGGAGAAGAGCTGAGCCCCAAGGCCTGTTCTGCCTGCAACAGCAGTGCCAAAGCCCTGCTCTGCTGACATGTGCCACATGCTGCCGCTGAGTAGGTGCAGAATCTCTGAGTGTCCTGGCAGCCCCGTCCTTGTCTCTACCTGGCCCTCCTTCCTCCCAGGCCAAAGGGTCTCTGTGAGGCCTTAATAAGGCCTCTAGAGTAGCAGATTTGAGAACCATCTATATTTGAGAGTAGTGGGAAAGGCTTTCACACCTAAAAAGTGTCTCCTCCACATTCTCTGTCTACCACAACTGCCCAAAATTATGTCAATACAACTCATCTCTAAGAGGAATATCAGAGGTCAGGCTGAGAGTCTCAGGGCTGGATAATCCCCAGGTTATCCAGGCTAGTCTTTTCCCTTGCAGGAAACTCCTCTCCAGGATGACACACACACACACACACACACACACACACACACACACACACACACACACACACACACACACACAGTGCTGGGGAGCTCACCACCTCTCAGCTGTCCTATTCCCTTAGAGGCTGCCCTGACTGGGAGAAAATATCTGTGTGCTGTGCAAGATCTGCCTCCTGGCCCTGCCCTCTAAGCCTGAAGCCCAGAGGCTGCCAAACTTCTACCCACCCTATGCTGATATTCCAGCACGATGGAGGGCATGACAGGGACTGGGGGTGTGTAAAGGGGGCCTTGGTGGTGAAGGATAGGCTATGGGTGTTGGACAACAGTGTGGGGCAGTCAGCCCAACTGGCCCCCACATTGCCTCCTACACATTACCTCCTATCCCTGGGCTCCAGGACAAGTGGGAAGAAAAGTCTCGGAAGGATAAGTCCTTTGACATCTTCAGTGATGTAGGCCACATGGCACTGGACTCACTCATGATATGTACCTTTGGAAGAGGAGACACCAGCCTGGGCCACGGGTCAGGGGCCACCTTGGGGCTGACCACACTGTCTCCCAAAGCCAGCTTAGAGGGGAGAGTTGGCAGGCTCCTCAGCCCTGATCTGAGAAAAGATAGGGTCCTGTCCCAGGGAGTCTTAGCTTGGGGGGAGCCAGGACTTTCTCATGGTAGGGAGACACATCTGGCTTTTATGAGGAAGCTTAAGGGCAGGGAGAAGAAGGGCAGGATGCTCTGTGGTTGGGGCTGGATTTCTGGAATGGAGCTGCTCTGACGCTACTCCTGGGCCAGTGTCTAAGCCAGTCCTTCCTCCTACCCTCTGCTGTGCAGGGACAGCAGCTACTGCCTTGCAGTCAGCGATCTTACTCGGCTGATGCAGCAGCGCCTTGAGACCTTCCAGTATCATGGTGACTTCATCTACTGGCTCACTCCACATGGCTGCCGCTTCCTGCGGGCCTGCCAGGTGGCCCATGACCATACAGGCGGGCCTTTCCCATACCTTTTCCTTCACCTCTAGGAAGCCTGGATTCCTCCTCCTGGTCCCTCTATGCCCCCGCCCATTATAGGACCCCAGTTCCCCTTCGGACAGAAGATGGCTTCCCAGGCAGTGACACTCTATGCTTCTGGTTCAGAGCAGGTCATCAGAGAGCGGAAGGCAGCCCTGCAGGATAAGAAGGTATGGGAGAAGATCCAGAAACAGAGGCACCGGGACTTCCTGGATATTCTCCTAGATGCCCAGGTGAGTATATCATTGTCCACCCCCACCTGAGGACTGGTCCCAGAGGGGTCTTCAGACCATCCTCCTAGGACACAGAAGAAGCTCTTAAGCATTTCCCCCTCTTTCTTTAGCAAATATAACCTGTTCCTTGTTTCACAAAACATATTAGCAATGAGATGAAGGTGGTCACAGCCATGTGCTTGCTCCGCTTTGAGTTGTCTCTGGACCCCTCACGGTTGCCCATCAAGATAGCCCAGCTTATCCTGCGCTCCAAGAATGATGGCATCCACCTCCACCCAAAGCCACTGAGCCCTGGGTCTGGGAAGTAGCTCTGATGAGAATGGGGCCCAGACGGCTCAGGCTGTGACCTCTGCCTGGGCACCACCCTCCCTAGGCTGGATGTAGAGGAGTTGGGGCACCCTGCCTTCAGGAGTCTTGTAGTTTAGAAGGGGGGTAGGCATTAGTACAGACAACTCCTAGAGGACAGTGCTACATAAAAATATGTGTCTATAAATGTTTATTATGCATGTATTCCACAGCTCACTTATTTATTCAACAAACATTTGGTGAGCACCTATTTGCTTCAAGAAGCTTCATTTATGTCCTATAATTGGCAAACTTAAAAATGCAGCAGAAACTTACATTCCAACCTTAGAGACTCATAGTGAGCACAAGGAAGGTTTTGCCCTGAGATTCATGGTTATGACCTGGCACCACTGAACAGAAGATTGGCTTAGGGGATTGCCCCTTCACTGAGATGTGTTTCTTTGTTTAACCTTGTGTGTGTTTTTAGAATATAACAGACATAAGGAAAAATAGTGTAAACCAAGACCTAAAAATAATGGATTCTGAAGCAAATTCTTTTGCAACAACCACCGAAGTCAAGAAATATGGAATCTGGTGTCACTGATGTGTCTTCTGCTCCTCCTGAGATGGGTCTCTGTGGCACTCCTGCCATTGTCAGTGATTCTGTCTCACAGTCATGTGGTGCTCCAGGCATTCAGGGTTCAGCTGGGGAAGGTGGCTGAGTTGCATTAGAGGGGGCTTCCTGGAGGAAAGGATCCCCCCTCTCCCACTTGAATCAGCTTAAATTGGGCCTTGAGGAGGCCTGGGAAGCTGGATGGGAAGGGGCCATTATCCCACTTCTGTATGAACGAAGGAACCTATAAGACACTCATCTGGGAGGAGCTTGAGCTGAGGCCTCTGATTCTGTCCTCTTTGACCCAGCCTCCATTAATGGTACCAACATTCTCTGATAGTGTGTGTCAATGTGAAAAGGAGCTAAGAGCTCTGGTGTGAGAAGGCATAGACAGGCTCCCTGTGGGAGGGGAGATAGGAGGCTGGGGACTGGTGGGCACTAAAGATGGATTCTTTTTAATTCTTCTGATTCTCTAAGCACACTCTGCTGCCTCCTGTGATCCTGGGCATGTGTGTACATGTGTGTGGGTAGAGTGTGGAGTGTGCAGTGGGCACATACAGGTGTGGCTGTGCCTGAGTGTCTCTATATGGTGTCATGGAATGAGCATGCACACAGATGTGCACTCAGCCTGAGTCGTGCCCAGTGCATGGATCGAGCAGTGTCACTTTTTGGTCACTCCTTCATGCCCTGTGGGATCCAGTGGTTAGAGCACCTCTCCATGGATGACCACCCAGAATTCTGAGCTCCCACTGTCCTTTGTTCTCTGAGCATGGCCAGCACGAGTCCTCATGTACCACCTGATGCTGGGGGACCTGCTGAACACACAGTGCAGGGCGCTCCCAACCCTCTCCCTCTCACCCTAGTCAAGCACTATCTAGGCTGCCCCTTTCCTGCCTCTTCTCAGAGCAGGGCTAAAGTAGCCCAGTGGTCTGGGAGGTCAGGGGACTGGGAGGAAGGTCTGGCTACAGCCATCAGTTGAGGCAGAAGCCCTGCCAGAGAAGCAGAACAAAATGTCACATCTCAGTAAGAGGAAGATCTCTCTGTGGCATTCAGGACTCTGGGCTACAGATGGGGGACACCTGTACTCAGACCCAGCAAGAGAAGCAAGGTCTGGATGGAGAGAGGCTGGCACAGCAGGGATACCAGCCCAGTGAAGCTGTGAGAAGTAGGAGGCTGGGTGCTGAAATAGTCCCCAGGCGGTCACCAAGTGTGGACAGGGTTGCGCATGTCCTTGTTCACTCAGGTTGGCCAGCCACAGGCAGGAAACCACCACAAGGCTGTGCTGTGGGGAGGAAGTACCTGGGGTCTGACATCCTGTCCACTGGCCAGACTCATTTGTCTATCCTGGCTCCTCCCAGCCTTTGCTGGATAGCTGCCCACTCTGTGAGCCTCCTGAGGAGCCTGCAGACCTCATGTGTGAGGGCAGCTAACAGGTGCCTCGTGATGTGGCCAGGCTGGGCTCCCTTCTCACGTCTCACTGTGGGTATGAAAGGCTGGGTCCTTGAGGCCCTCATGCCAGACCAGGCCTATAAGGCTTTCCTGCTCAGCTCACGACAGACCTGCTGGTTGGGATGTGGTGTGTCACTGCTCAGACTCTGGTTGGTAGCTTGATCCCCAGTGTGGTAGTGTTGGGAGTCTGGGCCTCATGGGTCACGTTTGGGTCATGAGGGTGGATCTCTCATGAATAGATTAACATCACCCTGCAGAGGCATATGAGTTTTTGCTCTAGCTGGAAGGGATTGGTTCCTGAGAATGTGGGTTTGGAAGGGAGCATGGCTTCCTCAGTCTTTAGTGCTTCCTCTCTCACCATGTGATCTCCGCACATGCCCACTCCCTTTTTGCTTTCTGCCTTGAGTGGAAGTAGTCTGAGTCTTTTACCAGATTCAGTTGCCAAAACTTGGACTTTCTAGGTACCAGAATCATGAACCAAATACATCTCTTTTCTTGATCAATTACCCAGCCTCAGGTATTCTGTTGTAGTAACACAAAACACACCAACACAAGCCCTCAGTTCAGCCCTGCTGTAACTCATCTAGTGTGGTAAATGGAATAGAGGCCTGGAGTCTTTTCCCCACAGGAGTGAGCTTCTCCCTGTGAGAGAAAAGCCCTTAATTAAAACAGCTGCTGTTGAGGCCTCAAGAGCTGGCAGTGTGGGCACGAGGGATCACACAGTGTGAAGCTTTGTGCCTGGGGGTGGTCTGAAGTCCTGGCACCAAAGGGCAGGTCTTCCTTCCCCTTTTCCTACTCAGAAAAGACCTGTCTCCTCTGTCTTTCCTACCCCTTGGTTCTCTTCTTTTTCTTCTATCTCCTTCCAAGGGAAGCCAGATACTATTTACACTTTGTGAACTTTATTCCAGAGAGAGAATAAAGGGAAAGCAGAGGGGCTGTTTGAATGACAGTCACATAGTCAGTTACCATATAGGAGAAATTTTGATGGACAGATCAGGTAGGGGCTGTGCTAGGCTGAATCATGGCCTACTATGATGTCCACATCTTATTCCATGGAACCCATGATCATAGACCATCTATTTCAAAATGGACCTTGAAGATGAAAGTAAGTAATGGATCTTGAGGTTGTGATATTGTTCTGGATTATCTGAATGAGCTTGATGTACCACAGGGCCTTTATAAGAGGGAAAGAGATACAAGGGCAGTAAGAGAGAGAGCTTTGTAATGCTCTTTGCTTTCAAGTGAGAGGAGAGGCCAGTAACAAGGAATGCAAAAAGTAAAACCCTGGAGCTGAAAGGCCAAGGGGCAGGGCTCTCCCTGAGACCTTCTGGAGGGGTTTGGCCCTGTCCAGAACTTGTTTTCACCCGTTTCTGACTTTGACTTCCAGAACTGTAAGAGAATAAAAAGCTGTTATTTTAAACCCCTGAAGTTGTGATGGTATATTACAGCAGCAATAGGAAACTAACACAGGAACAGACAAGCAGGCAGGAAGGAGACAAGTGCCCTCCAGACAAGCTGGAGGGCAGGCAGGAGATTGGGAGGTGGGCAGAGATTCAGGGATGCAGGTGGACTAGCAGGTAGGGACTCTGGAGAAAGATGAGAGAGAGAGAGAGAAGGGCAGGCAGACTGGGGGTACAGGAGGCAGGACAGCAGGTAGGTGGGTAGACAGAAAGCAGAATGTGGGCAGACAGGCAGGAGATAGGAGCAGGAGTGAGGAAGACAGAATGGCAGGTGGAGGCCCTCAGAGCTGGTCCTTATCCCCATAATGGTTAAAGAGCCTCCTGAGATGCAGGTGGATTCCATTTTTGGATTTCAACACAGTTAGTGGCATGGGGATGGGGATCTTGGTGGGATCAGGCAGAAGCTCAAAGCAGAATAGGGTCAGGGCCATGGCCACCTTCTGCTCATTCATGGCAAATTGTTTCCCAATGCAGTTCCTGGGCCAGGCAGAGACAATAATTGAGAAGCAGCCTTGGACTCCATTCTGAGCTGGGCAGGCTTTGGTCTCTGAGCTCCTTTCCTGAGCTGGGCATTCAGGGGCCACCTCATATGTCCATCCCCCACCTTTTTTCCTTTCAGCCCACACGTCTCTACCAAGCCTCGGTGCTCTGCTTTCCATGACATTGTACAGAGCCTGCCTATTTTCCAGGGCTGGCTCCTAACTCCTACCTCTGCTCTCAGCAGGCCTGAAATCCTCTGGCAGGTCAAGGCCAGGCTCTAAGGCACAGAGTCTAATCACATGGCTGGATGGTTTGTTCACTGCTCCACAAACATTTCTGGTTCCCCAGTGTGGAGGCCAATCGGGTCCTGTAGGGTGAGGATGGGTCACATGCTCAGGTGTTCTTTATGTAGGGGAACACACAGGGATCTGGATCCTCAGAGATGGGCTGAGATGGGTGGGAGAGGGGAGACAGAAGGGCAGTGGGAGCCTTCCTGGAGGGGCACTGGGTGGGCGGTCCTCAGCTATTACCCCATCTGCCTCCCACTCTAGGGAGGCAGGCTCCCACTCTAGGGTTCATGCTCCTGCCTCCCTTCACTCCTCCATCCACCAGAGCCTGTAGTCTAATTCTATTCCAGAAATGCTTTTCTTCGCCATCCTTCAGTCTTCTCACCTGGACTTTCTGGATTCCTATTTCCCTTCCCTCCACACTGAAGCCACAGCCCAGCTCAGACCCTCCCACACCCTTCATCACAGCGGGGACAGCGTCCCACTGCCTCAGCTGGCAGCCAAGGCTTCCATGGGCTGTTGCCTTACCCACCTTCTAGCCCCCGTCCTAGCCGTGATCATGTGGAGATGGCCGAGAACATCCTCACCCAACCTCTGCATGCCACATCCTCAAGGCTAAGGCCACGTCCCAGCTGCCTGTCACCCTCTGCCAGCTGTGCCTCTCCCTCCCCAGGCCCCTGAGCAGCATTCGTCTCCATCCACGGACAGTCACAGTCCAGTGCCTCGGACAGTGCAAGGAGCCAGGACGCTCAGTAAGCAAATGAGTGAGTGAAAGGATGGATGAGGGAGCGACGTGTATCTGGAGCACAGGATGTGTTTCTGTAAAACAAATCTTTGGCCTTGACTGTGAACTCTTAGAGGCAGGGACAGTGCCTGTTATCTGTTTCCCCATCACCTGGCACTCAGAAACAGGCTTAATTCAATGGAAAAAAATTAAAGTAAAAGGGAATAGAATTCATGAAAGTAAATATTTGTGCCGACCTAGTAATAGAGCTGCCCTGGACTCTCCTGTCCTCTAGTGGCAGCAACATGGTTGCAGCCAATGTCAAGCAGGACCTACTCATCCTGGGTAAACCAGACCCCGAGAAGCACATTTTTAGGGGAACAATTTGCTTACAGTCTGTTTTGTAAAAGGTGAGTCATCTTTTGAAGAATTTTCAAGAGTATGCGCTCAGAAAAACCTTGTTTGTACTCAGTCCTCACAAAGCTTCTGGAGATTTGTATTCCCCTGGCCGATTGCTGCAGCCTTTGAGGATTTTCACAGCAGGAGTTATAGGGTGTACTTGTCTAACCCAACAGCATTTCAGGTGGATTGCATATTTTACACAGCAGAAACTGTTCAAATCTACATGTCTTATACCAAATAGTGGTCTTGTTCTCAGAGGGTTTATTGTCCTCAATTTTTTTCTGCTTTCTTGCCAGAGTTGTGCTATGTGGACTCTAAGTATGATATCCAGGTATATAGATCTCACCTCACCTGTCACATTTTGACAAGTGGGGCAGTTGTAATAGGAATCTGAACATTAACATGTAGCAAGAAAATTGTGTTTAAATAGACTGCAAACATAGAAACAACACATATTGGTTTAAAAGTTTCTTCAAATGAGCTTTCAACCCTCTCTACCTCTACTTTAGCGTGTTGACTTCTGAAAATACTGATATACATCAAGCGAAATTTGGTAAGAGTTGAGTATAAGCATTACCATGGTAATAAACAGCCTTAAAAAAAGTTTCTTCAAAGGTTTACTGTTGCCTTTCAAGTCTAGGACATGCAAGACATCTTGGTAACAAAAACATACAAGCTTAGCATTTCATTTAGTAATTTGAGAATGAATGAATTGAGGAGAAAGTGTGATAGGCTGGATTGAGAAAGGTGGGAAGAGAGAAATCCATTCTTTATGATTCCCGACAATTGAAAAGCACAAAACCTGAAGTTTAATTTACATTTTAATCTAATTCACAGAGCCACACTCCTAAGGTAAGGAAAGCACCAGAACACACTGAAGTTTGGGATGCCCACTGACAGTGATTTCTGGCTGGCTATTGGGAAAGAGAATTGTACCCAAAGCCTCCCCCTTTTCCCCACCCTCATTACCACCCAGGAAGCCTCACCTCGATCCTCCTGAGAAGGGCAGGAAAGTGTGGCTGTGTCAGGCAGAACCTGGCACAAGGTGAGAAGTATCGCTCAGTCTGCTGAGCGAGCTCCAGGGCTGGGACAGGCAGGGGCGCATCTGCTGCTTCTCACCCGTGAGGCAACAGGTTGCCCAGAGCGGGAGCAGAGATGTTGATCTCGAGAACTCACCCTATCCCCTCCTTCCAGGGCCTCCTTACCTCTGGGTTTGGTCACACTTTCAGGTTGTGGTGAAGGCCATAAATGGAAAAGGTAACTCTGAATTTGTGGGGAGAGAGAAGACTGATTCTACGCTTGAGTGGCCTGGTTTCTCAGCTAGCAGGAGGCAAGTGCATGCAGAAGAGGCCTGGCGCCATAAATCATGCTTTGAGCAGGGCGAGATTCTGTTGCAGTAGAGATAGGCTGCGCTTGGCTAAGCATGGGAACTTGGGCTGAGGGGCAGGAATGCAGGAATCAGAAGCAAGAAAGTGTGAAAGCGGCTGGGCATGGTTACTCATGCCTGTAGTCCCAGCACTTTGGGAGGCCGAGGTGGGTGCGTCACCTGAGGTCAGGAGTTTGCGACCAGCCTGGCCAACGTGGTGAAACCCTGTCTCTACTAAAAATACAAAAATTAGCCAGGCATGGTGGAAGGTACCTGTAATCTCAGCTACTTGGGAGGCTGAGGCAGGAGAATCACTTGAAACTGGGAGGTGGAGGTTACAGTGAGCTGAGATTGTGCCACTGCACTCCAGCCTCGGTGACAGAGCAATGCTCCAACCCAAAAAAAGGGAAAGCATCATAGCTTACTTTTTGGAGTAACTCACATAAGAACTCCTGTTTATGAAGTGTTTCCCAAGAGCGGATGAGGGATTTACATTAACTTGTTCAGTCTTCACAGCAATCCTCCAAGGTAGGCACTTTTTAATTTTTTTATTATTATTTTTTGAGACAAGGTCTCACTCTGTCACCCAGGCTGGAGTGCAATTTCTGCCTATCAGGCTCAGGTGATCCTTCCACCTTAGCCTCCCAAGTAGCTGGGACTACAGGCACACGCTGCTATGCTCAGCTAGTTTTTGTAGAGATGGGGTTTTGCCTTGTTTCCCAGGCTGGTCTTGAACTCCTGGACTCAAGTGATCTGCCTGCCTCGGCCCCCCAAAGTGTTGGGATCACAGGTGTGAGTTACTGCACCCAGCCCAAGGTAGGTACTCTTATATCCTTATTTGTTAGACAAGGCACCTGAGGCTCAGAGAAGACTTGCTTATGATCGCACAGGTAGCGTGTGGCTGGGATAGGATTCAGACCCAATGAGGAGTGAGTAATTGGGTGACCAATGGTCATGACAGAGGGCTCAGATCTGGTCATCAGTCAGCTGTTACCTGCCATCAACCTCAGGGTTCCTCACAGATGGTGCAATAGCTGACCTACCTTTGACATGGGATTCCTGATCTCCCTCATTTGACTTGACCCCTCAGGAAACAGCTGTATCCCCCTCTGTTCCTGTCTGATTCTCTCTTTGGCCCTCCACATCTCAGGGAATAGAATTTTAGGGCTCCAGGCCCTAAAATCCAGAGGTCACATTCAGAGGCTGTAAATATGATATAAATTGGAGAAGATTCCAAAGATTGAGTCATCGTCTGATTAACTGACATGTATATGTAGTGCTTTGCAATTTTCAAAAAGGAGTTACACACATATCAAATATGGAGGATGTTAAAAAGATGTGACAGTGAAGACACATGAATGACACAATTGGCCCCAGATCCTGTAGTGTTGGAGTTCGCAGTATTAGAATCAAAGAATGTCATTGCCACCATTTGAATTAACAATAGCATTGTAAACCTTGGATTCTGGAGGTGATCGATTGTTAGCTGGAATGATAGAAGTTTAGAATACAAGTCTGCTGGAATATCAGAATTGAAAGGAACTTAAACAGGTCATTTAGGCCAGTGTTCCACATTAGAAAATGCACTTTATGAGTCAAAAAAGAAATGAATATTTATTGAAATTTTGTTGTGGCCCAGTTCTGTGCTAGGAATTTCACATACATCATCCTATCTACAAAGTAAGGAGGAGGGGGAGCTGGAGAAGGTCAGGAGGAAGAGGCACTTGGATTTCCTATACATCCTCCTCTTGGTCAAAGTGAAAAAAGGAGACCCAGAGATGTTCAGAACTGCTGAAGCACACATAGATTTCTGATCCTCTACGCGTCCCTGTGGAGAACTTAGTTGAGTGGGTGGGGGAATTTATACCTTTGGGCAAGGAGTGCCCATCAGGGAAGGTGATGGGAGTGCCAAACTCTTTGCCAATGCTTGGCACTGGTGGGTAGCATCTCAGAGCCTCCTTGACACACATGGTGGTGTGGGGCATCTGGTCCAGGTGGTCCCTGAAAGAAACCCATCCTGAACATCAGAAAGGCCTGGGCAGACCAGGTGAATCCCTTTGCAGAGAGGGCAGGGGTCCCCAATCTTGTGGGCCCTCACTCACCAGGTGATGGAGGTTCCATGCCCCAGGAGGCCTTGGATCTCCTCTGGGCACCTCTGCTTATGCTTGGGGTGTGTGGCCAGAGAGTAGAGAATTCAGGAGATACTGCTGGCTGTGGTGCTGTGGCCCTCGAACATGAACATGTCCACCTCAGCATGGAAGTCCTTGCCTTCTCCATTTGGGGAGGCTGTGGTGAGAGTGCAGTGTTGGTCTCTTGTTCTGTGCTTCTGGGGGCCATTCTTAGTGTCTGTCAGTTGGCAGTTTGTCCTGTGTCACCTCCCACTTGCCTCCTGTCCCTTCCATCTCTATCCTGAAAGTCAGTGTGGGCTTAGGAATTCAGACTCAGTATTCCTGCAGAAAAACATCCAGAGGGCTAGGAAGGGGAACTGGTGAGAAACATAGGTAATTTCTTCAATGTCAATGAAAAAGAGCCTCTGGATTTTCTACACTGGTGTTGTCTTAGTCACCCGATGACCCAGGACAGGGAATACATAGATGCTCCAAATCCAAGTCAGTGTGGACATGACGTTTGTATTACAGATCTGGGACAATTTTCATCTCAGATCACCTCAACTTGGTAAAAAAAGAAAGGCAAGACATTTGGTCCCGCACAGCTGTTTGAAACACCCAATACTAAGTGAATATTGTTGGCCATAAGCTGGGTTGTGCCTGTGGCAATGGTTGGTAGAATGTGTAGGGTTGATGGCTGAACTGCCATTTTCTTCTGGAATTCTATATATCCGGGCATATGTACCCAAGATAGAAGAGCTGCTATAGCTGGCAGGAGGTTTTGCTCTCACCTGATCTCCTCAGAATCACCTTCATGTAGTTAGGATAATAAAGGAGGAGTCAGACTCTGCTCCCCATAGCCATTGCAGACAGGCTTTCCCGAATCTTTCTGTGATTCCAGAATTTGTTTTAGCTCTTGGTCCTTCTGGAACTGTCACCAAAGGAAAGACAGATCCATGAAAACCTTCATTTAGTTCTCATCATTGGAGTGGAGTGTAGGTGAGGTTGATTGCAGGGAGATCATTCTGGATCACATAAGATATGGGAATCTTATGTGATTTCCAAAAGTTAGGAATTTGGAAGTATTTCTGATGATCTAGGCAGTGATCCAGGCTCTTGCTGTCTCCTGAGGACTTGACCTGAGCCGGATTCCGTGCCCCTGTGGGGAGAGCTGTGTGAGTGCCTTAGAGGAATTATGAATGTCAGAAACCTCAGTTCCATGCAACCGCCATCTCCTCTTAAGTGTGTTCAATTCACAACCCCTTAGTGAGCCCCTCTCCAGAGGCCCCTTACCTTGCTCAGCCCACAGCCCCTAGTGATGGCAGTGCTGGGAGGGTGGATTCTGTCCCTGTGCCCCCATCTCAGGTCTTAGCTTCAGCTTCCCCTCCTTCCTCTGTTTCTCCTCACACCTGGGCCAACCATCCCACTGTGCCAACCTCTTGTTGGGTGCTGGGGCACCAGGAGAGGGTGACATGTTTGGCTCCAATGGGCTTATAGTCTAGGTACGTGGGAGAGGGGATGGGAGGTCAATAGACACTGTTCAATGATGAAACACAAACACCAATCCCCTCATCTGGAGGACATCGTGTAGGCAGCCCTCTTCCTGTGTGCCCAGAACAGTCAGATTTTAAGCCCTGAAGTCACCTTTCTGGAAATTCCCTTCAGTCTTGGACAAATTGAGCAGACCCAGCCACCTGACCTCAGCCACTCATCCCAGCAGAGTGAGCTCTTTTCCTGCAGCCTGACACCTCTTGAGATTCCTGCCTATGATCGCTACAGACCAGGAACCCCCCACAGGGCAGTTATTCCTCAGGTGGGTGCCTGTGCTTCCAGACAAGCTCGAGGCCAGGCAGAGTGTTAGGCCAGCAATTAGTTACTGGGCAGGGAGCATTTAGAACCTTGTTCTCTGAGAACAGCTCAGGCTGCCGGGGTTGTGCAGCCTGGAGAGGAGGAGACCCAGGAACGACCAGGCGTTGCCATCCACATGTAGGGCTGCCAGGACACACTTCAGATCTGCAGAAGGAGGGCGTGGGTGACAGAGCTGAGGACCAGTGGGATGGGCTTCTTGGGTAGAAGTGAGCTCCCAGTGACTGGCAAGAGCCATGATTGGAGAGGTGAGCTGGGTATTCCTTGGAGGCCACATGCTCAGCACACTGTGAAGCCTTTCCCCATGGACTTTCTGAACAGGCCTCAGAGTGTCGGCCCTCCCTGCCCTCCCACTCCCCTGTCAGCTCCTTCCTACCTCCTGGTTGTTCCCGTAGAGCCAGTGGGAGGGAGGATACAGGAACTGCTGGAGAGCTTTGAGCAACCACTGCCTGTGTAGGTAGAGCTGGGCTGCCTTGAGCAGCAGCAGAAGCAGGATGAGCAGGGAGGCTGCTTGGAGGATCCCAGAGATGCTACCCAGGATCTGCTGGGGCTCAGCACAGAGGCACTCATGGTGCAGCACCTGCTGGATCTCTAAGAGCTCCTGCCTATTCATGACCACTCCTGCCCACTGCTGCCCACATCCTGGGATGCTTGTCCCGCCCACCTGTGGACAGGGTTAAAGGGGTGGACAGAGCTTGGACCTCCGTGCCCAGAATTGATGGACTGTGGAGGATCCACCTGGGGAAACACTGAGATGAAAGCTTCTTTTATGTATGATCTCAATGCCAGTGGTAATGGCCACGTACACACCCATGTTCCCCTGTCCTTGTAACTCACAAATACCTAATGAGCACCTTTTGTGTGTCAAGCAGGATTTTAGGTAGGTGGGCATAGCTTCAGAAAAAACAGACATGAACCGTGACCTCAAGGAATTCACAGTCTAGTTTGCCAAATGTTCAGTAGGTGTGGCTGGTTTTATTATTACCCTAATTTCAGTGATGAGAAACTGATTACAGAGAGGTAGAACCTTGTGTTATGAGTAAAACAGCTATTCAGAGTTGAAGGTGGAAATAGACTCCTCTGTCAGACTCCAGAACTACCTACCCCAGCTGCCTCTGATGTTCCCTGGAGCTTGTGCCCTTCCACTCTTCAGCCATGGTCCAGGGTCATGGTGTAGGTGGATGGAGCACTGGACTTGGACTCAGGATGCTCAAGCCTCAGGTTTCCCACATAGGTAACCAGCAACTTACAGTCTTTGAGCCTCAGTTTCTTGTGTTGTTAGGTGGGATCATAACTATTATCTTTAATAACTCTTAGGACTTATTATTTAAGTCATTATTACATTGCGGAAATGTTTTTTGAGCTCATACTTCAGTAACCAAAGGCAGAAAATAAACAATAAAAAAAATCGTAAGGCTTTACTGGAGAGTGGAAATATCCATGAAGGAAAGGAGAAAACTAAAAAAGGAGAGTGAAGTCTTGAAAGAAGAATAGTTCA
Organism: Cebus imitator; assembly: GCF_001604975.1. Classification (NCBI taxonomy): domain Eukaryota; kingdom Metazoa; phylum Chordata; class Mammalia; order Primates; family Cebidae; genus Cebus; species Cebus imitator. The sequence goes on from NW_016107444.1 coordinate 3,053,284, forward strand.
CTAGGTAGAGTTCTAGGTAGAGGGATGGGCATCAAGAACATCATTGAGGTCATACATAAAAGAATAGGGGATGGGACATGTTTATGTTCCTCATCCTCACTTTTAAATGATTTATCTCTTCTAAGTTCACAGTCTATGTTCCAGATTCAGAAAATAAAACACAACAGATATATCTGGAAGAATTCCTTGGAAGCCAGCTCTACCAGGAACCACAAGTTTCTTGCTGACCTGCTCCTTCACTCACTTAAGGTCTGACTCTCAGCATTCTCCCTTTTTCCTGCCTCATGACAAGTAATTCATTACACAACTCACTGGGCCAGAGTTCTGTTCTCTCTTACCTAAATCCTGGGTGCTGTTTAAAACAAAGGGCATGCAACTATTTACACCCCAGTTCACCCACTTTTCCTCTAGTTCTATGATTCTTTTCCTTCCCTACCTCCTGCCTCCCTCCCAGAAGGGACTTTTGGACCCAGACTCTGTCCCTGCTGAGCTTAGCATCCAGTTTTCACCTAAATGGTGAGAGGTAGCAGTGGAAAGAGCTGTGGAATCTACATATCTAGCAAGGCCAGGGAAGTTTTCCTTGATGATTCCCTGAAATATGTTTTTGAAACGTTTAGATTTCTCTTCTTACTCAGGAACACCAATTATTCTTAGGTTTGTTCGTTTAACATAATTCCAAATTTCTTGGAGGCTTTGTTCATATTTAAAAAACCTTTTTTCTTTGTCTTGGATTGAGTTAACTAGAAAGCCTTGTCTTTGAGCTCTGAACTTCTTTCTTCTACTTATTCAATTCTATTGCTGAGACTTTCCAGTGTATTTTGCATTTGTCTAAGTGTGTCCTTCATTTCCAGAAGTTGTGATTGGTTTTTATTTATGCTATTTATTTCACTGTTGATTTTTCCATTCATATCCTGTACCATTGTGCATCGTTGATTAGTTTAATAGTCAACCTTCTGAATTCTTTTTCTGGCAATTCAGAGATTTCTTCTTGGTTTGGATTCATTGCTAGTGAGCTAGTGTGGTCTTCTGGGGATATGAAAGAATCTTGTTTTGTCATCTTCTAAGAACTGCTCTTCTGCTTCCTTCTTATTTGGGTAGACTATGTCAGAGGGAAGATCTGAGGCTCAAGGACTGCTGTTCAGATTCTTTTGTCCCATGGGGTGCTTCTTTGATGTGATACTTTCCCCTTTCCCTTAGTGATGTGGCTTTCTGAGAGCCGAACTGCAGTGATTGTTATTTTTCTCCTGGAGCTAGCCACCCAGCAGAGTTATTGGGCTCTGGGCTGGTACTGGAGAGTGCCTGCACAGAGTGCTGTGATGTGAACTGTCTTTAGGTCTCTCAGCCATGGGTACGAGCATCTGCTCTGGTAGAGGTGGCAGGGAGTGAAGTGGACTCTGTGAGGGCCCTGGGTTTTAGTCTTGTTTATTGTGATAGTTTTGTGTTGATTGACCTTCAGCCAGGAGGTGGCGCTTTCAAGAGAGCATCATCTGTGGTAGTATAGGGAGGATCAGTTGGTGGGAGGAGCAGTAGAGCTCCCAAGAGATTATGCCCTTTGTCTTTGGGTACCAAGGTGAGTAGAGAAAAACTATCAGGTGGGGGCAGCGTTAGGTCTGACCTTAGACTCTCCTTGGGTGAGGCTTGCTGCAGCAGCTGTGGGGGATGGGAGTGTGGTTCTCAGGCCAATGGAATTATGTTCTCAGGGGTATATGGCTACCTCTGCTGTGTCATATAGTTTACCAAGGAAGCGGCGGAAAGCTATAATTACAGGCCTCACTCAGCTCCCATGCAGCCCAAAAGGCCCATCTCATTCCTATTATGCTTCACCAATGGCACTGAGTTTATTTCCAGGCAGGAGGTGAGCAGGACTGAGAACTTGCCCCAGGTTACCAGCCTCCTGGCTGAGAAAGCAAGCAGGGCTTTTAGGTTTCACACTTCCTCACCTGTTGTAGCTTCTGTGCTGTGTCTGTACTCCTGATCTGCCTCCTCTCCCAGGGTCTGTCCAGGAAACTTCACGTTCAGTCAAAATCATTACAAAGTTCGGCTGGAAATTGCCTTCTTTCTGTGGTCTTTTCCCAGTTCCTCTGTCAGCCCTTTCTAGGGACCCCTGTGAGACAAAGTCAGAAATCGCTTCCATGGGAACTGACAGTGCCCACGGGGCTCTTCACACTGCTTCTTCTACCCCTGTATTTCATTCAGCCCTCTAAATTCGTCTGAGCTTCAGGTAAGGTCACATCCTACTCCTATGATCTGGACTTTCAGTTTTCCCAGTGAGGGCGTGTGTTCATGGGCAGATGATTCCCCTTTCACATTTTAGATACTTAAACAGTTTTTTGAGTGTTTCCTGGGGCCGGCAGCAGCAATCTGCTGCCTTCAGAGGGTCTGGGGATTCTGTCAGCTTTCCAGGTGTTTTCCTGCACTAGTTCTTGGAGCAAAAGTTCATGATGTGAGTCTCCACATCCTACTCTATCTGTCCGAGTAGGAGCTGCAAGTTACTCCTGCTTCCTATTTGCCATTTTTTTCCCCAGCTGGTGTATATTAACTTTTAAAAATTAGTGAAACATACAGAACATAAAATTGGCCACTTTAACACATTTTAATTGTACAGTTCCATGGTATTAATTACATTCACAATGTTTTACAATCATCGTCACTACCTATTTTCAAAACGTTTTCATCATTCTAAGAGGAACACTGTAACCTTTAAGAAATTACTCTGCCTTCCCTCAGTACCAAGTAATCTCTAATCTATTTTCTGTCTTTATGTTTGCTTATTCTACTACCTGTAAGTGGAATAATACAATATTTTTCCTTTTATGTCTGGCTAATTTCACTTAGCATACTGTTACAGTGATCATTCCTGCTGTAGCATGTATCAGAAATTCATTCCTTTTTATGATGGAATGATATTCCCTTGTATGTATATACCACATTTTGTGTACCCATTCATCTGCTGGTGGACCCTTGCTATCTTTCTGCCTTATAACTATAGCCAATAACGCTGCCACAGCTTGCAAGTATCTATTCAAGTCATGGCTTTCAAGTCCTTTGGTTATATACTCAGGAATGGAATTGCTGGATCCTATGGTAATTGTGTTTTTGTCTTTTAGAGGAACCACTAATCTGTTTTTCAAATTGGCTATCCCAATTTACATTCACCAGCAATTCATAAGACTTCTAATTTCCCCATATTCTGTCCAGCATTTTGTTATTTTCTGTTAAAAAACAATTGTAGATTTCCTAAAGGGTGTGAAGTGGTATTTCATTGCGGTTTTGATTTGCATTTCTTAATGACTAATGAAGTTGAGCATCTTTCCAGGTTCTTGCTGACATTTTGCATATCTTCTTTGCAGAAGTGTCTATTGAATTCCTTTGGTGATTTTTGAATGAGGTTTTGTATTTTGATATTGAGTGTTGGAGTTCATTATATATTCTCATTTGATTTGTGAATATATTCTCCCACTCTGTGGGCTGTCTTTCAATCCTTCTATCCACTTTTTAAACTTTGTATATGATGTAGTTCCCCCTCCTTACCCACCTTCCTTATTTCTTTGGTCACTCTGAGGTCTCCACTTCTCCTGTTGCAATAAGACTTTCCCTTATACGATTCACCTTCCTCTTTTCACTCAAGTACTAGGAGGCATAATGGGAATGAGTGCTCACTGTCCTGTGCTCTCTGAGCATGGGCAGCCTGAGCCCTTGTGTACCACCTAATGCCAGGGAACCTCTGCTGACCATTAGGTCCAGGATATTCTTGGCCCACTTTCCTGCCCCAATCCTCCCTTTTCCCTCCACTCCTGCCCTTTCACTCACTGTCTGGCCTGCGATTTTCCTGTCCCTTCTCAGAGGAGGGCTGAATTATTCTAGTAATGTGAGAGTCCAGGGGACTCTGAGAGAGGTGCTGGCTGCAAGCACCAAATGGAAGAGAAGCCCCTTCATTGTAGCAGAATGAGGTATTAGACCTTAGGCAGAGAAAGTCTGTCTATGGGCTAGGAATGGACAATAAGTGGGAGGAATACCTGGGATCAGATCCAGGAAAAGAAGCAAGGTCTGAGCTGAGAGAGGTTGGTATAATCAGGGATACCAGCCCAGTGAAATTGGGAGGATGCATGGGGACCAGGTGTTGGAACAGGGCTCAGGGTCAGGAACACTAGCATCCAAGCCATCAGCAAGTGTGGACAGGGTTGAGCATGCTCCTGCTCCATCAAGGTGGCCAGCCAGAGAGGCAGGTGACCACCATGAAGCTGTGCCGTGGGGGAGGAGCTGCTTGGAGTCTGACATCCTCTCCTACCAGCTAGACCCATTTGTCTACCTTGGTTCCTCCCAGCCCTTGCTGGACAATTGCCTACTCCATGAGTTTCCTGAGGAGCCTGCAGGCCCTATGTGAGAGGAAGGCTGACAGGTGCCCAGTGACATAGCTAGGCAGACCTCCTTTTCGTATCTCATTTGGGCTGAGAAGAGCTGGATCCCTAAAGTCCTCATGCAAGACCAGGTTTGTGAGGCTTTCCTGATCAGCTCACTGCAGCCCTGGTACGGCTGAGATGTGGTGTGTCTTTGACCAAACTCCTGATGGAAACTTCATTCCCAATGTGGCAGTGTTTGGAGCTGGGTGTTTCTGGGAGGTGTTTAGATTGTGTGGATGGATCTTTCCTGAATACATTAGTGCCCCCATCCTACCCTGCAAGCATGAACAAGTTCTTCTCATCAGTGGAATGAGGAGGTTCCCAAGAGGGGAGGTTCTCAAAGAGAAGGGCTTCCTCAGTCTCTCTCTTGCTTTCTCCTTTTCCATGTGATCTCTGCATGTGGTCACTCCCCTTTCGCTTTCTGCCAAGAGTGGAAGCAGCCCGAGGCCTTTACCAAACTGCCAACTTCACCAGTCTGCCAAAACGTGGGCATTCCAGGCAACAGAATTTTGTGGCAAAGAAACCTCTTTTTGTTATATATTACCCAACCTCAGGTATTGTTATAGCAAAAAAACACAAAACACACCAAGACAGATTGTTAGCTCAGTTCTACTCTGATTCATCTAGTAAAAGAAAAGCTAAATGTTACTGGAATGGAGGCCTAGTATTTTTCCCCTAAAGGAGGTGTGGGCTTCTTCCTCTGATCCCCTAGATAAAAGGCCTTTGTTGAAATTCAGCTACCGTGCTAGCCTCAGGAGCTGGTGAGAGTGTGGGCATCAGAGTTCACATGAAGTGAGACTGTGTGTAAGGGGTGGGTCAAGTCTGGCCCTGCTGGGATCTGGTACCAAAGAGCAGGCCTCTTGTCCCTAATCAGAAGGGACTTGTCACCTCTCTGTTTGCTCCCCCTTGGCGTCTCCTCTCTTTCTTTTATTGGCTTCCATGGACAGCCACACACAACATGCAAACTTGTGAACCTTATTCTGGGGAGGAGGGAAGACAGAGGGAATGTCTGAATGACATCACACAGGTAGGTACCAAACAGGAGAGATTTAGATGGACAGATGTGGTGACAATCAGGTAGGGCCTGTGATAGGCTGAACCATGGGTCTCCACGATGTCTACATCCTAATCCATGGCTCCATGATTATGGGACCATATGTGTTAAAATGGACCTTGAAGATGTAAGTGATGGATCTTGAGGTGGTGATATTCTCCTGGATTATTTGAATGAGTTTGATATAACCACAAGGAACTTTATAAGAGGGAAAGAGATGTGAAGACAGTAATAGAGATTTAAAGATGCTGTTGGCTTTCAAGAGAGAGGGGAGGCCAGTACCAAGGAATGCAACAAATAAAGCTCTGGAGCTGGAAGGCAAAGGGGCAGGGCTCTCTCCCTGAGAGCTTCTGGAGGGGTTTGGCCCTGTTCAGAACTTGTTTTATACCCAGTGAAACCCATTTCTGACTTTGATCTCCAGAACTATAAGAGAATAAAAAGTTGTTATTGAAAACCACTGAGGTTGTGGTAGTTTATTACAGCAGCAATAGGAAACTAACATAGGAACAGACAAGCAGACAGGAGGAAGAAGACAAGTGTATGGGCAGACAGGCTGGAGGGCAGGCAGGAGCTTGGGAGCTGGGCGGAGATTCAGGGATGCAGGTGGATAGGAGACAGGTAGATAAGAAGGTAGGGAGCCTGGAGAAAGGTGAGAGAGAGGAAGGCAGGCTGACTTTATGGCAGGTTGACAGATAGAGACCAAGATACAGGCAGACACGCAGGGGACAGAAGCAGGGGTCAGGGAGACAGGATGGCAGGTAAAGTTTCTCAGAGCTGGTCCTTGTCTCCACAGGGTTTAGGGAGCCTCTTGAGATGCAGGTGGATCCCACTGCTGGATTTCAACACAATTCGTGGTGTGGGGATGGGGATCCTGGTGGGATCAGGCAGCAGCTCAAAGCGGAGTAGGGTCAGGGCCGTGGCCACCTTCAGCTCGTTCATGGCAAATTGTTTCCCGATGCAGTTCCTAGGCCAGGCAGAGACAATAATTGAGAAGTGACCTCAGGCCCCATTCTGATCTGAGTAGGTTTTGGCCCCTGACCCCAGCCATGAGCTGGGCATTCAGTGTCCAACTTTATGTGTCCAGCCCTTGCACACTTACAGCCCATGCACACTTCTACCTCATCCCAGCTTCACACTCTCCCCAGCCTTGGACAGAGCCATCTTCCTGGGCTAGCTCCTAACTCCTACCTCCCATCTCTGCTCTCAGCAGGCCTGAAACCCTCTAGCAAGAGAGAGCCTGGTCTCTAAGGCACAGAGTCTAATCACAGGAATAGATAAAGTGTTAATCAATGGTTTGTTCACTCCTCCACAAACATTTCTTGTTCTCCAGTGTGGAGGCCACTTCAGGTCCTATAGGGTGAGGGTGGGCCACACTCTCAGGTGCTTCCTATGTAGTGGGACATACAGGGACCTGAATCCTCATAGGGGGCCCCAATGCGTGGAGGAAAGGAGTCAGAAGGGCAGTGGGCGGCTTCCTGGAGGGGCACTGGGTGGGTGGCCCTAGCTGTTGTCCCGCCTGCCTCCCACTTCAGGGTTCAGGGTTCAGTGTCTAACCTCACTCCTCCATCCACCAGCCCCTGTAGCCTTCTAATTCTACTCCGGAAACCTTTTTCCTTGCCCTTCCTCAGTCTACTTAGCTGGACTTTCTGGATTTCTGCTTCCCCTTCGTGCACACTGAAGCCACAGCCCAGCTCAGACCCTCCCATGATCTTCATCACAGTGGGGACAGTGTTCCAATACCCCAGCTGGCAGCCAAGCCCTCCATGGGCTGGTGCCTCACCCACATTTTACCTGTCCAGCCCACGTCCTAGCCGTGATCATGTACAGATGGCTGAGAATTTCCTCCCTTCACCTCTGCCTGCCACATTCTCAAGGCTAAGGCCACAGCCCAACTGCCTCTCACCCCCTGCCAGTTGTGCCTTTCCCTCCCAGGTCCCCAGGCAGCATTTGTGATGTATCCACGGACACTCACAGTCCAGTGCCTCAGACAGCACCAGGGACAGGGGCACTGAATAAGCCACTCAGTGAGTGAAGGGGTGAAAGGATGGATGATGGAGTGATACGTGACTAGAGCACAGGATGTATTTCCATACAACACAGTTTTGTATATTTTGTCTCTGTTTTCTCATCACGTTGCATAGGACTTGCCTCACAGAGGTAGGTTTAATAAATACTTTCATATTTGAATAATGTTATTTAAGTTTTAAAATGAATAAAATAGAATGGAATACACTGACAGTAGATATTAGTTCCCAGCTAGAAATGGAGCTTAGGAATGCTCTCTGGTTCTCTAGTGGCAGCAACATGAGCTGCAGGCAATGTTTAGGACTTTCTTATGCTGAAATAGACCAGTGCTGGAGAAGGAGTTTCAGGAGGAAGCTTTTTCTTAAAACTTCTTCTGTGTAAGTGGTCTCATCATTTGAAGAAGTCATATAATTATCTGAAGAAGTCACATGATTATTTCTTTGAACAAACCTTATTTCTACTAAGAATTTATATTATTTTTGACTGTATGTCAAAGGGTGATTCCTGAAGCAATGATAATTTTCACAGCAGCCATTCTGGAATTTTCCTCTCCAGCTCAACAGCTGTTTCAGGTGTGTTTTATATTTCACATACCAGGAAGCTTCAAATGTTGTGCATTACATAATAGTTATTGGGCTTTTCTTTCCCAAACAGTGTACCATCCACATTTTTATGCTTTTTGCCAATATTGTGCTAAGTGGATTACTGGACTATGATATAGAGATCCCAATGCATGTGTAGAATTTGCCAAATGGGGAAATAGTTGTAAATATGTGAACACTATATAATACAGTAAAAATTTCACTGGGCAAGACAGAAAAATGTATGATATGACACATGTTGTTGTAAAACTTTTTCAAAGGGCTACATTAACCTTTACCTTATATGGCTTGAAAGGTAGGACTTGAAGGTCGTCTGTATTATAAACAGATGCAAAGATTTCAATGATTCAACTCTATGGCAGACCGGTGAATTAAATAGGGAAGGTAGTGTGCTGCATTGGGGTGTGTGGGGAGAGAGAAATCTACTGTTTACTATTCCTGATAACTGAGAAAAGCAAACACGTGAAGTTGAATTTACTGGAGAATATCTAATTTTGATAATTCACATCCCTAAAGTGAGGAAAATACGTGAATATACTGAAGTTTGGAACATGCACTGACACTGAATTTAGGCTGCTCATTTGAAGAAGCAGAGGGAGCAAAGTCTCCACAGGGTGCTCTGAAATGCATCTTCCTTTTGTACACGGAGACACCCACACCAGGTGCTTGACTTTCCCACAAATACCAACAATTAAGGGCACATCTGAAGATGCCACATATAAACATTGGGCTCACAAAGATCAGAGGTTTGACCAGAGACTTCCCTGATTTCTCTATTCCAATGACCACACAGGATGTCTCACCTTGCTCCTGCTGAGAAGGGTAGGAAAGCATGGCTGTGTTGAGCAGAACCCGGTGTAAAACGGGAAGGGTCAAATACCTGCAGAGAGAGCACCAGCGCCAGGACAGTTCAGGATCCGGCCCCTGCTTGCCACCCATGAGGGAACAGGACTCCCAGATGGGGACTCCTCTCCAGGTGGAAGCAGGAGAAGGTGTTGGTCTTGATAAATCACCCCATTTCCTCCTCTCAGGGACCACATACCTCTGGGTTGGGCCACACTTTGGGATTGTGGTGAAGGCCATAAATGGAAAGTACGACGCTGATACCTGTGGTGCAGGTTGGAAATAGAGAGAAGACCGATCACTCGCATGGGGTGGCCTGGTCCTTCAGCCAGCAGGGGCAAAAGAAGGCACAGAAGGCCTACTTTCCATGAATTGTCACTTTGACTGGGATGATTCTGCCATTATGCAGGTGGGTTAGGCTTGACTAAGCATGTGAGTTCAGATGATGAATAGAGAACCATTTATCCAGGAATGACAAGAAAGAAAGAATGGGAGCATTACTCTTTGGAGTAAGTCAAGTGGCATTTAACATTCATCAAATATCATCCAAGGGTCATTGGAAAACATACATGAACTCACTCAATACTCACAACAACACTCCAAGAAAGACATTCTTTTATTCTGTTTTTAGGGGAGGTACTTGAGTCTCAGAAAGGCTGATTATCTTGTCTGTGTTCACACAACTAGGCTATGATAGGACTGGGACCAGACCTGGGCAGTTGAGCCTTCGTGGCCCCAGATCTGGTCATCAGCTGCTCTCTGCCATCAACCTGAGGGTTCCTCAGAGACTGAACAACAGCTGACCCATAAAATGAGATTCCTGATCAGCCTCCTTTGTGCTGACCCCATGAGAAAAGAAACATATCCCTCTTTGCCCTTGTCTGATTCTCTTTTCAGCCCTCCACATCTCAAGGAATAGAATTTTAGGTTTACTGTGAAGGCTATATTCACAGATTAACTTTTATTTCTTAAACTTTTGGTAGGTTCAAGCTCTCTGCCAGACATTTCAAATCCTTTATTCTAAATCCAAAATATCTTTTCAAATTTTTAAAAGAAAAGGGAGACCCAGAGATGTGCAGGACTCTGAAGCTCACATGGATTTCTGACCCTCCACATGTCCCTGTGGAGAGCTTATGTGAGTGGGTGGCAGAATTCATACCTTTGGGCAAGGAGCGCCCATCAGGGAAGGTGATGGGAGTGCTGAGGTCTCTGCTAATGCCTGGCACTGGTGGGTAGAGTCTAAGTGCCTCCTTGATGCACATGGTGGTATAGGGCATCTGGTCCAGGTGGTGCCTGAAACAAGCCCATCCTGAACATGAGCAAGGCCAGGGCAGACCAGGGACTTCCCCTGCAGAGAAGGCAGGGAACCCCATCTCTTGATTCCTCACTCACCAGGTGATGGAGGCTCCATCCCCCAAGAGGCCCTGGATCTCCTCCCGGCACCTCCGCTGATGCTTGGGGTGTGTGGCCAGAGCATAGAGGATCCAGGAGATACCACTGGCTGTGGTGTCGTGGCCCGCGAACATGAACGTGTTCACCTCAGCACGGAGATCCTTGTCTGACAAGCTGTTCCCATTCTCCATCTGGGGATGCCATGGTGAAAGTACAGGGCTGGTGTCTTCTCTTTACTTCTGGGCAAAACTGAGGCCTCTCCTAAACATACTCACTTTGGCCAAGAGGAGGATATCCAGCAAATCCAAGTGCCTCTTCTTCTCGACCTTCTCCAGCTCCCCCTGCTCCTGCAGGCGAGCCTTCCTCTCTTGGATCACTCGGTCTGTCCCAGAGCAATGGTTACCAGGCCCAGCTGAGACCGTCAGCAGCCCCCAGGAGGCCTAGCTGCTCAACTGCCCCCATGTGGGTGCCTGGTAGATCTCAGCGGGAATGTGGGTGTGGGTGAGAGGTCAGGGGTGGAAACTCTAGTACTGTGTGAGGCAGGGCAGGTCTCCCCCAAGTGGCACAGCTCACGGAGCATCCACTTGAATGCTGTTTGGACAGGGTCTCATTCCGTTATCTCCATGTGGGGACATAGGCAAACCAAGGGACAGAATCTGGCCCCTCATATCTCAGTTCGCAACCCCTGATGAGGGAATTCCCCAGGCTGAGTGTATTCTTGCTTCTGGAGGGCTACTAGGGGGACTTCTCTGTCTGAGGAGTCAGGGCAGTTTTTTTCGCTGTGCTTGATAAAGGCTGGGAGACAAGAGGAGGAGACAGAACCTGTGTGCTGATGGGCGAGCTGGCAGGCGCGGTGTGACCAGCGGCCAGCAGTGGTCAGGCTGTAGATGGTGTCATTCTGGTGAAAGGCATTCCTCACACGGGAAAAAAACAGGTTGTTCATGTCCATAATGGCCTGGATGTAGGACTGAGAATCCCTGAGGGAGAGTATGAAGAAGAGACTGAGTAATGGGCCCATTACTTGGAGGTAGATTGGGGTCTGATAGTAGACAGCCTCAAGTAATTGGGACAAGGAGCCTTGAGACAATGTTTCTTCTGTCTTACAGCCCTATTGTCCTCTGGCCTTTATCAGTTGGCATGAACAACCAGGGTCCACTTGTGCTAAGAATTAAGCATCTGTTCCTGAGACTTTGGTCTGGATTGGAATTAGATCTTGGTCAGGGACTGAATCTACCTTTATGTGGAGGTGAGCCTTCATGCTGCCCCACCTGCCCCTCATGTACGTCCACTTGATAAGAACAAGGACCCTGCAGCGGGAAGGTTATCACTGACCTGTCCAACTGAATGCTGCCCTGGTGGCTGAAGGCACACTTCATGATGGTGTCCAGGGTCATCAAGGAGACATGCTGAAAGACCTCCAGAGGGGAGTCCTGGCCAATGAGCTCTTCCCATTTGTCCTGTGGTGGGAGGGGGCATGGATCTTCTTAATCTCCAACAAGTGCTTTGCTAATAATGCCTGGCTTTTTCCTGTATCTGCAGATATCTTTTTTTTTTTTTCCTGTAGCTTGCAGATATCTTGGTTGGGATTCCTCACTTTACAGAGCAGATGTATCATAGAAACTGGGACTGTAGAGCTACTGTTGGTAAACTGATGCCTAATTCTCATACACCTTTAATACAACATTAAACAGATCCTCTCACAATAGCATGAATTAAATATCGAATTTTGAAATTCAGTTAGGACACACAGTTGTGAAAATGTTGTTGCTGTTGTTCTGGTATAAATAACAGGGGGGCCCTTCAGTGTTCTGAGAGCTGAGCTAGTTCTGAGGGACTAGTAGGACACCAACCTTAGGGCAGAAAGTTCGGATGCCAAAGATAGCTTAAGAGGCTAATATGGGCACCCTTTGTAGAGAAAAGAGGGACTTCAGTTCTTTTCCATTCATCAAAATTTGCTGGACACAGTTAGGTGAGAAGTCAGAGTCCAGATCAGAGATGATGCCATGGCAGGTATTGCTCTGAGAACAGACCAGGTGTTCGTTTCCACTCAAGGGTGGATCAAATCCATGCAGAAACCTGGGGACCCAGGCCAGAGCCTGCATGGGTGACATCTTGTCCTGTCCATGCTGCCACTGAAGCTGCCATTGCTCAGGCCAACCAGCATAGGAAGTTTTACTGTCCAACAAGACTGCATACTTTTCCATTCCCTTGTGCTGTAGGTTCCAAAGTGGGAGGAGAAGAGCCTTGTATTCACCATGAATCTCTTTTCCTATGATGGTAAACAAAGTGTGGATCCGATCTGATGCCTGTGTGTTCTCCTACCTTATACAACTCTGGGGAACTTTACTCTCACAGCGATGACCTAAGAGTATTGTTACATGTGTCTATGTCTATGGCTGTCTGTGGAACACAGAGTTGTGAGTGGAACTGGTGACAGTGTGTGCTGTGAGTGGGTGTGGGGAGAGGAGAGAGACATGGACTCACCAGCATCACTCTCACAGAGTCTGCCATGAACTCCACGTAGGGCTTCAGGATGTCATAGTGGAAGGCTGGGGTCAGCATCCGTCGATGCTGGAACCATGTCTGGCCATTCAACACGACCAAGCCGTACCCTAAGGTAGACATGAGTGTGTGTCTGTGTGTGTGTCAGAGGCCGCACAAACCTAGGGATGACTGGTGACCATTTGGGAGGGAGAAAGGTGGCTTCTTAGGGGAAGAAATAGCCAGAAGAAGCCACATCATGGGCAAATGCAGGAAAAGGAGGTATATTTCAGGCATATGAATTTTCTAATTGAGCTGCTATATCCATGTGATTATGACAGCTGTGAGATAAAGGTTGAAAAGTGTTGTGGGCAGATATAAAATAAATGTGAGGCCAAGGATGTCTGGAGAGAAGGGAGAAGTGAAATGGAAGAAGCTGAGCCTGAGGAAGGTTTGCACCAACATTAGGAAAGGATGAGAATCTTGTTTGAAGAAGGAAATGAGGCTTGAATGGGGTATGGGGTCATGATAGTGGTGGCCCCTAATCTGTTGTTCTTGGTGAGCCAAAGAGATAAACTTAACTAGGAAGTGGGATGCAGTCCTTGTTTGCTATACATACCAATCAAGGGAGGCAGGAATCTGGTAACACTATAAGATTTCGGGTCTGAAAGATAAGAAAGGACTTTATGAGAAACTATGAGATACTAGGCAAGGCAGTCCCAGAGGCAGCTATCAGTTCTTAGTGTCTGTCAGGTGGCAGTTTGACCCATGTCACCTCCCACTTGACTCCCATCCCCTTCCATTTCTGTCCTGAAGGTCAGTATGGGCTTAGGAAGACACACTCAGTGTTCTGTTCCAGCATGAAAACACACAGAGGGCTAGAAAGGTGAGTTGGAGAGAAACATGGCCTGGGTCTTCAGTGATGATGAATAATACGGAGCCATGAGTTTTTCTACATTGATGATTTCCTAGTCACCTTCTGACCAGGACAGGCAACAATTAGAGCTTCCAAATGCAAGTCAATGTGGGTATGAAATTTGTTTTACAGATCTGGGTCAATTTATATTTCAGAAAACCTCAATTTTCTTAATAGAGAAATAGATAAAAGAATTGAAAATTAAGCCCCACATATTGTTTTAAACATTCATTACTCAGTACATATTTTTGACTACAGCCTGGGCTTGGCTTGGTGGGCTTGGTGGATGGTTGGGAAAGGTTTCAGATATCGATGTTTGAACAGCCACTCTCTTCTGGAATTTTACAGACCAAGAGACATGTGTCAAGAGGGAAGAGACATTGCAGTTGGGATGAGGGTTTGGATCTTACCTGATCTCCCCAGAATCACCTTTATATAGTCAGGGTCATAGAGCTGCACACGAACTTTGCTTCCCCATAGCCAATGAGGACAGGCACTTGGGAATGTCTCCACCCATTTCCGAATCCGTTGTAGCTCCTGGTCCTGTGAATACTGTCAACAAAGGTAGACAGAAGAACGCTTTCATTTAGTTCTAGTCTCTGCAGCAGGAGTGAAGGGCAGGGCAATCACAGGAGCCAGGTAGCAGAGGTTAGGGATTTAGGTCTGCTTCTGATGACCTGGGCTGTGATCCAGATTCTTTCTCTCTCCCCAGTACTTGACTTTAGGCCAAGAGCTATGAGCCCTCACTCAATACTTCCAGCAGAAATTTAAGTCAGCCATTGTCTTCATGTTGTGTAAAGCCTCTGGAAGTAATAAATACAATAATTTCCATGGGCAGTAGGTATAACTCATATCACTTGATAAGCAAATTTATATAATAATTTAGTATAGTTAGAGAATAAAATGAATTAATGTAAACATTTTAAATTACATAATAATTTTATAAATCATGCTTGTTATATTTTCAATATTATCTCAGTATATATGGTAAGATATTTTTGTTAAGAGAAAATAGCATTTGGGCAAGGTGGTGGAATAGGAACAGCTCTGGTTCACAGTCTCCAGCGAGAGCAATGCAGAAGGTGAGTGACCTCCAAGTTTTCAACCAAGGTACCAGGTTCATCTCACTGGAACTGATAAGTCAGTGGGTATAGCCTAAGGAGGGAAAACCAAAGCAGGGTGGGTTGTCACCTCCCCCAGGAAGTTCAAGGAGCCAGAGAACTCCATCTCCTAGTCAAGGGAAGCCATTAGGGACTTCTCTGGACACTCCAGCACTCAAGCTCAGATACTGCACTTTTACCACTGCCTTCACAACCTGCAGACCAGGAGATTCCCTCCAGTGCCGACAACACCAGTGTCCCAGGTTTCCAGCACAAAACTGACAGCTGTTTTAGCTACAGCAGTCTTTGTTTTTGTTTTTCTCATACCCCAGTGGCACCTGGAATGCCAGCAAGACAGAACCACCATTCCCCTGAGAAAAAGGGGGCTGAAGCCAGGGAGCCAAGCGATCTGGCTCAGTAGATCCCACCCCCATGAAGACCAGCAAGCTAAGTCCACTGGCTTGAAATTCTCACAGCCAGCACAGCAGTCTGAGCTCCACATGGGATGTTTGAGCTCTGAGTGAAGAGAGATGTCCACCATTACTGAGACTCGGGTAGGTGCTTCTAAACTTGCTTGTGTAAACAAAGTCATGTGGAAGTTTACACAGCAATTGGCATAGCCCACGGCAGCTCAGCAAGGCCTCTGCAGGCAGACTGTGATTAGACTCCCATCTTACTGGGCAGGGCATCTCTGAAAAAGGACAGCATCTGGTCAGAAACTTATAAATAAAGCCCCACCTTCCTGGGACAGAGCACCTGAGAAAAGAGGTGGTTGTGGGTTCTGCTTAAGCAGACTTAAACGTCCCTGCCCAGCAGCTCTGAAGGGAGCAATGGATCTCCCAGCACAGCACTTGAGCTCTGATAAGGGACAGACTGCCTGCTCAAGTGGCTCCCTGACCCCCATGTATCCTAAGAGACACCTCATACAGGAGAGCTCTGGCTGACATCTGGAGAGGGTACCCTTCTGGGACGAAGCTACCAGAGGAAGGAACAGGCAGCAATCTTTGCTACTCTGCAGCCCCTGCAGGTGATTACTAACCAAAAAAAGTCCAGGACCAGATGGGTTCACAGCTGAATTCTACCAGAGCTACAAAGGGGACCTGGTACCATTCCTTCTGAAACTATTCCAAACAATACAAAAAGAGGAAATCCTCCCTAACTCATTTTATGAGACCAACATCATCCAGATACCAAAATCTGGTAGAGACACAGCTAAAAAAGAAAATTTCAGGCTAATATCCATGATGAACATTGATGTGAAAATCTTCAACAAAATACTGGCAAACCAAATGCAATAGCACATCAAAAACCGTATCCATCACGATCAAGTTGGCTTCATTCCAGGGATGCAAGGCTGCTTCAACATACGCAAATCTATAAACATAATCCATCACATAAACCAAAGGCAAAAACCACATGATTATCTCAATAGATGCAGAGAAGGCCTCTGACAAAATTCAACAGCACTTTATGCTAAAAAAAAAAAAGAAAGAAAATAATGCATACAGTAAAATGCTATATAAGATTTTAACACATGCCAAACAATACTGTATATCACATACATGTGTGGAATAAAAAAGTACAAATAAAAAAAAAGCTCTCAATAAACTAGGTATCAATGGAATGTATCTCAAAATAATAAAAGCTATTTACAACAAAGCCACAGCCAATATCATACTGAATGGGCAAAAACTGGAAACATTACCCTTGAAAACTGGCACAAACAAGGATGCCCTCTCTCACCACTCCAATTCAACATAGTATTGGAAGTTCTGGCTAGGGAAATTAGGCAAGAAAAAGAAATAAAGGGTATTCAAATAGGAAAGGAGGAAGTCAAATTGTCTCCATTTGCAGATGACAGGATTGTATACTTAGAAGACCCCATCGTCTCAGCCCCAAATCTCCTTAAGATGATAAGCAACTTCAGCAAAGTCTCAGGATACAAAATCAATATGCAAAAATCACAAGCATTCTTATACACCAATAATAGACAAACAGAGAGCCAAATCATGAGTGAACTCCCATTCACAATTGCTACAAAGAGAATAAAATACCTAGGAATACAACTAACAAGGGATGTGAAGGACCTCTTCAAGGAGAACTAGAAACCACTGCTCAAGCAAATAAGAGAGGACAAAAACAGATGGAAAATCATTCCATGCTCATGATTAGGAAGAATTAATATTGTGAAAATTGCCAGACTGCCCAAAGTAATTTATAGATTCAATACTATCCCCAGTAAACTACCATTGACTTTCTTCACAGAATTGGAAAAAAAACCCACTTTAAACTGCATATGGAACCAAAAGAGAGCTTGCATAGCCAAGACAATCCTAAGCAAAAAAACCAAACCAAACAAAAACCGAAAACCAAAAAACCAAAAAACAAAACAAAACAAAAATAAATGAAAAAACAAAACAAAGCTGGAGGCAACAGGCTACCTGACTTTAAACTATACTACAAGGCTAAAGTAATCAAAACAGCATAGTGCTGGCACCGAAACAGAGATTAGACCAATGGAACTGAATAGAGGCTTCAGAAATAATGACACACATCTACCACCATCTGATCTATGACAAACCTGACAAAAACAAGCAATGGGGAAAGGATTCCCTATTTAATAAATGGTGTTGGGAAAACTGGCTGGCCATATCCAGAAAGCTGAAACTGAATCCCTTTCTTACATCTTACACAAAAATTAACTCCAGATGGATTAAAGATTTAAACATAGAAGCTACCACCATACAAATCCTAGAAAAACCTAGACAATACCATTCAGGACATAGGCATAGGCAAGGACTTCATGACTAAAATATCAAAATCAATGGTAACAAAAGCCAAAATAGACAAATGGGATCTAATTAAACTTAAGAGCTTCTGCACAGCAAAAGTAACAATCAGCAGAGTGAACTGGCAACCAACAGAATGGGCAAAAATTTTTGCAATCTACCCATCTGGCAAAGGGCTAATAACAAGAACCTACGAAGAACTTAAACAAATTTAGAAGAAAAAAACAACCAACCTTATCAGAAAGTGGGCAAAGGATATGAACAGACACTTTTCCAAAGAGGACATTTATGCAGCCAACACACATATGAAAAAAAGCTCATCATCACTGGTCATTAGAGAAATGCAAATCAAAACCACACTGAGATACCATCTCATGCCTGTTAGAATGGCAATCATTAAAAAATCAGGAGACCACAGATGCTGGAGAGGATGTGGAGAAAAAGGAATTCTTTTACACTGTTGGTGGGAGTGTAAATTAGTTCAACCATGTGAAAGACAGTGTGGTGATTCCTCAGGGATCTAGAAATAGAAATACCATTTGACCCAGCAATCCCATTACTGGATATATACGCAAAGAATTTTAAAATATTCTGTTATAAAGACACATGCACACATATGTTTATTGTGGCACTGTTTACAATAGCAAAGACTTGGAACGAACCCAATTGCGCATCAAAGATAGACTGGATAAGGAAAATGTGGCACATATACACTATGGAATACGATGCAGCCACAAAAAATGATGAGTTCATGTCCTTTGCAGGAACATGGATGAATCTGGAAACCATCATTCTCAGCAAAGTGACACAAGAACAGAAAACCAAACACCACACTTTCTCACTCTTAAGTGGATGCTGAACCATGAGAACACATGGAGACAGGAAGGGGAACATCACCCACTGGGTCTTGTCAGGGGGTTGGGGGTCTAGGGGAGGGATAGCAGGGGGTGGGGAGATTGTGGGGGGATAACATTAGGAGAAATACCTAATGTAGATAATGGGGGGATGGATGCAGCAAACCACCAAGGCATGTGTATACCTATGTAACAAACTTGCACATTCTACATATGTACCCCAAACTTAAAGTATAATAATAAAAAAATAAAATAGCATTTGGGATGTATATGGCTAAATGAAAAAAATTAACTAGAAAATTGTGTCCATACTAGTATTCTACACGTTGAATACATAGAGATTTATGGGCAGAGTCTAGGTATATGCATATGGCACTGGTGTTGAGCTATAATTTTGAGAGTTGGGCTTTTTATTCTCATTTTCACTTATCAATGAATTTTGAGCTCCCTGTTTCCTGCAGTCATCTTTGTAAATGCTTCGGTGTGGATCACAAAGCCCTTGGCCTTCTGGCTTCAACTTCTGTTTTCTTGCCTCCAGCCTTGCTGGCAATTCCACCATCACCCATTTGTTTCAGCTCCAACGCTGCTGCCACCGCTGCTGCTGATCCGCACACCCGCTACACCTGCTCACTTGTCTGGGCCTGGCACGTGCTCTGTTCTCTACTCAGAATGCCCTTCCACTCTGCCACAGTGCAGCCACCTCTCCTCAGCTTTCAGGACTCAGCTTTCCTTTAATCTCATTTGGAATCCTCACAGACATTGGTTCCTAGTGATGGTCCATGTAGCCAACTCTTCATTTCAACTGCTTCTAGTAACTCAAAGCAACTGTCTACCACATAAGTATCTAATCTCTGCCCACCTCCTTCTGACATCCATATTCTCCAGCTCTGAGGCAGCTTGCCATACTGTGGGGCAGGTTCCTTCATTCAGCACTTACTGCACACACACCATGTGCCAAGTGTGGTTCAGGCACTGTGTTAGGACACAGCTGTGTTCCTTCACTTTGTGGAATTTTAGTCTAGTTGTGGGGTAAAGAGGATTAGAGGTTGTGCAGTAGGGAATAATCAATATTGAGATGGAAGGAAGGACAAGCATCTGGGGAAGCTTTGAAGAGGGGCCTAACTCAGAACCGAACATTAGAAAGCCATTTCTCTCTGATTGATTGAGTCATCATTTACTGAGGAACTATCTGGTTACATAGATAAATCAGAGATAGTCTCTCCCAGAAGAAGTCCACATTTATGACACTGCAGAAAAATAACTGAATCAAGTTAAAACTACTCTGTCCTCTTGAGATGGATAGCCCGTAGAACAAAGAGTTGGCCCTTTACCACTGGGAGACCCAGGAGGCCTTCTTGGAGTAGGCAGCTTGGTGCCGGACCTTCACAGATAGATATGAGTAAGAAGGTAATTTCAGGTAGCAAGCACAGTATGATCAGACGCCTAGAGGTTGGAATGCATAGGCAGGTAGTGAGGTAGTGAGTAACATATGGTAAAGGAGGAGAGTGGGAAAGAAGGCAGAGTGATATCAGGACCAGTCCATCTAGGACTTGAACATTTTCAGGTCCCCACATTGGTTCTGCTCTGCTGAGAACTATGTTGCCTCCTTTGCCGAGAAACAACAGGCCTCAGCTCCCTAAAACCCCTATCTCCACTTAAGTGTGTTCAATTCATAGCACCTTGGTGAGCCCCTTTCCATGCAGTCCCTTACCTTGACTGTTCCTACTTGTCCCATTCCTATGCAGGGATAGCAGTGCGAGGGAATGGTCTGTGGCCCTCCTCAGCCCTCTTGCTGTTCCTTTCTCTTCTTCCTCTGTCCCTCTACACCTGCGGTGTTCAATCTTTTGGCTTTTCTAGGCCACATTGGAAGAAAAAGAATTGTCTTGGGACGCTAACACTAATGATAGCTGATGAGCTTAAAAAATTGCAAAATAATCTCATAATGTTATAAAAAGTTTATGAATTTGTATTGGGTCAATTCAAAGCTATCCTGAGCTACATGTAGCCCCACGAGCCATGGGTTGGATAAGCTTACTCTACACACCTGGGCTGACCATCAAGGTGTGCCAGGATTTTGCTGGGTTCTGGGACACAGGGAGGGGATTCTATGCTCACCTCCAAGGAGCTCACAGTCCAGGTGTGTGGGAGGAGAGCCAGGAGGTCAACACATACTTTTCAATGTGCAACTTAGACACCAGTCCCCTCACCTAGAGGACAGTGTACAGGCTGCCTGCCTTGTGTATACCCACAATTGTCAGGTTTCCTGGTCCTAAATCACCTGTTGTGGAAATTCCCTGAGTCTTGGGGAAACTTAGCTTAATTGGTCCCCTATACCAGCAGACCTCAGCCTCAGCCATCCACCCCAGCAGAGTGAGTTCTTTTTCTGCAATCTGACATCTTCTCAAATTCCTGCCTGCATTTGTCACAGACTGTGAACTCCTCACCACCTGGATTCCTCAGATATGGGTATCTGTGCTCCCAGGCAAGCTCAGGGCCAGAGAGGATAGCATTGAGTGACTGGGCAGGCAGCCTCTAGAAGCTTTGTTCTTTGAGAAAAGCCGAGGTTTATGGGGTAATCAGCCTGGAGACAATCAGGCATTGCCCTCCACATGTAGGGCTGCCAAGACATACTTGGTATCTGCAGAAGGAGGGAATGGGTGATAGAGCTGAGGACCAGCAAGATGGGCTTCATGGGAGGAGTGAGCTCCTCGTGACTGGAACAAGCTGAGACCAGAGAGGTAGGCTGGGTGTTCCTTCGAGGGCACATGTTTGTTACAAACCAAGGCTCTTCTATATGGGCTTTGTGATCAGGGTCTCAGAGCCCCATCCCTCGTTGCCCTCCCACTCTCCCACTGAGTTCCTCCCTACCTCCTGGTTGTGTCCGAAGAGCCAGTGGGAGGGAGGGCATGGGAACTCCTGGAGGACTTTGAGCAGCCACTGCCTGTGCAGGTAGAACTGGGCTACCTTGATCAGCAGCAGAAGCAGGATGAGCAGGGAGGCCAATTGGAGGATCCTGGAGACATCACCCAGGAGTCTGCTGGGGCTCAGCACAGAGACACTCATGGTGCAGCACCTTCTGGATCTCTGAGGAGCCCTACCTGTCCCTGACCACCCCTGTCTACCAGTGCTCAAATCTGGGAGGATTGTCCCGCCCACTTGTGGGGAGTGTGAAGGGGGAGGGCAGAGCTTGAACTTCAGAGTTCAGAGTCAGTTGACATTGAATGATCCACCTAGGGGAAGAATGGGAGAAAAGCTTCAGCAGCTGTCAGTGGCAGTGGCCCTGCCACTACCACATTCCCCTGTCCACGTACCTCACAAATATTTAACAAGCATCTACTGTGTGCCAGGCAGTATGCTAGGTGTGTGGGCACCACTGCAAGGAAAACAGACTTGAATGTTGACCTCAAGGAATTTGCATTCTGCTTTACTACATTGCAATAATGCTCATTCAGTAGCATTTTTTTGTTGCATGTTCAAAGGAAATTCTCAACATGATATATACATTTAAACTTAACGTAACCAAGTCCTGAATAATTACTTTTGTCTTATTGCAAATCTAATTTTATTTACCATAAAAACCTCTTTCATTTGCATATTGGGTGAGGAGTGGGAATTATGTCTTTCTACTAACTGAATGATGATATGGACAAACAGATGGTAACATGGTAGTACTTCAAGTACTTTATTTTATTCCATTGGGGAGACTGGTCTTATATCCATGGCATGATTTTTTTTTCTCAATTCATATACATGACAATTAAAAAAATTTATACATAATGTTAGTTTTGATTTTTTTTCCCCTTTGATAGGTCTACCTTCTCTACCAGAGAAGGCCCTACAGCAATTTTAGTCCTACTTCAGTCTAGTACTGTAGCCACAGCAGAAGCATGTTTACGAATTCTCTTTCATCCTATGAAGAAAATTATTATACAATCAGAACTTTGTACTCTGTTTAGGAGCCCTGATGACCTTGTTTAGTACACTCTGTACTGAACAAAAATTAATATTTAAAAATGATTGCTGGCTGGGTGAGGTGGCTCACGCCTGTAATCCCAAAACTTTGGGAGGCCCAGGAGGGTGGATCACGGGGTCAAGAGTTCAAGACCAGCCTTGCTAAGATTGTAAAACCCCTTTCCCCATTGCTTATTTTTGTTGACTTTATTGAGGATCAGATGGCTGTAGGTGCATGGCTTTATTTTTGAGTTCTCTATTCTGTTCCCTTGGTCTATGTATCTGCTTTTGTAGCAGTAGCATGCTGTTTTGGTAACTGTTTAGTATAGTTTCAAGCTGGGCAATACGATACCTCCATTTTGTTTTCTTTGTTTAGGGTGGCTTTGGCTATTTGGGCTATATGAGCATTCTTTAAAGCTTTATTATTGTTGTCCTCTGGATTCATTATTCACACTTTAGGTGATGAGCAATATCTTTGAAAATAGAACTATTTAAACCTCTTTCTTTTATCATATTCTAACTAAATATAGAAAGACTTTCAGTAACACGGATACCATTCCCGACCAGCCTCTATTCTAAGAAAGGACAACAGAAAAAGGGCCAAACTTTTCCTTGTCGCCATGTGTTAAATAGATGACATTGTCTTAAACTAAATAATAAGCATTAAGTTAACCCCAACAGGACTTGTTAAGGTCTGGATTTGTGTCGAACTTAACATGAATTACCCAAAAGGTTTTAAGACATACACAGTTTTGAAAAGGACCTAGTGTTATTGCTCTCTATAGACTGCTACAGCCAATTGCCAAAGCTTTCAAATGGTTTAATCAAGACTCCTTATTATAACCATCAGCTTCCTCTATATTATTACTTATCATTGCATCAATCAATCTCTTACCTTGACATTAATAATATAATTCTTTTCCCTATGGCATATCCATTAATTAATATAAACCGAGGGACAGTATTTATTTTATCAGTATCAAGTCTAGCCATATGTTTCATGCTAAGAGGTGAATGAGCTTCAAATTCAAAATATATTTTCTTCAATTAGGGCATGAGGAGCAACAGCACAATTTCATATGAAGTAAGTTTAGCAATCACTTTACTATCATTATATTAATAAGTATGTCCTTTACACTATCTATGCTTACAATTACCCAATCATACTTATGATTATTTTTACATCATCTCCATTTATCATGAGGAGATTTATTTCAGCTTAGAAGAAACTACTTGAGTGCTCTAGTTGACTTAACTTAGGGAGAAACATAATTTGTGTCAGGCTTTCATGTTAAATATGCAGCAGAACCGTTGGCCTATTCTTATCCAAATAAGAAGAATACTTCTAAAACAACTTTATTTTCAGGGTCATTTAATAATCTTTATATTCCAGAAATCACACAATTTATTTTTATTATTAGGGCTTTACTGCTAAAAGTTTTATTTCTATGAGTGTGGGCATAATACACACCATTTCATTATGGCCAACTCATACATTTCTTGTGAATGAAATTGTTACCACTAACCTTACCCCTATGTGTGTAACGTGTGACATGTGTCAGTCTCCATTATGTCATCAACTATTCCATTACGAACATGAAAAAGAGTTTTAAGCTTATGATATATAGACGAGATTTTGCACTTGAGCTGATACTGTAATGAATTGAGGCTTTTGGAATGTTGGGATGAGGTAAATGCATTTTGATGGGGAGTGGCCATCTTTGAGGGTCGGTAGGAAGATTATAGTATGCTAGATGATGACCTCCAAAGATATCAAGTTTAAATGTCTAGAACCTCTAAAGGATATCTTATTTGGGAAGTGATGTGATGAAAATAAGGACTAAGATGGGGAGATTATCCTGAATTATCAAGGTGAGCTCTAAATGTAGGAGATATGACACACACAGGGAAGGCCATGCAAAGATGAGACAGAAAAAGATTTGAAGATGCTGGCCTTGAAGATGGGAGAGACCTAGCCATAAGCCTAGGAATGTTGGCAGCCAGCAGTGGCTGGGGAAGGCAGGCAATAGATTCTCCCCTAGAGCTGTGGAGGGAGCACAGCCCTGCTGACACTTTGGTTTCAGCCAGGATGTTGATTTTGGACTTCAGCTCTCCAGAACAGTGAGATAATGAATTTCTATTTTTATTTTCTCTCTCTCTCTTAGTCTCTCTCTCTCTCTCTCTCTCTTTCTCTGTGTTATAGACAGGGTCTTCTTTAAGTTGCTGAGCTGGTCTCAAGTTCCTGGACTCAAACAGTTCTCCTGCTTCAGCTGTCAGAGTAGCTGGGACTACAGACTCGCACCACTGTGCCTGGCTCTCATTTTAAATCACCACGTTTGTGGTAATTTGTTACAGGAGACCAAGAGTTGTGGTAGTAGAGGTGAGGTGTGCTGTAATAAGTACCCACAAATATAGAATTGGGTTTGGAATTGAATAATAGGTAGAGATTGGAAGATTTTTGAAGTGCATTGATAAGAAAAGCACAGACTGCCTTAAATTCACTACTGGCAGATATATGGACCTTAAAATCCTTCTTATGAGGGCTGCAAGGAAACTGAGAAGCATGGATGAAAAGACTTCTATTGGTTTGGAGAATACTTACATTATCATAACAGAATGTTAGTAGGAAAAGTAACATTAAAGGTTCTTCTGGTGAGGACTCATAAGGAAATGAGGAAACATGTTATTTGAAACTGGAAGAAAGCAATCCTTTTACCTATATTGGATATTACTTGTCACAGCTCCAGAATCTTAGAGAAATTTTATCAAAGGATGGCTTATGCCCAGCGCCTCACAGGTACCTAAGTTAGATTACTTAGGAAATACAATAATACTTTTGAGCTTGGATATTTAGATGACATTTTGGAGTTGATGCTATAAAGAAGTGAGGCTTTTGGGTTGTTGGGAAGAGACGAATATATTTTACATGTGATTGGATATGAGTCTTTGGGAAACAGAGGGCAGACTGTGGAAAGCTGAGTGGTGATTCCCAAAGATATCAGGTGCTAATTCCTGAAACTTGTCAATGTTATCTTATTAGAAAAACTGTCTTTGAGGATGTGATTATGTAGCAGGAGCAGCCGTGGGAAAGGATCTCTCAGACACCGAATCCAGGAGGAAGGAATTTATTTGCAGCTGGTAGCTTGGTGGCATATGTGCCCAACAGCCAAGCTCCCCTAACAAAGGGAGGTTCAGCCTTTATATAGGCTTATACTTTAGATGTTACACGTGGAAGAATCTTAGGTTCATAGTTTTTTTAGGGCTCACATGTGAAAAGGTTTCTGTTTACAGTTTCAGGAATCACATGTGAAAGGGTTCTGGTTTACAGTTTTAGGACTCACATGTGAAAAGGTTTCTGTTTACAGTTTCAGGAATTACATATGAAAGGGTTCCAGTTTACAGTTTTAGGACTCACATGTGAAAAGGTTTCTGGTTTGATCTTGTTTTAAGTAAAAATAGTGCCTTCTGAAGTTTCCCCGAGGCCTAGCCTGTTGTTTTGAGGAAGGATATTCAGGAGGCGCCAGCTGGCCTTCTCTCTCTTCTATTGAGATGCACAGTGGATGTGACAGAGAGGGGAGGGAATCCCAAATGCCTGGGTCTCCCTCCTCAATTATATTAAAGATTGTGAGGCTGGGAGATTAACCTGGATTATCAAGGTGAGCCCTGAATGAAATAGTTTATTTCTCCTGATAAAGGGAAAAGAGGAAGATTTGACACATACATGGGTGAAGGCCATGTGGAGACAGAGCAGAGAGATATTTGAAGATGCTGACTTTGAAGAATAGAGTGATGTGGCCACAAAGCAAGGAATGCCATCAATCAACAGGACCAGAAGTGGAAGGGAACACATTTGCCCCTAGAGATTCCGGGGAGAGCGTAGTTCTACTACTACTTTCATTTCGGCCCTGCAAATCTGATTTCAGACTTTGGCCTCTAGAACTATGACAGAATATGTTTCTATTGTTTTAATCTAACAACTTCTGCTATTTTTTTTTTCACAATAGCCCTAGAAACCTAAAATGGGTGGGATCATAAACACTTCTCTGAGTATCTCATAGAATTATTTACTTGTTCACTCATTTATTTATTCAAAAACAAAGGCTTTTTTTTTTTTAACCTCATGGTTTGGTACCTAAAGGCAGAAAAATAAATTATTGTGTTAAAACATTATAGAGGGTGCACTGAAGGAATAAATGTGGGCTTGGGTCATTCAGAGAAAGAGAAAATAAGTAAAGAGGTCTTTAAGGAGAAATAGGAATTTACCTGTTGGTAAATACTAGGGAAAAAAAAAGCACTGGCAGATTCATGGAGATCATACATGAAAGAGCAGAAATGGGACAGGCTCGTCTTGAAATTACCACTCCTTTCACTTTTTTCCATAATTATCTTTGAGTCATACCAAAGGTCATCAGTTCAGAATGTAAATCAAAATAGATTTCAGAAAGAATTTTTTGGAAGTCAGCTCTCCAAGGGTCCCCATTTTCTCCTGCTCTCTAATCCATCTAAACTCTTAAGCCCAACACCTTCCTCGTTTGCCCTACTCATGACAGGTGAATCATTACAGAACCCGAGAGTTCAGAGTTCTTTTCTTTCTGCTTCAAATTCTGGGCTCCTATCCAAACCAAAGAGTAGGGACATGTAACCACTCACACTCCATTCCATCTAACCTCCCCCAGTTCTGTGGCTACTTTCCGTCA
Source organism: Cebus imitator (assembly GCF_001604975.1). Taxonomy (NCBI): domain Eukaryota; kingdom Metazoa; phylum Chordata; class Mammalia; order Primates; family Cebidae; genus Cebus; species Cebus imitator. The sequence continues at coordinate 3,080,388 of NW_016107444.1, forward strand.
CTCATCACTGCCTCCCTAACTGGGGACCCTTGGACTCTGACTCTTTCCCTACTTGGCTCAGTATCGGTTTTTCTCCCACAGCATGAGCAACAGTAGCGCTGAAGTCAGAGATTTTGACTTTGAATTCTCGTTGTGCTTTTTTTCCCCACTCCCTGAATTCTTAATTTCTTTAAAGATGGGCTCACAGTGTGGTAATGGCCAACATTTAGTGAGCACTTGTTATGTTCTGGCCATGAAGCAAAAACTTTACATGCTTTCTTAACAAAAACTCTACAAAAGAGATTTTTAAAAAATCTTTATACACTAGGTGAGAAAGCTAAGGTGCAAACAGCATAGTGTCCTTTCCAGGATCCCCCAGTTCGTAAGAGGTGCAGCCACGATTGTAGCCCAGGCCAGCATGCTCCAGAGACTTTGCTGTCACTGATTCATGTAAACAAGGTTGTGATTAACTTGAGCCTCCACTCCAGATGGCTGCCCCTAAACTTTCCAGGGGACATTTAATGTTTGCTGTGTTTTATTCAGTGTTTCCAAATAGCAGGAAGATGTGTCAGATATTAGCTACACATATTTGCAGAAATGTGAGGCTCAGTATCTGATGCAGCTCCTGTGAGAAAGTGAATGGCAAACATGGGGCTAGGTGTAGCATCAGCATTGAAAGTGATGTTTATGGAGAATGTTTAAAGATATGAGTAAAGCATATGGGAAACTGATAAAAGCAGACTATAGAGCTGTTTGTAGGCTGTGAGCATAACTCTCAGAAAAGTGTGCTTATGATTGTCAAGACTTAATAATAAGTATATATTATCCCATTTATTTATTTGTTTATTTAAAAAATTTTTACTGATTTATTTTTGAGACAGAGTCTTGCTCTGTTGCCCAGGCTGGAATGCAGTGGCATGATCTCGGCTCACTGAAACCTTTAACTCCCAGGTTCAAATGATTCTCCTGCCTCAGCCTCCCAAGTAGCTGGGATTACAGGTGCCTGCCACCATGCCCGGCTAATTTTTGTATTTTTAGTAGAGACAGGGTTTTACCATGTTGGCCAGGCTGGTCTCAAACTTCTGACCTCAGGTGATCCTCCTGCCTCGGCCTCCTAAAGTGCTGGGATTACAGGCAGGAGGCACCACGCCTGGCCTATCCCATTTACTTACTATTCAGATACCTCCACCAAAACTCCTGAAAGGTAGTAACTCAGCTGCTATGTTCTTTGCTTCCCACAGCATGAAGCAGGTGACTGTGTCTGTGGATGTTGCCCAGGAAATACCTACTGACTGAATCAATGAGTGACAGCTGGAAAGAGCAAAACTTTGAAATGGTTGTCACCATCATGAAGAGACTCAGTTCAGTTTTGAATGCAACATTGTGAAAATGAAATTGATATTTTTTGCTGCTGGATGTTTCCTGATTTGGTGTTTAGGCAAAACCAAGGAGAGGAGGGAACAATTGATCCCTTTGGCAGCATCTTGAAGCAGTTATTCCTGTGGGTAGATCAGTCCATGGGCTTGATTTCTGGGTTTTGATAAAGGTGCATTTGATGCTGGTGTAACTTTACATTTCTTGTTTACTTTTAATCCTCTACAAAGACTGTATCTTCCAGGCATAAACCTTTAAAACTTAAATATTTGCTTGCTTTTCTAATCTGATGGAAGGCACAAAAATATCATATTTAGTTTTAGCTGAGGACCTTCTGTATCATCACTTCCTACCTGGAACGAGAGGCAGAGGTGATTCTGAGAAAGGGAGGTTTTCTTACCTCAGTGCCTTGCACAGTGCCAGCATGCCATTAAGCCTCAAAATGTCTCTTCTGTATTTGCTGAGTGCTTAACTGTGGCTAACCACAATCACAGCTACTCCTTAACCTACTAGGTATTATTATTATTAACCTTATATTACAGACAGTCATGAACTAAGCCCCAGAGATGTTAAGTAACTTTCCCAAGGTAACAAAGAATGTGTCAGTGTCAGGATCATCATTTCCAATTTCCAACTTCAGTTTTGCTAACATCTGACTATCATTTCCTTAGTATAATACTTTCTAGGTGCTTGGCACGGAGCAAAGTGATTTTAGCCATTATCCTTCTTCTTTCTTATCATACCCTGATATGGAGCACATGTCACCATCCATGTGATCTCTCCAACCTCTTCTCAGGTGACTGTCTCACCATACGGCAGCTCCTAAAATACACTATGATCTTTCCCACCCCAGAGCCTTTGTGCTCGCCCTTCCTCCCACCCTGAACGTTCCTCCCTTGTGTTTCACACAGCCAGAGTCTCACCATCCTAAGTTTTGTCTATGACAAGAGGCCTTCCCAGATCACCCTATTTAAACAGTTATTTCCTTTAGTGTCTCTCATAACACTGTCTTTATTCTCAGCACTCACTGCTGTCTGTGATTATTTTACTGAATTGTCTGTCTATTATCTGCATTTCCCATAGAATGAAAGGGCAAATGATTTCTGTCTCTTTCCTCTGAGATGTCTAAAACAAAGCTCTGCACACATAGGCCCTCAATGAAAATGTTTTAAACACAATAAAGCCATTTAGGAAAAGGCTGCAGCTGATAAACTGATTGTGGGAAAAGCTGAAAGCTTTTCCTTGAAGAACCACAACAAGATAAGGATGCCCAATCTCATTATTAGTATGAATACTAATACTAATACTAATACTTCAACATAGTATTGGAAGCACTAGCTAGAGCAATTAGGCAAAAGTAGAAATAAGGGACATCCAAATTAGAAAGGAAGAAGTCAAATTGTCCTTGCTTGCAGATGACATAATATTGTATATTGAAAAACCCAAATGCTCTACCATGAAAACAACCTGTTAGAACCAACAAACAAGTTCAGTAAATTTGCACAATACAAATTGAAATACAAAACCTATTGCATTTATATATGTGAAGAATGAAGGAGTTGAAAATAAAACTAAGAAAGGACTCCCATTTAAAATAGCAACACAAAATACCTAAGAATAAATGTAACCAAGGAGGTAAAAAATATGTATACTGAGAACTATAAAACATTGATAAAAGAAATTAAAGAGGACACACATAAAAATGGAAAGGCATCCCATGTTCATGAATTGGAATAATTAATATTGTTAAAATGAGCATACTGCACAAAGTAATCTACAGAGCCAATACAATTCTTATCTTTGAGGATAAGTGACAATCTTCACAAAAATAGAAAAAAATTCAAAAATTCAGAGAGAACCACAGAAGACCCCAAATAGTCAAAACAATGCTGAATAAAAGAACAGCACTGGAGGCATCACACTATCAGACGTCAAAATGTACACAAAGCTATAATAACCAATATAGACTAGTCCTGGCATAAAAATAGACATAGAACAATGCAGGAGAATAGAGAACACAGAAATTAATTTACATATCCCTTGTCAGCTGATTTTTGACAAAGGTGCCAAGAACAGTCATTGGGAAAGTACAGTCTCTTCAGTAAATAGTGCTGGGAAACTGGATATCCATAAGTAGTTGAATGAAAATAGACCCCTGTTTCTCACCCCTATTTCTCATGCAAAAACCAACTCAAAATGGATTAATGACATAAATGTAAGACCCTGAAACCATACAACTACTAGAGTAAAATATGGTGGAAATGTTTCAGGACACTGGTCTGAGAAAAAAAATTTATGAATAAGACCTCAAAAGAAATGGTAACCAAAGGAAAAATGAACAAATGAGATTATATCAAACTAAGAATTTCTGCATATCAAAGAAATTCATCAACAAAGTGAAAAGACAGCCAGGAGAAAATATTTGCCAACTTAATCAGACAGCAGATTAATATGCGTAGTATAAAAGAAACTCAAACATCTCAACTCAGAAAAAAATCTGATTAAAAATGAGCAAATGATCTGAACAGATAATTTCTCAAAAAAGGACATATAAATGGTCAACAGGTATATGAAAATATACTCAACATCACTAATCATCAAGGAAATGTAAATCAAAACCACAATGACATATCATATCCTATGTGGGATGATTGTGATAAAAAAGGCAAAACAACAACAACAACAAATCAATACTGGGAAGAATGCCCAAAAAAGGGAAACTCATATACATTGTTGGTGGGAATGTACAGTAGTATGACCACTATGGAGAATAACATGGAGGTTCCTCAAAAACTTAGAAACAGAACTCACATATGATCCAGCAATTTCCCTACTGGGTATTTATCAAAAGGAAAGAAAATCAGTGTACTGAAAGGATATCTGTACCTCCATGTTTATTGCAGCATGATTCACAATAATCAACATATGAAATCAATCCAGCATCCAACAACAGATGACTGAAGAAAGTGTAATATGTCCACACAGTGGAATACTATTCAGCCATAAAAAAATAAAATGCTGTCATTGGTGACAACATGGAAGGAACTAGATAACATTATATTAATTGAAATAAGCCAGGAACAGAAACTGCATGTTGTCACCCTTATGCAGTGGCTAAAAATAGTTGATCTCATAGATGTAAAAGGTAGGGCAGAGGTTACTGAAGTCTGGGAAAGGAGGGGTAGTGAGGGATTTTTTAAAGGACAGAAAATTTCAGCTAGAAAAGAGGAATAAGTTTTTGTGTTTATAGCACGGTAAAATAACTATAAATAACAACAATATACATTTTTTCAAATTGAAGAGAATATACTGAGTGTTCCTAACACAAAGAAATGACAAATGTTTGAGATGATGGCTATGCTAATTGTCAATGATCACTATACATTGCATGTGTGAAAACATCATGATGTACCTCTAAATATGTGCAATTATTATGTGTCAATTTGAAAAATATTTTTAAAAATGTGTTGAATGACACAACAAGGGTGGAATTGAGGTGATTTCTCTATTGCACAACAAGCAACTATCAATTTTATAATGAAAATGCTTTAATGTGGACAAGAAAGTGCTTTCTGGCTGCAGTGCAGTAGAGAGTTGGTGGCAGGTGTGAGGTGGAAGCAGGTTGGCTAGTTTAGAGGTTGTTGAGCTAACCCCAGTGTGCAAAGAAGGTGGCTTGGATTTAGAACAGTGGATGTGGGTCTGGAGTGGGCACTGAAACCAGAGATTTTTAGAAGAGGCATGTACAGGAGCGGGGTGAGAAGCTCCCACAGACTGCCTGGGCAGTCTCCTCCCCTGCCCTCCCAGAGACTTTGGGCCTTGCTGGTGATACTGGATTCCTAAGTGGCCTTGGCCTTCCGTCATCATTTCAGACCCAACAGATGGGGAGCTTGAACAAAATGGTATCCAGGGACCATCAATTTTTCTACACTTACCCACTCTGGTTTGAACAGTTCATTGGCTTCCAGAACATTTATGAACCCAATTATGCCAAAGCTGTGTATAGCCAAAGAGGTGAGGTGTTCTTGGGAGAGATGCTCTTCCTGAGGGCAAAGGGCTCAGGCTATGATGTGGGGAGGAGGCCTGGATCTGTGTCCTATGCCTGGGCAGCCGAGGTCCCCACCCTGCTTATCAAGGTCCCTCCTCTGGCCCCTACTCTCTATTTGACCCAACCAACATCTTCACCTGCAGAGCCTCAGGCCCCAGTGTGTATGACTTCTTCCTTCAGTGGATTCGTGAGTGAGCACCTGCCTTTCTTGCTCTGCCCAGCCCAGATTCTTGGTGCTGGGTGACTGGGACTCTGCCCTACCCTACTCAGTTGATTATCCCATGAAATGGACAGCCTGGCCCCCTTGTGCCTTTCTTAGGCTCAGCTGGCTTTTGGGGAGTCAGGAGGGGGCAGGAGAGCTTCTGGCTAGCTGGCACGGGATGTGAACCCAGGCACTTTCTCTTGCCAGGTAGTCTTATAAGGGTTATCGCCGAGTTTAAAACGAGGAAACTGAAGCCAGCACAAGAAGATTAAATGCCAATTTATTAAGCTCCCGGGTGAGGTTCCATGGTACTGGGGAAAGAGGCCAGGGAAGTCATGCCTGACTCTTCTGGGCATGGGGTTTTATAGGGAGTGAAAGCATTTGATTGGTTGCGGGGAAACAGGGTGTAGTCAGGGCAGGCTGCTATTGGTAGGTAGGCAGGATTTTTCAACGGCGGGCTAGGTGCCGAGTGCAGAGCTTAGTGTTGAATGCAGAGGGGTTTTCCAAGGTGGGCTGGGTGCCTAGTGCAGAGCTTAGTGCTGAGTGCAGAGGGGTTTTCCAAGGCCGGCTAGGTGCTGAGTGCAGAGCTTAGTGCTGAGTGCAGAGGGGTTTTCCAAGGCCGGCTAGGTGCCTAGTGCAGAAGTGGGCATGTCTGAGCTCCTAACGAGGCAACCGGCCTTAACAGTCTTCTCCCCTGGATAGGCATCTCTTCCACTGCTCATGTTTCTCTGGTAAATCCCTGATTAAGACACATTTTGGTCCAAAGACTGATTCTAGAATGACTGACTCTTAGTAAGTTTTCTTTCTTTCTTCCTTCCTTCCTTCCTTCCTTCCTTCCTTCCTTCTTTCTTTCATTCTTCTTTCTTTCTTCTTTCTTTCTTTCTCTCTCTCTCTCTCTTTCTTTTCTTTTCTTTTCTTTCTTTCTTTCCTCTTTCTTTCTTTTTGAGATGGAGTTTTGCTTTTGTTGCCCAGGCTGGAGTACAATGGCCTGATCTCAGCTTACTGCAATCTCCACCTCCTGGGTTCAAGCAATTCTCCTGCCTTAGCATCTCGAGTAGCTGGGTTTACAGGTGCACACCACCACACCTGGCTAATTTTTTGTATTTTTAAGTAGAGAAGGGGTTTCACCCTGTTGGTCAGGCTTGTCTCAAACTTCTGATCTCACGTGATCCACCCGCCTTGGCTTCCCAAAGTGCTGAGATTACAGGCATGAGCCACATGCCTGGCCAAGTATGAGTTTTCTGAATTGATCTTGGGTTTCCTGGAATTTGTTCCCAAATCTGACTAGTTAAAAAGTAAAGAATTACTCTGCTTTCAGTGGTAAAGTGGACACTGTTAGTCCATGGTATAATGTGTCAATAGAGGTTAGCAAAACATTACCATGGGATACTCCTCATCAAATGCCTTATGAAATGCAACCTTATAGAAGGAAAGCTTCTGGGTGACCATATATTTGAAACTGTATAACATTATAGTGAAATTAGGGGGCATATTAAGATTGGCTGGCTATAAGCTTCAAATCACTGAAAAAAAGAAAGCAATGCTTTTGGTGTTTTGGTCATGAAGTCCTTGCCTACACCTACGTCCTGAATGGTTTTGCCTAGATTTTCTTCTAGGGTTTTTATGGTGTTAGGTCTTATGTTTAAGTCTTTAATCCATCTGGAGTTAATTTTAGTGTAAGGTGTCAGGAAGGGGTCCAGTTTCTGCTTTCTGCA
>NW_016107444.1:3089041-3092980 GCF_001604975.1 Cebus imitator
AGAGCACATGGACAAAGGGAGGGGAGCACTACACACTGGGGTCAGTTGGGGGGAAATAGGGGAGGGACGGTGGGGGGTGGGGAGCTGGGGGGGGATAGCAGGGGGAGAAATGCCAGATGTAGGTGATGGGGAGGAAGGCAGCAAATAACACTGCCATGTGTGTTCCTATGCAACAATTTTGCATGTTCTTCACATGTACCCCAAAACCTAAAATACAATAAAATAAATAAATGGGGGGGAAAAAAAGAAAGCAAATATTGTCTGGTTTCTCTTAACTGTACTAGATAAAGTAGGGAAAGAAAAAGATGAGATCATCATTCAGATATCCAGCTCAAATGACACATAAATCACCTGAAAGTATGTGTGTTTGTAATGAAAGAAAACTTTATGTTCTGTAACTGCAGACTGAGATATCTGAAAACTGAATCCAGACTCTAGGGCTACCAGTGTCTGAATTAAAATACAAATTAAATTCTAAACCTTGCAGGGTGTCTTCTATTAAAATGAGAGCATTGATTAAAAGTAATGGGAGCTTGAAATTTGGAATGAGGACATTTGGGAAGATTCAAATGAAGCAGAAGATATCAAACCTCTAAATTCTGTTGAATCTTTTTTTTTATCAATTGCTGAGTCTATCTTTTCCAGTTATGCATTTCAGATCCAGAGAAATAACTTCAGAAACAACTGCAGTTTGGTGGCAATACCTTGTAAGACTGGCATAAGGTTCTCCAGTAGGCTGTATATACTATCAATTAATATCCAATATCTTGTACTGTTTCTTCCATAGCCAAGATTTATGTGTTCAGGAATCCAGGAATGAAAATAGGAATGGAACAACTCGACATTGCTTCTACTGATCCAATAGCAAAATTATTTTTTCTGTTCTACAAAATTGTCCTTTGTGTGCCTAGAGGTCTCAGTTATGAAGAGAGGAATGTTTCCACCCAGAGACACACCAATTATACTCTTGAAGTTAAGATTGCTCCCTAACCACTTTCGGCATCTCATGTCTCTGAATCAAAGAAAGCCATGATACTAACTGGCTATGTATGTAAAATTGGTAGGTCTTTTACCAATGAACTTAAGAAAGAGTATGCCTGGAATACAGGAGATACCACAGGGCATGTATTAGTAGTATAGTGCCCTGTGATTAAATAGAAAAATAAATCAATCCAATTGAGGCAGGACTACTAATGACCTAGATTCTGCAACACTGAAGGTTTGGGTCACTATAGGAGGCAAAAAAGTATGACTGATTGAGGTGCTTGCTGAAGGCAAAGAGCATAGGAAATGTGTTGTGGAGTAAAATACTTATAAATGAGAGCTGTGACCATGTGATCATTGATACAAACAAGGACTATAATTGTTATGATCATTTATTAATTATTTTGTTAGGAATATATTTGTGTTTGTATTGATTTTTTCTTCACTCTTTTATCCCATTCATAATTTTTATTTTTTATTGTTTTTATATTTTTTCTTCAACTTTTAAGTTCAAAGGTACATGTGTAGAATGTGCGGGTTTGTTAGGTAAACATGCGCCATGGTGGTTTGCTGCACGATCATCCCATCACTTAAGTCCAGCATCCATTAACTATTATTCCTAATGCTCTCCTTCTACCCAACACCTCCCCGCCCCACCAACAGGACCCAGTATGTGTTGTTCCCCACAATGTCTATGTGTCCTCATCATTCAGCTCCAACTTATAAGTGAGAACATGCAGGTTTTTGTTTTTCTATTCTTGAATTAGCTTGCTGAGGTTAATGGATTCTAATCCCATTCATGTCCCTGCAAAGGATATGATCTCATTCCTTTTTATGGCTGCATAGTATTCCATGATGTATACATACCACTGTCTCAGGATCCTTGGGGTGTCACTTTTCCAGCTGGAAATCTTTATGGCCAGTGGCACTTTGGCCCGAGTTTTGCTTGGGCCTACTGGGCTTGTTCTGCACACTCAGTCTGGCAAGCTGTGCTCAGCTTGCACTACCACCCTGACTATCCCTGCCAGGGAAAAGCCAGGTGCAGAATGGTGAGGGGTATGTGAGTGAGTATGGGGGTCTGGAAACTACACAGCGCCTGGGTATGAGGGTTGTGGCAGGGTGAGCAGCTCCAGGCACCAGTATAGGTGCTGGCTCCATGCGAGGCTGTGACTGGACCAGGCATACCACAGGCAGCTTCTACTGCAGGCATTGGGGAATACGGTGGTGCCTGGAAGCTTGGGGATGCCAGGAATCATGGAGTCCCAAAAAGGGTGTTGCAACCCTGGCTCAGAGAGGCCCTAAATCTGGGCTCGCCAAAGGGCTGCAGCTCTTCTCTCTTCATCGTCTTCAATGTGGCAAGTGAGGGTCATGTTTCAGCCATGTTTGTGTTACAGCTCTTTCAGTCTCACCATTTGGTGAGTCCCAAGCTTTTGTTCCATCTCTAGGAATCATGAGGTATGCTTACAACTAGAGAGTGAGCTAGGCAGAGAGAAGCTTCATTGAACAATAGAACAGCTCTCAGGAGAGTCTCAAAGTAGGAAGCTCCTTTCTTCAGGCAGGTTGTCCCAACAACTGTCCAGCTCTCGGTGGAAAGGAGACCCACAGTGAATAGTTTCTCTCTGTAGGCAGGCCATCCTGACTAGTGATGACTAGACATCCTGACTAGACACTGACTAGTGTCCAGCTCTCAGCAGAGAGGAGACCCTAGTGGATAGCTCCTTTACACAGGCAGGTCATCTCAATGAGGTGAGGAGACCCAAAGTGGGTATCTCCTTCCCACAGCTATTAGTCCCAACATTTGTCTGAGTCTGAGTGACTCCAAGGTTTTTATGGGTTCAGAAGAGAGAAAGTGCATGCCAATTGGTTCATGGGTAGCCATGGATGGGCCCCATAAATTCACCATAAGTTCTCACTCTGGGCCATGAACTCTACCTGGAATTGGCAGCCTGGCCCCCTGGCTTGAAGGTAGGGTTTTACGAGGACCCACCCATTTCTGTCCAAGAGTCTGTTTGCCTCCTGCTGTCATCAACATGCTGTCCATGGAGCCCAGGTTGTTTGTGCCAAAGGATGCATGCAGGCCTGTGCTGAGCCACCCTTCAGCCTCCCTCCCATACTCATTGGCACCCAAAGTCCAGAGGGGGCCAAGGAAGCAGGGGGCTGGCATGTCAGTGCCACCCTTAGCGCCTGTGCACCTGGCTGGGTTGCAACAGCGCCCATGCTTGACCACAACTTTGCTCTGCACCAGAGTGGACACTGGGAGTGGGGAGAGGTCAGACAATGGAAGTAGGTACTTCCACACCTGTGGGGGTAGGAGTTTCCTGGGCCCATGAGAGCACAGTGATCCTCAGGTCTGGAGTCATGGTTGGGTGGATGCAGCTGCATCTGGGAGCATGGAGCTCCTGTCCCACCAACTTGGTAAAGGGTGGGGCTTCCACCTGTTTCTGACTCCCACCAGACCTGCAGAGCTTACAACCCCAGCCATGCCTCCCATGCTGCAGCTGGTGTTTTTGCAATGGCCAATCCAAATGAACCACTGTTGATATCACCACATTTACTTTATTCAGTCTATCATCGATTGGCATTTAGGTTGGTTCCATGTCTTTGCTATTGTAAAATAGAACTGCAATGAATATACATGTGCATGTATCTGTATAGTTGATTTATATTCCTTTGAGTATATACTCAGTAATGGGAATCCTGAGTCAATGGCATTTTGCCTCTAGGTCTTTGAGGAATTACCACACTCTCTTTCACAATGGTTGAACTAATTTATACTCTCACCAATAGTGTAAAACCATTCTTTTTTTCTCTGCAACCTTGCCAGCATCTGCTGTTTTTCTTTTAACTTTTTAAGTAATAGCCATTCTGACTAGCATGAGATGGTACCTCATTGTGGTTTTGATTTTGATTTGCATTTTTCTAATGATCAGTGATGTTGAGCTTTTTTTTTTTTTT
>NW_016107444.1:3093020-3111802 GCF_001604975.1 Cebus imitator
ATATTTGTTGGACACATGTATATCCTCTTTTGAGAAGCGTCTGTTCATGTCCTTTGCTCAATTTTTAATGGGGTTGTTTTTTATTTCTTGTAAACTTAAGTTCCTTGTAGACTTTGGGTATCAGACCTTTGTCAGATGGATAGATTGCAAACATTTTCTTCATTCTGTAGGTTATCTGTTCACTCTGATGATAGTTTATTTTGCTGTGTAGATGTTCTTTACTTTAATTAGATCCCAGTTGTCAATTTTTGCCTTTTTTGCAATTGCTTTTTGTGATTTTGTTATGAAATCTTTTCTCCTGCCTATGTCCTTAATGGCATTGCCTGGATTTTCTTCTGGGGTTTTTACAGTTTTGGATTTTATATTTAAGTCCTTTAATTCATCTTGAGTTAATTTCTATATATGGTATAAGGAAGGGGTCCAGTTTCAATGTTATGCATATGGCTAGGCAGCTTTCCCAGCACCATTTATTAAATAGAAAGTCCTTTTCCCGTTGCTTGTTTTTGTTAGGTTTGTCGACGATCAGATGGTTGTAGGTGTGTGGTCTCATTTCTGTGACATGGGATAGCCATATGCCTCCAGCTTTGTTCTTTGTGCTTATAATTTTCTTGGTTATTTGGGCTCTTTCTTGGTTTCATATGAATTATTAGTGTTTTTATCTATTTAGTTTCTAGTGAAGAATGTCAAGGATAGTTTAATGGGAACAGCATTGAATCTATAAATTACTTTGGAAAGTGTGGTCATTTTTATGATTTTGATTCTTTCTATCAATGAACATGGAATGTTTTTCCATTTGTGTCCTTTCTGATATCTTTGAGCAGTGGTTTGTATTTCTCCTTGAAGAAGTTCCTTACTTCCCTTGTTAGCTGTATTGCTAGGTATTTTATTCTTTTTATAGTAATTGTGAATGAGGGTTCATTCATGATTTGGCTCTCTGCTTGCCTGTTGTTGGTGTACAGGAATACTAGCAATTTTTGTGTATGGATTTTATACTCTGAGACTTTACTGATGTTGTTCATCAGCTTAGGAAGCTTTGGGGCTGAGACAATGGGGTTTTCTAGATATAGGATCATATCATCTGCAATCAAAGATGATATGACTTCCTCTCTTCCTATTTGAGTACCCTTTCTTTCTTTCTCTTGCCTGATTGCCATGGCCAGAATTTCCAATACTATGTAGAATGGGAGTGGTGCAAGAGAGCATTCTTGTTTTTTGCTGGTTTTCAAGGGGAATGCTTCCAGCTTTTGCCCATTTAGTATGATATCATCTGTGTTTTTTTCATATATGGCTCTTATTATTATGAGGTATGTTCCTTCAATACCTAGTTCATTGAGAGTTTTTAACATGAACGGGTGTTGAATTTTATTGAAGGTCTTTTCTGCATCTATTGAGAAGATCATGTGGGTTTTGTCTTTAGTTCAATTTATGTGATGAATCACATTTATTGATTTGTGTATGTTGAATCAACCTTGCATCCTGGGGATGAACCAACTTGATTGCAGTAGACAAGCTCTTTGAGGTTCTGCTGGATTTGGTTTGCTAGAATTTTGTTGAGGATTTTTGAATCAGCATTCATCAAGGATGTTGACCTGAAGTTTTCTTATTTCTTGTTTCTCTGCCAAGTTTTGGTATTAAGATGATGCTAGCCTCATACAATGAGTTAGGGAGGAGTCTTTCTTGTTCTATTTTTTTTTTTTTTTGGAATAATTTTGGTAGAAATGCTACCATCTGTTCTTTGTACTCTGGTAGAATTCAGCTTTGAATCTGTGTGGTCCTGGGCTTTTTTTGGTTGGTAGGTTATTCATTACTGCCTCAATTTCAGAACTCATTATTAGTCTATTAAGGAATTCAACTTCTTCCTGGTTCAGTCTTTTGAGGGTGTATGTGTCCAAAAATTCATCTACTTATCCTAGATTTTCTAGTATATGTGCATAGGGGTGTTTATAGTATTCTGTGATGGTTGTTTGTATTTCTGTGGGGTCAGTGATGATATCCCTTATCATTTCTGATTGTGTTTATTTGATTCTTCTCTGTTATCTTCTTTATTAGTTTAGCTAGCAGTCTATCTATTTTATTAAGTTTTAAAAACGCTTCCTGGATTCATTGATTTTCAAAGGGTTTTTTGTAACTCTGTCTCTTTCAGTTCAGCTCTGATATTGGTTATTTCTTGTCCTTTGCTAGGTTTCAAGTGTGTTTGGTCTTGGTTCTCCAGTTCTTTCAGTTGAAATGTTAGGTTGTTAACTTGGTATCTTTCAAGTTTTATGATGTAGGCATTTAGTGCTATGAATTTCCCTCTTAACACTGCTTTAGCTGTGTGCCAGAGATTCTGTTATGTTGTCTTTTTTTTTCCCATTAGTTTCAAAGAACTTACTGATTTCTGCCTGGGTTTCATTATTTCTGGTATGTCTTTTTTTTTTTTTTTCTCATTAGTTTCAAAGAACTTATTGATTTCTGCCTTGATTTTATTATTTACCCAAGAATCATTCAGGAGCAGGCTGGTCAATTTTCAGGTAGCTGTGTGTCATCCCAGGGAGAGATCAGAGCTCCATCCATAGAACCCTGGCTGGAGTGGCTGAAGCCCCCACAAGGAAGTCCCACTTGGTGAGAAGGAATGGATCAAGGTTCTGCTTAAAGAAGCAGTCTGACCACAATCTGGCAAGGCAGCTGTGCTGCTCTGTGGGAAACCCTTCCTTGTCTGGACCATTTGTATTCTCCAAAGCTGGCAGGCTGGAACAGCTGAGCCTACCAAACTGCAAAGATGGCTGCCGCCCCTCCCTGCTCTTCTCAGGCAGATTCCAAGCCAGTGGATAGCTGTTGGTTGGCTAAAATTCCAAGCCAGTGGATTTTAACATGTGAAATGCTGTGGAAATGGAGCCCACAGCAAGACAGTGCTTGGCTCACCAGATCAGCCCTCTTCCTAGGGATATGTGTGGATAAATTTTCTGCCTCTTCAAGGATCCCAGGGCTGGAGTATTAAAACTACTGGGTTGCTGTGTGTGCCTGAGTGGCTGCTCTGCTGAGACTTTACACAGCTCTGTATGTCTAACCCAAGGTCCTGGTGGCTTGGGCTCACTAGAGGTCTCCTGTTCCATGGGCTGTAAAGATCCATGGGAGAAGTATAATTTCCTGGGTGGGGTGGCATGATCACTCACTGCTTCTCTTGGCTGGAGATTGGGTTTTCTTTGCCTCTGTGCCACTTCTGGGTGGGCCATTACCCTCCCCTTGCTTTTCTTCATTCTCCATGGGCTGAATTGTTTGCCTAGTCAGTTCCGAGGCAAGAATCTGGATATTTCAGTTGAAGGCACTGAATTAACTTGCCTCTTTTCATTTCTCTCCAGGAGTGCCATGGACTGCAGCTGCTTCTAATCAGCCATCTTAGACTGAATCCCATTCACAGTTTACATGATATATTAATAAGTTAACTTTAATATTCTCTTTAGAGAATCACAGTATTTAAGTTACAGAATATCAAAGATAAGAGTGGATGTCATCCAATGACTTTGCATTGCGTTCATGAGGGAAAGGTTAATGTACTTCTAACTGTATATAGTAGAGTTGGCAGAAGGATGACTTGGTCACAGTTTTTATTGGCAGATTAAGTAGGCCCAAGGGGATGTGTATAGATGACAAATTGATGATGTATGAAATGTGATGTTTAATTTTATATGTTAACTTGGACAGGCTGTAATACCCTGTTATTCAATTAAATACTATTCCAGATGTTGTGAAGAGATTTTGTAGTTGTTAACATGTACAATCAGTTGACTTCAAGAAAAAGAGATGACTTAATATTTTATGTAGACTTAATTCAATTACTAATAGGCCTGTAGAGCAAAGCACAAGGAGCTGAAAAATGGAAGAAAAGAGATTCTCCCTAGAGCCCCTCAATACTTTGGATTTGGAGCAAGAACACCCAATTCAGACGTGTGACCTCCAGACATTTAAGACTATACATTTCTGTTGTTTTAAGTTACTGCAGTTGTGGTAGTTAATTACAGCACCAATAGGAAACTCGTACAAGAGCAGATAAGCAGTCAGAAGGAATAAGAAAGAACTAGGGGCAGACAGGATGAAGGGTAGGCAGGGGTCTGTGATGCAGGTAGATAGGAGAAAGGCAGAGCAACAGATACAAAGCCTAGAGAAAAGTGAGAGAAATAAGGGCAGACAACATGGAATACAGTGTTCGGTGTTAGCCCCAACCTTGTACATGGGTGCCCTTAGTCCCACTGGTGACAAGGGAGTGAGAAAAGAAATTAAGACAAAGACAAGAGTAGAGTTTCACAGTATGGGTCCAGGGGACAAACGCAAGCTTGCAGGGACCACGTTGGCTCTGAGGTCTGGGCTCCACACACTTTTATTAGGTGCTTTATCTCATTAGTCTTGGCAGCCATGGTGAGGGAAGGTGAGAAAGGTAAACTAAAAGCTATTATGGGGTAAGATAGCCAGGGGAGAGCTGTGTCTGCAGCATTCAATTGCATACGTGGTTCTTCTAAGAAATGCTAACTTAGGACACTGAGTTTTATCACCCATTCTTATCAAGGTGCATCTGCATAGAAGCACAGTGGATAAGGCGCCACAAAGTCTGACTGCACACAATGCATCAAGGGGCTTTATCTCTGGAGCATTGTGGACACAGAGCAATCAGTTACTCCATATTCTGAGAACCTAGGCAGAGCCTGTGGCATTCTGGTTATCTCTGCCCTGCAAGGCCTTCCTGCCTCACAAGCTCCCATCTGCCAAGACCCTCCCGAGTCTGGTGAACGGAGGTCACATTCCTTCCCAGAGTTCTTGCACAAGCCCTCTTTAGGAGACCCTCTTGCAGACTCTATGTTGGGAAGAAATCGTAGGACCAAAGCAGTCTTTCCTGCCTTGCAACCACACTGCTGTGCTCCGTGGTTTTAAAGTGCTCTCAGATGGTCTTTACTATAGCCCTCCTGTTACCACTGGATTTTTGTTTTTACAAGCCTTAAACAATTTTTATTTTACTGCACCATCGTTTGGAGTTTTCTTAATCTCAGTGTATAAAACACAAAGCAAGCTTGTAATCATTTAACTAGAAATAACATAGGTCTGCCCCAGCCATCTTGGCCCACAATACGGGAGGGAAGACAGCAGGTAGGTGGGAAGAGGGGAGGTGGGCAGATAGAAAGCAGAATGTGGGCAGACAGGCTGGAGACAGGAGCAGGGGTGAGGAAGATAGAATGGCAAGTGGAGACCCTCAGAGCTGGTCTTTGTCCCCACGAGGGTTAGGGCACCTCCTGAGATGCAGATGGATTCCATTTTTGGACTCCAACAAAATTCATGGTATGGGGACAGGGATCCTGGTGGGATCAGGCAGCAGCTGAAAGTGGAGCAGGGTCAGGGCCACGGCCGCCTTTAGCTCCTCCATGGCAAATTGTTTCCCAATGCAGGTCCTGAGCCCGGCAGAGACAGTGAATTGATGAAAGGCCTAGTTCCCATTCTGAGCTGGGGACTCATGAATGGTTAATGGGTTAATCAATGTTTTGTTCATTCTTCCACAGTGTGTGCTTCTGCCGCGTGGAGGCCAAGTTCAGATCACTGTAGGGTGAGGATGGGCCACACACTCAGGTTTTCCCCATGCAGAGGGATGCTGAGGGACTGGGATCCTTAGGGAAGAACCCAGATGGGTGGGCAGGGGCGTCAGAAGGGCGCTAGAAGTTTTTCTGGAGGGGCGCTGGGTGGTTCTCAGCTGCTGCTTCCCTGTCTAGGGTTCAGGCTTCTGCTTCCCCTCACTCTTTCAATACCAGTGCCTATAGCCTTATAATTCTACTCCAGAAATGTCCCTCCTTGTTGCCCATCAGTCTTTTTTGCCTGACTCTCTGGTGTCCCTGCTTCCCCTTTCTTCACACTGAAGCGACATTCCAGCTTAGACCCTCCTATGCTCTTCATCACAGCTGGGACAGTGTCCTAATGCCCCAGCTGGCAGCCAGCCCCCCATGGACTATTGCCTCAACCACCTCTTACCTGTGCAGCCCATGTCCCAACCCAGTACATGTGGAGATGCTGAGAACATCCTCCCTCCACCACTGCCTGCAATATCCTCAAGGCTAAGGCCAGGGCCCAGCTGCCTCTCACCCTCTGCTGGCTGTGTCTCTCCCTCCCCAGTTCCCCAAGGCAGCTTTGTCCCTTATCCATGAGCAGTCACAGTCCAGTGCCTATGATAGCACCATGAACACTCAACAAGGCACTCAGTGAGTGAGTGAGTGAAAGGATGGATGAGCGAGTGATGTGTGTCTGAAGCACAGAATGTGTTTCTATGTAACACATTTTGTCCTTGACTGTACTTCGAGGCAAGAACAGTACCTTCTATCTTTGTTTTCCTATTATGGTGTACAGGACTTTACCCTCAGACACAGGCTTAATAGATATTGTGACTTTTAAATGATATTATTTGGGTTTTGAAAATGAATCAAATAGATTGGAATACAGTGAGAGTCAGTATTAGTTCTGAGCTAGAAATTGTGCTGCTGAATACTCTTGGTATGGTTTGGATGTTGGTCCCCTTGAAATCTCATGTTGAAATGTGATTCCATTTTGGAGATGGATTGGATGGGGGTTGATTGGATCATGGGGGCAGATCCCTCTTTATGGTTTAGCACCATACCGCTAGTGATAAGTGAGTGAGTGCTCAGTTTGTTCACAGGGGATCTGGTTCTTTAAGAGAGTCTGAGACTTCCCTGCACTGTCTCTCTTGCCCCTGCTACCACCATGTGACATGCTGGCTCCCCTTCACCTTTGCCGTGAGTGAAAGTTTACTGAGGCCCTTATCAGAAACAAATGTTGGCATCCTACTTCTTGTACAGCGTGACTAATCATGAGCCAAAATAAATATATTTTCTTTATAAATTATGCTTTATAGCAATGCAAGAGTGGTTTAATAGAACTCTCCTGTCCTCCAGTGGCAGCAGCCTGATTGGCAGCTAATATTTTGGAGGAAGTACTCATTCATGGATCAATCAATGCTGGGAAAGGACTTTCTGGAAGAACAATTTGCTTAAATCCTGTTTTGGGAAAGTACATTCATCACTGGAAGAATTCTCACAATTACTTTTTCTAAAAAACTTGTTTCTACTGTTTACATTGTTTTTTGCATTTGTATTTGTCAGGATGATTCCTGTAGTCTTTGAAGATTTCCACAGAAGCCGTTATGGAGTATACATGTCCAGTTTAACAGCTATATCATGTATCTTCTGTATTTCACGTACCAGGAGCCTTTAAATGCTATGTACCATATCCTAAAAAGACCCTTTTCCACAGTCAGTTTATTGTCATTTTTATGTTTTTGCTAACAATGTGCTAGGTGAAATGCAGGACTATGGTACAGAGATTCTACTGAATGTACAGAACTTGCCAAGTGGAAATGAAGACATGATTATATGAACATTATTATGCAGTGACAATGTTGTTGGGCAAGAGAACCAAGTGTGTGAGACAACACACATTGGTTAAAACTTTCTGCAAAGGACTGTGTTAAACATTCACTTTCATGACTGCAAAAGTAAGACTAGCAAGGTGTCTAAATTCTAAACATATACAAATACTTCAATGATTTAACTCTATGCAGACTGGTGAATTAAGTCAAAAGGTGGTGTGCTGCGTTGAGAGTATGTGAGGGGAGAGAAAACAGCTACTTAATATTTCTGAAAATTGAGAAAAGCAAACTGAAGTTGAATTTATTGTATAATATCTAATTCTGGCAAGTCATATTTCTAAAGTGAAGAAAACACTAGAATACAGTGAAATTTGGAAAAACCCACTGACAGTTAATGTTGGCTGGCCATTGGGAAAGAGGAGAGGGAGCAATATCTCCATGGTGTTCTCTGAAATGCCACCTTTCTTTAGTCCAAGAGACATTTACACAAGGTCTATTTCTTATAAACAACAACATTCAAGGACAAAACCGAAGATGCCACATATGAACATAGGGCCCAGAGACTCTGCTACTTCCCTACTCTGATTTCCATGCATGAAGACTCACTTTGATCCTACTGAGAGTGTTAGAGTACTGAGTCTGTGTTAAAGAAAAATTTTTCTTGCTTGAGGATAATTACTGCTTTAAGTTTATAGACTAATCATTAAAAGCAGCCTTGGAAAAGCAAGGCCTGCAACAGTGGTAAAAGAGAAATGTGCTGCCCAGGAATTCTGGAGACAAGAAGATCAACAGTTTCAACCATCAGATAATAGTCTGGTGACACCTGCAGAAGGTTATAAGATGCTAACCAAGACAACAATAATTAAGTGCCTGCCTGACATTGCACATGCAGCTGCTTCACAAGAACGCTTTGACTATTACTTACAGTTTTCCCAATTTCCCTTAAAACCCCTTGTGTGAAAGCACAGCTCCTTTTTTTTAATTTTTAAAAACAATTTGGGTGTTTATTATATGTTTCTTAAAAAACTTTTATTTTAGGTTCAGGAGTCCATGTGCAGGTTTGTTATATAGGTAAACTGCATGTCACAGGGGTTTGGCATACAGATTATTTTGTCACCTAGATAAACAGCATTGTATCCAATAGGTAATTTGATCCTTACGTCCCTCCCACTCTCCACCCACAAGAAGGCCATGGTATTCATTCCCTTATTTGTGTCCATATGTACTCAACGTTTAGCTCCCACTTATAAATGTGAATACATGGTATTTGGTTTTCTGTTCCTGTGTTCTCTTAGTATAATGACCTCCATCTCCATCTGTGTTGCCTCAAGGGAAATGATCTCATTCTTTTCCTGACTGCATAGTATTTCATGGTGTATATGTACCACATCTTCTTTGTCTAGTCCACTGTTGATGGGCATTTAGTTTGATTGTATGTCTTTGCCATTGTCAATAGTGCTGTGATGAACATATGCATGCATGTGTCTTTATGAAAGAATGGTTTATATTTCTTTAGCTATATACGAGTAATGGGATAGTTGGGTGGAATGGCAGTTCTATTTTAAATACTTTGAGAAGTCTACCAACTGCTTTCCACAGTAGTTTAACTAATGTACATTCCTACCAGCACCGTATAAGCATTGCCTTTTCTCTGCAACCTTGCCACCATCTGTTGTTTTTTGACATTATAAAACATAGCCATTCTGACTTGTGTGAGATGATCTTTCATTGCAGTTTTGATTTGCATTTCTCTAATAGTTAGTGATATGGAGTATTTTTTCATATTGTTGGTGCATGTATTTCTATTTTTGAGAAGTGTCTGTCCAAGTTCTTTGCAGATTTTTTATTAAGGTTGGTTTTTTTTGTTTTGTTTTGTTTATTTGGCTTGTTGATTTAAGATTGCTGTAGATTCTGGATCGCTATAGATTCTGACCTCTGTCAAATACATAGCTTGCAAATCTTTTCCCTGTTCTGTAGATCATCCATGTTCTCTGTTGATAATTTCTATTGCTGTGCAGAAACTCTTTAGTTTAATTAGATCCCACTTGAAATTTTTGTTTTTGTTGCAATTACTTTTAGAGTCTTCGTTATAAATTCTTTGCCAGGGCATATGTCCAAAATGGTATTATATCCTAGGTTTTCTTCCAGAGTTTATATAGTTTCATATTTTAAATTTATATATTTAATCCACCCCAAGTTGATTTTTGTATATGATGAAAAATGGGTCCAGTTTAAATCTTCTACATATGGCTAGGTAGTTATCTCAGCACTATTTATTGAATAGAAGTTCCTTTCCCCATTGCTTGTTTTGGTTGGCTTTGTTGCAGATAATATGGTTGTAGGCGTAAGGCTTTATTACTCGGTTATCTATTCTGTTCCATTGATCTATGTTTCTGCTTTTGTATCAGTACAATGCTGTTTTCATTACTGTAGCCTTCTAGTATAGTTTAAAGTCAGGTAGTGTGATGCCTCCAGCATTGTTCTTTTTACTTAGGATATCTTTGGATAATGGGCTCTTTTGTGGTTCCAAATGCATTTTAGAGTGGTTGTTTCTAATTCTGTAAAAAATGTTGTTAGTAGTTTGATAGGAATAGCACTGAATCTGTAAATTGCTTTGGGCAGTAGGACCATTTTAACAGTATTGGTTCTTCATATCCATGAGCTTGGAATGTTTTTCTATTTGTTTGCATCATCTGTGATTTCTTTCAGTAGTGTTTTGTTATTCTTCTTGTACAGATCTTTTACCTCCCTGATTAACTGTATTACTAGGTATTCTATTCTTCTTGTGGCTATTGTGAATGGGATTGCATTTTTGATTTGGCTCTCAGCTTGGATGTTGCTGGTTTGTAGAAATGCTAGTGATTTTATAGACTAATTTTGTATCCTGAAACTTTGCTGAAGTTTATGAGATTTAGGAGCCTTTGGGCAGAGAGGATGGAGTTTTCTAGGTACAGAATCATATAATCTGTGAAGAGAGATAGTTTAACTTCTTCTTTTCCAATTTGGATGCCTTTTTATTTTTATTTTTGTCTGGTTGTTCTGGCTAGGATTTCCAGTACTATGTTGAATAGGTGTGGTGAGAGTGAGCATTCTTATTTGGTTCTAATTCTCAAGGGGAATGTTTCCAGTTTTTCCCCATTTAGTATGATGCTGACCATGGGTTTGTCCATATATGGCTCTTATTTTTTTAGTTATGTACCTTTGATATCCAGTCT
Organism: Cebus imitator; assembly: GCF_001604975.1. Classification (NCBI taxonomy): domain Eukaryota; kingdom Metazoa; phylum Chordata; class Mammalia; order Primates; family Cebidae; genus Cebus; species Cebus imitator. The sequence goes on from NW_016107444.1 coordinate 3,103,629, forward strand.
GTTGAGGGTTTAACATGAAGGAATGTTGAATTTTATTGAAAACTTTTTTGAGATGATCTTTTTTTTTTTTTTAATTTCTGTGTATATGATGAATCACATTTAATGGTTTGTGTATATTGAACCACTCTTGCAGCCCAGGACTAAAGTGTACTCAATAGTGGTATATTAGCTTTTGGATGTGCTGCTGGATTTATACCTCTGGTAGAATTCAGCTGTGAATATGTCTGGTCTAGAGCTTTTTCTGGTTGGTGGATATTTTAGTACTGATTCAGTTTAATGTCTTGATATTATTTTCTTCAGTGGAAATTTCTTCCTGGTTCAATCTTGGGGCGGCGGTGGGTTTCCAGGAATGTATCCATTTCTTCTAGGTTTTCTAGTTTGTGTGCGTACATGTGTTCATGATAGTCTCAGGGTTTTTGTTATTTCTGTGGGGTTAATGGTAATGTCCTCTTTGTCATTTCTGATTGTGTTTATTTGGATCATCTTCCTTTTGTCTATATTAGTCTAGCTAGTGGTCAATCGATCTTATTAATTCTTTCAGAAAACTAACTTTGGTTTCATTGATCTTTTATATGGTTTTTCTCACCTCCATTTCATTCAGTTCTCTGATTTTTGTTATTACTTTTCTTCTGCTAGCTTTGGAATTGGTTTGCCCTTGTTTTTCGGGTTTCTCTAGGTGTTATGTTAGATTGGTAATTTGAGATCTTTCTAACTTTTTCATGTGAGTGATTAATGCCATAAACTTTTCTCTCAACACTGCTTTAGCTGTGTCCCAGAGATTCTTGTATATTGTATTTTTGTTTTTATTAGCTTGAAACAATTTCTTGATTTCTGTCTTAATTCATTGTGTGCCCAAATGTCATTCAGAAACAGATTGTTTAATTTCCATGTAATTGTATGATTTTGAGAATTTTTTGGTGTTCACTTTTCCTTTTATTGCACTGTGGTCTGAGAATGTGGTTGGTATGACTTTGGTGCTTTTAGTTTTTAAGTTTGTTGAGAACTGCTTTATGGCCAAGTATAGGGTCCATTTTAGAGTATGTAACATGTGCAGAGGAGAAGAATGTACATTCTGTTTTTGTTGGGTAGAGGTGTTCTGTAGATGTCTGCAAAGCCCATTCAGTCAAGTGTCAAGTTCAAGTCCTGAATATCTTTGTCAGTATTCTCCCTTGATAATCTGTCCAATATTGTCAGTGGGGTATTGAAGTATTCAACCATTATTGTGCATATATTTAAATCTCTTCATAAGTCTCTGAGGTCTTGTTTTATGAATATAGATGCCTCAGTGTTGGGTGCATATGTATTTAGGACAGTTAAATCTTCTTGTTGAATTTAACCTTTTATCATTATGTAATGCCATTTTTTGTCCCTTTGATCATTGTTGGTTTAATGTCTGTTTCATTTGAAATAAGAATAGCAACCCTTGTTCTTTTTGTTTTCCATTTTCTTGATAGATTTTTCTCTGTCCCTTTTCTTTGAGCCGATAGATAGATATCCTTGCATGTGAGATGGTCTCTTTAAGATGTTCAGTTGGGTATGTTGTCTCTGTGCTTTTTTTAATTTTTAATTTTCGTGGGTATGTATTTATGAAATACATGAGATGTTTTGATACAAGCATGTAGTGCATAATAATTACATCATGGAGAATGAGGTATTTATCCCCCTTAACCATTTATCCTTTGTATCATAAAAATTATATTATTTTAGATATTTTTATAGGTACAATGAAGTTATTATTAACTACAGTCATCCTCTTGTGCTCTCATTTTTAAGTTGGGTATTTAGCTTGGTTACATTCAAGGTTAATATTTATATGTGCAGATTTGATCCTGTCATCATGTTGTTAGCAAATACTTGCTATGTATTTGCTTTGCAGTATTGTGGTCTATGTACTTAAGTGTGTTTCTATAGTGTCTGGTAATGGTCTCTCATTTCCATGTTTAGCACCCCCTTAGGACCTTTTGTAAGGCAGGTCTGCTGGTAATGAATTCCCTAAGCACTTACTTTCCTGAGAAGGATTTTATTTCTCTTTTGCTTATGAAGCTTAGTTTGGCTGGATATGAAATTCTTGATTGGGATTTCTTTTCATTAAGGGCTGAATGTACACCCCAATCTCCTCTGGCTTGTAGATTTTTTTGCTGAAAAATCCACTGTTAGCCTGATTAGGTTCCCTTTGTGGATGACCTGCCCCTTCTTTCTAGCTGCATTTAATATTTTTCCTTTGTGTTGATCATGGATAATCTGATGACTTGGGGATGGTCATCTTTTATAATACCTTGCAGGGATTCTCTAAATTTCTTGAATTTGCACGGCAACCTCTCTAGTGGGGTTGGGGAAATTTTTTATGGAAAATATTCTCAAATACGTTTTCTAAGTTGTTTGTTCTCCCTCCCTGTCTTTCATGCATGCCAGTGAGTCATGGATTCAGTTTCTTTACATAATCTTATATCTCTTTGATTTTGTTCATTTAAAAAAATTCTTTTACTCTGACAGAGTTAATTCTAAGAACTAGTCTTTAAGTTCTGAGATTACTTCTTCAGCTTGGTCTATTCTGCTGTTAATAATTCCAGTTGTGTAATGAAATTATTGTAACATGCTTTTTCAGGTCTATTGGCTCAGTTTGGTTCTTTCTTAAAATGGTTATTTCATTTATTTCATATTTAATCATTTTACTGAATTTCTTTGATTCCTTGGAATGAATTTCAACTTCCTCCTGAGTCTCATTTCTTTGGTACCATCCGGATTTTGAATTCTATGCCTGTCATTTTGGCCATTTCTTTCTAGTTAAGAACCATTACTGAGGAGTTAGTGTGGTCATTTGGATGTAAGGAGACACTCTGACTTCCAGAGTTGCCAGAGTTGTTGTGCTGGTTCTTTCTTATCTGTGTGGGCTGATGTTCTTTTAACTGTGGAGCAGTGTAGTCAATTGGCTTTGTTTCTGGCTCTTTTCGAGGGCCAAGGCTTTGTGCAGGCTCTTTATTTGTGGCAGAATTGTCCTTGGTTTCACAGGGGGGTATTAGGAAAGTATTTTTGGTGTTGAAGTTTGGGCTACATTCTAATGGTACTTAAGCATAATGGCCAGTAGGAAGGCTCTTGCTCAGCCATGTGGCTCCTATATATTTCCTCACATGTACAGCTGTGCTCCTTCTCAGTCTTCTGAGGGTGTGGGCTTGCCTCCCACGCAGGTGCTGGCTATAGCTCTCAGCTTGGCACTCCTGGTATACACACTACAATCCTGGGGTGAGCAGAGGCTTTTTGTTTCCTCTCCAGCTTTGGGGCAGCAGAGATGGGGACCTTGGCAGTGGCAATGGCAAAGGACCTTTTACTTGCCTTTGGGGCTCTGTCCCAGAGAATTGCATAGCTGCTGCCAATCAGAATGGTCAGCCCAAGGTGGTGTTGTTGTGTTGCAGGTCTAAGCCTAGGGGCCCTGGGGACACATGGTGGGGTGGGGAGCTGGTGGGAAAGGCATCTGGCCTTTTCTCTATAGGGTGACTGTGGTGTGCTGGAAGGACAAGAAAAGCACTCAGGCTCTTTGTTCCTTCCCCAGCCTGGTGGCAGCATAAGTTGGTACCACTGCAGTGGCAGTGGCAGAGGGCACATCTGTTGCCTCTGGCAACTCCACCACAGAGAGACACAGAGCCGGTGCCTATGGAGGCATTCAGCTGGGGGTGGGGTGGCTGCATTGTGGATCCTAGCCAAGGCCCTGTCTAGTGAAGAGCAGGGAGTTGGGAGCTCACAGGAAAGAGAGACTGGGCTCCTCTTCATCTAGTGGTTGTGCCATGTTAGAGGTGCCAGCAAAGTATCAGGGTCTTTTTTTTCTTCTCCAGACAGAGGGCAGCAAGGACAGTTCCACTGCAGCTGCAGTGACAGAGAGCCTGTGGATTGCCTCTGAGATTTCCTCGCCAGAGAAATGTAGAGCTGCCACTGACTGAAGTGCTCACGTCGGGGGAAGGGTGGTTGTGCTGGGGACCCAGGCCGGGAAAACCTGCCCAGTGAGGAGTAGCAGGGGCAGGGACCTGCATGGAAAATAGTCTGGGCACATTTCTGTAAGGCAGTTGCAGTGTTCTCAAGGCCTGTGACAGTCCTTAGGCTTCTTGCTTCCTCCCAGCCAGAGGGCAGTAGAGGTGGGGGCTGCAGCAGTGGCATAAATGGTGGGCATGACCATTACCTCTGGGAGCTCTAGTCCAGATAATGCAGAGCTGCCACTGGTCCGACTGCTGAGGTGGGGAGTGGGGTGGCTTCACCGGAGTCCACGTCAGTGGGCTTTGTTAGGCGAGGTATAGTGGATGCTATGCCTGCAGTCTGTCCACCCCTCAGCACTGTGAGTATGGCCTCTATCCTGGGGGTGTGCAAGAGAGCCCGGTTTTCCTGTTGGCAGAGCTATAGCAGCTGGTGGAGTAGTGCTCAGGAGTCCAAGGCCCTTGGGCTCCACACGGGCCTGAGCAGTGGCTTTACTGAGCAGCTATTGGTGTCAGTCTGGAGGACCAGGGGAGAAAATGTCAGTGGTGGGATGTGTGTGAGGGGTTGTGGGAGTGGAGTAGAAGGGGTGGGGGGTGGGGAGGTGGGAGCATTTCTTGTGTTCAGGTTTGCAAAGATCTATGGCAGAAGTGTGAGTCCTGGGGGCTTTTGTTCATTCACTGTTTCCCCAATGGGGAGCCTCCCTTGGTTCTAGGCCAATCTCCAGTGGGCAGCTGTCCTATCTCACTCTTCTCTTCTCTCTGTGGGTTGCTTTCCTTCTCGATAAATCCCAGTGTGTTCCTCCTGGACAATTCCACTGAAGAGCTAGTGTGTAACTCCTCCCTGCCTTGCCTTAAAAATAATAAACTATGTTAATTGAGATAAAATAAAATTCATATGCCATGAAATCTATTCATTAGCTATTCAATGGTTTGATGTCTATTAATTTAAACAATTAGTCACAAATACAGAACATAATGTAGACACTTTAATTTAAATTGTACAGTTCAATGGCTTTAAGGAAATTCATAATGATTTAGAAACCTCATTACTACCTATTTCCAAAACATGTTCTTCGCTCCAACAGAAACTCTGTAACTATTAAGCAATGACTTCCCCAATCTGACTTCCCCTAGTACCTGGTTATTTCTAATCAACTTTCTGTATCTATGAATTTGCCTATTCTTCTACCTATAACTGAACTTATTGTAATATTTGTCTTTTTATGTCTGGCTATTTTCACTTACATAGTGTCCTTAGGGTCATTCCTGCGGTAGTACGAATCAGAACTTCCCTCCTGTTTGTGACTAAATAATATTGCATTGTATGTATATAGGACATTCTGTGTATCCATTTGTCTGTTGATGGACACCTGAGTTCTTTCTATCTTACGTCTGTTGTAAATAATGGCGCCATGAACATTGGCTTACAAGTATCTGTTCAAATCCCTGTTTTCAATTAGTTTGGTTTTATAGCTAGGTGGAAATTTCTGGATACTATGGTACTTGTGCTTTTATCTTTTCCGGAAATCACAAATCTGTTTTCCAAATTGGTATGCCAATTTACATTCACCGGCAATTTGTAAGAGTTCCAATTTTTCACATTCTGTTAAATATTTGTTATTCTCCACTAAAAATAATTATAGAATTCCTAAAGGGTATGAAGTGGCATCTCATTGTGGGTTTCCTTCGTATTTCCATAATGATGAATGAAATTGAGCATATTTTCAGGAGCTTATTGACCATTTGCATATCTTCTTCGCAGAAGTGTCTATTGTAGTCATTTGCTGATTGTTGAATGCGGTTTTGTATTTTGGTGTTGAGTGGTGGAGTTCTTCATATATTCTCAATTGGATTGTGGATACATTCTGCCATTCTGTAGGCTGTCTTTTAGCTTTTTATCCTTTTTTTTTTTTTTTTTTTTTTTTTTTTTTTTTTTTTTTTTTTTTTTCTTTTTTTTTTTTTTACTTTATATATAGTGTAAGTAAGGGTCTATCTTCATTATTTTAAATGTTGACATTCAGTGTCCTCCTCCTTGTCTAACTTCCTTGGTAATGCTCAGGTTTCCATCTCTCCCATCCAAATGAGACTTTCACTTTTATACTTCACCTCTCTTTTTACCCAAGAACTAGGGGTAGTAATGGGAGTGAGTGCCCAGTGTCCTGGGCTCTGTGAGCATGGCCAGCATGAGTCCTTGTGCACCACCTGTTTCTGGGGGACCCACTAACCATTGTGTTCAGGAGGTTTCCAACTCACTCTCCTGGCCCAATCTTCCCTCTACCTCCCACCCTAGATGATCAATGAGTGTTCAGATTCCCCCTTTCCTGCCTCTTCTCAGAACATGGCTGAACTATCCCATTGACCCAGGAGCCCAGGAGACTTGGAGGGAAGTCCTGGCTGCAGGCATTAACTGGAAAAGAAGCCCATCATGGTACTAGAATGAGATGTCACATCTCAGGCAGAGGAAGGTCTGTCTATGGCATCCAGGTCCCTGGGCTAGGAATGGGGAGGGATTGAAGGGACACCTGTGCTCAGATTCAGCAAGAGAAGCAAGATCTGGATTGAGAGAGGCTGGTGCAGTCAGGGACACCAACCTAGTGAAGCTAATGGGAGTGCATGGGGCCAGGTAATGAAGCAGGGCTGAGGGTGAAGAGCACCAGCCTCCAGGCAGTTGCCAAGTATGAACAGGGTTGAGGATGCTCCTGTTTCCTCAAGGTAGACAGCCAGAGAAGCAGGGTACCACTGAGAGGCTGTGCTGTGGGGTGGAGCTGCTTGGAGTCTGACAGCCTCTTTGCCCACCTGGGCTCCTCCTAGTGCTTGGTGAACAACTGTGTACTCTGTGAGCCGCCTCAGGAGCATGCAGGTCTCCTACATGAGGGAAGTTGACAGGTGCCTGGTGATGTGGCTAAAATGGATGGCTCTCTTCTCAGTCTCATTTGAGCTGTGAAGAGCTGGGTGCCAGAGGCCCTCATGCCAGACCAGGCCTCTGAGGCTTGCCTGCTAAGCCCTCTACAGCCCCACTATGGCTGGGATTGTGTCCTTGATCAAACTGCTGCTGGAAATTTTATCCCCAGTGTGACACCATTTGGAGATGCATCATAGTGAGGAGGTGTTTGGATCATGGGGATGAATCCTTCACAAATATATTATTGTCCCCTTCATACTTTGCAGTTGTAAGTGAGTTCTTGCTCTAGGTGGAATGGTTATATTACCAGGAGAGTGGCTCTTGAAAATAGTTGGCTTCTGTCTCTTGTGTCCTCTCTCATCATGTGATCTGTGTGCATGGCTGCTTCTCATTCTGTTTCTATCATGGGTGAAAGCAGCATGAGGACTATACCAGATTCAGCTGCCAAATCTTGGACCTTCCAGCCATCAGAATCATGAGCCAAATAAACATCTTTTCTTTATCAATTACCCAACCTCAGGTATTCTCGTATAGCTAAAACAAAACACACTAAGAGAAATCCTTAGCTCAGCCCTGCTCTGATTCATCTTGCATGAGGAAAGCGAAATCTTGAATGGAATGGAGACCTGGAATCTTTCCCCTATAGATGTGAGCTTCTCCCTCTGATCTCCTAGAGAAAACCTTTTAATCTACACTACCAAGAAAGACTGAGGAGCTGGGCAGGGTGTGGGCATCATGGGTCATAGGCATGCAATTGTATGAAGTGGGGTAAGCCAGGACACTCCTTTCTGGGGTCTTTACACCAGAGGGCAAATACCAACTCTCTTTTTCCTACTCTGAAGAGACTTGTCTCCACTATATTTCCTCCCCCTTGGTGACTTCTTTCTATCTTTCTCCTTTTAAGTAAATACAGACACTCATGCACCTTGTGTACTTTATTTCATAAAGGAGTAAAGACAGAGAGGTTCTGTGAATAGATACCATGCAGGACAAATATAGGTGAAAACATAGAATGACAATCAGATAGGAACTGTGCTAAGCTGAATCAAGACCCTAGATGATGTCCACATCCTAATACATGGCATCCATTGTTATGAGACTGTGTATATCAAGATGAACTTTGAAGTGGAAAGTAATGGGTTTTGAGATGGTGAACTTAAACTGGATTACCTGAATGAACTAGATGGAACCACAAAGGTCTTTATTAGAAGGAAAGAGACGTGAGGACAGTAAGAGAGAGATTTGAAAATGCCGTTGGTTTCAAAGAGGGAGAGGGGCCAGTACCAAAGAATGCAAAAAAAAAAAAAAAAAAA
>NW_016107444.1:3111867-3128075 GCF_001604975.1 Cebus imitator
AAAAAAAAAAAAAAAAAAGGCAGCTCTGGAGCTGAAAGAGCAAGGGGTAAGACTCTTCCCTACAGACCCTGAAAGGGGTTGGCCCTGTCTACAACTTGTTTTCGCCCACTGAAACCCATTTCTGTCTTTGACTTACAGAATTGTAAGATGAAACATTTCTGTTATTTAAAATTACTAAGGTTGTAGTAGTTTATTTCAGTAGCAATAGAAAATGCCTACAATGTACAGACAAGTAGGCAGGAGTTAGTCAGGTGTAGGGCAGGCAGGAGACTGGGTGTTGGATGGAGAGCCAGTGATACAGACAAGCAGGGAGGGAGCCTGGAGAAAGGTGATTGAGAAATGGAAGACAGACTGGAAGGCAGAAATAAGACAGCAAACAGGTGAGAAGAAGGGCACGTGGGCAGATCGAAAGCAGGAGGTGGGCAGACAGGCAGAAGACAAGAGCAGTGGTCAGGAAGACAGGATGGCAGATGGAGGACCTCAGAGCTGGTCCTTGTTCCCACAGGGGTTAGGGAGCCTTCTGAGATGCAGGTGGATCCCATTGCTGGACTCCAGCACAATTCGTGGCATGGGGATTGGGATGCTGGTGGGATCAGGCAGCAGCTCAAAGCGCAGCAGGGTCAGGGCCGTGGCCACCTTCAGCTGGTTCATGGCAAATTGTTTCCCAATGCAGTTCCTGGGCCAGGCAGAGATGGTAAATTGAAAAATGGCCTCAGGCCTCATTGTGAGCTAGGCAGGCTTTGGTCTCTGAGCTCTACCCTTGAGCTGCGGATTTAGGGTCTTCCCCTACGTGCCCAGCCCCCAAATCCTTTCCTTAAAGGCCGCATGCACCTCTGCCCAGGCCTTGATTCACTCTTTTTCTTGAGTTTAGACAGAGCCTGCCAGTCTTCCGAGGCTAGCTCCTAACTCCTGCCTCTGCTCTGAGCAGGACTGTGACCCTCTGTCAGGAGGACCACGGCTCTAAGGCACAGAGTTTAATCACATGAATTGCTGTAGAGTTAATCAATGGTTTGTTCACTCTTCCACAGTGTGTGGTTCCCTAGTATAGAGCCTAGATCAGGTCACTGTGGGGTTGGAGAGGCACATTCTCTGGCACTCTCCATACAGGGGTACACAGAGACCTGGCTTCTTAGAGAGAGACCCAGATGAGTGGGAAAGAGGAGTCAGAAGGGTAATGGGGAGGCTTCTTGGGAGGGCACTGGGTAGGTGGTCCTCAGTTGTTGCCCCACCTTTTGCCCACTCCATGGTCCAGGCTCCTGGTTCCCCCTTACCATCTGTCCACCAGCACCTGTAGCCTTCTAATTCTACTCCAGGAATGTCCCTCCTTACCATCCCTCAGTCTTCTTGCCTGGACTTTCTGGGTCCCTGCTTGCCCTCCTTCCACACTGAAGCCACAGACCAGCTCAGACTCTCCCACACTCTTCACAGTGGGGACAGCATCCCAGGTAGCAGCCAAGCCCTCCCTGGGTTGTTGCCTCACCCAAATCTTACCTGGTCAGCCCACGTCCTAGCCCTGTTCATGTGGAGATGGCTGAGAATATCCTCTCTCCACCTCTGCCTGCCACATCCTCAAGGCTAAGTCCAGGGCCTACCTGCCTCTCACCCCCTACCAGCTGTGCCTCTCCCACCTCAAGCCCCCAGTTGGCATCTGTGCTCCATCCATAGTCAATTCAGTGCCTACGACAGTACCAGGAACAGAAACACTCAAAGAGCCACTCAGTGACTAAGTGAAAGGTTGGATGAGGGAGCGATGTGTGTCTGGAGCACAGAATATGTTTCTGTATAATACATTTTTGTCCTTGACTATGAACTCCTAGACCCAGGGACAGTACCTTTTTCCTGTTTTCCCATCATGCTGCACAGGGCCTAACCCACAGAGATAGGCTTAATAAATACTTGTATATTTGAATGAAGTTAATTTTTAAAAATGCATAAAATACAGTGGAATACACTGAGTGTTAATATTAGTTCTGGGCTAGACATGAAGCTTAGGAATGCTCTCCTGTCCTCTAGTGGTGGCAACATGATTGACAGCCAGTGTTTAGGAGGAAGTTCTCATTCTGGGATAAAGCAGCGCTGGAGAAGGGCTTTCTGGAACATTTGCTTAATGACCATTGTGTAAAAGTGGACTCACCATGGGAAGAATTCACATAATTACTCACTTAGAAAAACTATGTTTCTACTAACAATTTACATAATTCTTGGCATTAGCTTTTCATCGGATGTTTCCTGCAGCCCCTGAGAATTTTCACAGCAGTTACTTTGGAGTACACATGTCCAATTCAACAGCTATTTCAAGTGTGTTTCGTAATATACATACAGGAAGTCTTCAGATGTTATTTGTCATATACTCAAAAGAGGGCTTCCCTCAAAGTCAGGTTATTATATTTAAGTGTGGTAAAAAACATATGCATAAGACTGTTTAGAGATAGTCTTTGCCCACAAGAGAAACAAGAAAAGATTTAAAATCAATACTGTAAGATCACGATTAAAAGAACTAGAGGAGCAAACTCAAACAAATTCAAAAGCTAGCAGAAGACAAGAAATAACTGAGATCAGAGCAGATCTGAAGGAGACAGAGACACAAAAAACCCTTCAAAAAATCAATAAATCCAGTTGCAGGTTTTTTGAAAAGGTCAACAAAATAGATAGACCTCTAGCCAGTCTAATAAAAAAGAACAGAGAGAAGAATCAAATAAATGCAATAAAAATGGTAAAGGGGATATCACTGCCAATCCCACAGAAATACAAACCACCATCAGAGATTACAAACACCTCTATGCATATAAACCAGTAAATCTAGAAGAAATGGATAAATTTCCAGACCCTTACACCCTTCCTTCCTAAGCCAGGAAGAAGTTGAATCCCTGAATAGAACAATAACGAGGTCTGAAATTGAGGCAGAAATTAATAGCCTACTAACCAAGGAAAGTCCAGAACCAGATGAGTTCACAGCTAAATTCTACAAGAGGTACAAAGAGGAGCTGGTAGCATTCCTTCTGAAACTATTTCAAACAATACAAAAAGAGGGACTCTTCCCCAACTCATTTTATGAGATCAACATCATCCTGACACCAAAACCTGGCAGAGACACAACTAAAGAAGAAAATTTCAGGCCAATATCCATGATGAACATTGATGTGAAAATCTTCAGTAAAATACTGGCAAACCAAATCCAACAGCACATTAAAAAGCAGGAATCACAAATATTCCTATATGCCAATAACAGACAAACAGAAAGCCAAATCAAGAGCGAACTCCCATTCACAACTGCTACAAAGAGAACAAAATACCTAGGAATACAACTAACAAAGGATGTAAAGGACCTCCTCAAGGAGAACTATAAACCACTGCTCAAGGAAATAAGAGAGAACACAAACATGGAAAAACATCCCATGCTCATGATTAGGAAGAATGAGTATTGTGAAAATGACCATCCTACCCAAAGTAATTTAGAGATTCAATGCTATCCCCGTCAAGCTACCAATGACCTTCTTCACAGACCTGGAGAAAAACACCTTAAACTTCATATGGAACCAAAAGAGAGCCCGCATAGCCAAGTCAATTCTAAGCCAAAAAAAACAAATCAGGAGGCATCACACTACTGGACTTCAAACTATACTACATGGCTACAGTAATCAAAACAGCATGGTACTGGTACCAAAACAGAGATATAGACCAATGGAACAGAACAGAGGCCTCGGAGGCAACACCACACATCTACAACCATCTGATCTTTGACAAACCTGACAAAAACAAGCAATGGGGAAAAGAGTCTCTGTTTAATAAATGGTGTTGGGAAAACTGGCTAGCCATTTGCAGAAAGCAGAAATTGGACCCCTTCTTGACACATTACACTAAAATTAACTCCAGATGGATTAAAGACTTAAACATAAGACCTAACACCATAAGAATCCTAGAATAAAACCTAGGCAAAACCATCCAGGACATAGGCATAGGCAAGGACTCCATGACTAAAACACCAAAAGCAATGTCAAGAAAAGCCAACATAGACAAATGGGTTCTGATTAAACTCCAGAGCTTCTGCACAGCAAAAGAAACAATCATTAGAGTGAACCAGCAACCAACAGAATCAGAAAAAAATTTTGCAATCTACCTATCTGACAAAGGGCTAATATCCAGAATCTACAGAGAAATAAAACAGATTTACAAGAAAAAAAACAAATCCATTCAAAAGTGGGCAAAGGATATGAACAGACACTTTTCAAAAGAAGACATATATAAGGACAACAAACATATGAAAAAAAGCTCATCATCACTAGTCATTAGAGAAATGCAAATCAAAACCACATTGAGATACCCTCTCCTGCCAATTAGAATGGAGATCATAAAAAAATCTGGACACAACAGTTGCTGGAGAAGATGAGGAGAGATAGGAATACTTTTACATTGTTAGTGGGAGTGTAAATTAGTTCAACTATTGTGGAAGACAGTGTGTCCATTCCTCAAGGATCTAGAAATAGAAATTCCATTTGACCCAGCAATCCCATTATGGGGTATATACCCAAAGGATTATAAATAATTCTATTTTAAAGACACATGCGCACGTATGTTCACTGTGGCACTGTTTACAATAACAAAGACCTGGAACCAATTTAAATGGCCATCAATGATAGACTGGACAAGGAAAATGTGGCACATATACACCATGGAATACTATGCAGTCATAAAAAATGATGAGTTTGGGTCCTTTGTAGGAAAATGGATGAATCTGGAAACCATCATTCTCAGTAAACTGACACAAGAACAGAAAATCAAACACTGCATGTTCTCGCTCATAGGCGGGTATTGAACAATGAAAACACATGGACACAGGGAGGGGAGCATCACACACTGGGGTCTGTTGGGGGGTGGCTAGGGGAAGGACAGTGAGGGGCGGGGAGGTTGGGGAGGGATAACATGGGGAGAAATGCCAGATATAGGTGATGGGGCAGATGGAGGCAGCAAACCACCTTGTCATGCCATGTATGTGCCTATGTAAAAATCCTGCATGATGTGAACATGTACCTCAGAATCTAAAGTACAATTTAAAATAAATGCAAAAAAAAGCTTATCTATCATGGTAAGTTGGCTTCATCCCTGGAATGCAAGGCTGGTTCAACATACACAAATTTATAAATGTAATCCATCACATAAACAGATCATTATCTCAATAGATGCTGAGGAGGGCTTTGACACAATTTAACAGCCTATATGCTAAAAACTCTCAATAAACTACGTATTGATGAAACCTATCTCAAAGTAATAAGAGCTATTTATGACAAACCCACAGCTAATATCATACTGAATGGGCAAAAACTGGAAGCATTTCCTCTGAAAACTGGCACAAGACAAGGATGACCTCTCTCACCACTCCTATTCAACATACTATTGGAAATTCTGGCCAGGGCAATCAGGCAAGAGAAAGAAATAAAGGGCATTCAATTAGGAAAAGAGGAAGTCAGATTGTCTCTGTTTGTAGATGACATGATTGTATATTTAGAAAATCCCATTGTCTCAGCCCAAAAATCTCCTTATGCTGATAAGTGCCTTTGGCAAAGTCTCTGGTTACAAAATCAATTTGCAAAAATCAGAAGCGTTCCTATACAACAATAACAAACAGAGAGCCAAATCATGAGTACCTAACTGAAGAGTACCTAATAATGTAAATTCATCCTCCTAAAGTGAGAAAAACACAAGAATACCCTGAGTTTGAAAGCCCCACTAACAGTGAATGTTTGCTAACCATTGGGACAGAGCAGAGGGAACAAAGTCTCTCTGGTGTGCCCTGAAGTGACACCTGTGTTTTGTACACAGAGACATCAGCACCTTGTCTCCTTCCCACAAACACTAAAATTTAAGGATATAGTTGAAGGTGTCACATATGGAAGTTGGGGTCACAAATAACAGGTGTGTTCCCCGAGTCTCCCCTATTTTCCCACCTCCTTAACCACCCAGAACACCTCACCTTGATCCTCTTGAGAAGGGCAGGAAAGTGTGGCTGTGTCAAGCGCAATCTGGTGCAAAGTGGGAAGGGTCAAACATCTGCAGAGAGAGCCTCAGGCCCATGGCAGGTATGGACCCAGCCCCTTCTTCCCACTGATAAGGGGACAGAATGCCCAGAGTTGTGAGCAGAAGGCATTAGTCCTGAGAGTTCATCCATTTCCTTCCTGCCAGGACTCTCTTACCTCTGGGTTTGTCCATACCTTCACATTTTGGTGAAGGCCATTAATGGAAAGGACAACTATGAATCCTAAGGGAGGTGTAGGAGATGGAAGACTGACTATACTCATGGGGTGGCCCGACCCCTCAGCCAGCATGGGACAAGCCTTGCCTCAAATAATCACTTTGAGCAGGATGATCCTGACACTATGTAGGTGGGCTGGGATTGGCTAAGCATGTGTGCTCAAATGATGAGAAAAAAACCAGCAATTCAGGAATGAGAAACAAAAAAAATTAGCACATTACTGTGTAGAATAAGTGTAGTGACAATTCACATATGTCAAATGCCTCATGGACCTATTTGGAAATATACATTAACTCATTCAATGTTCACAACAACCCTTCAAGAACGATGTTATTTATTCTCCATTTTCATGTGAGATATTGTCACAGGATTTTTAGAGTATTGCTTCACCAGCCAGAAACCTCTATGGCCAGTGGCACTTCTGTTGGTTTTGCTCGTGCCCACTGGGCTTAGGCCACTATGCACAGCCGGGCATGCAGGCTGCTGTCGTGGGGCAGGCAGCTCCAGGCATTGGCTCTGTGTGAGACTGTGGCTGGACCAGATGTACCTCAAGTAGCTTCAGCTGCAGGCACCAACATCTGGACAAGGGGAACATGGTGGCACCCAAAAGCTTAGAGATGCCAGGAGCCACAGAGCCCCAAGAGGGTATTACAGCATGTTACAACCCTGGCTCAGGGAGCCTCAAGGTCTAGGCTCCCACAAGGGCTGCAGCTCTTCTCTTTCTTGTTGCCTGCAGCACACGAGTGGGGGGTGAGGAACGGTGTGTTTCAGCCCACTTGTGTTACAGCTGTTTTAGTCCCACTGCCCCAGTTTGTCCCACAGCTCCTGGGCTGGTGTAGGTATGTGGCTTTATTTCTACACTCTCTATTCCGTTTGATTGATCTATGTGTCTATTTTTGTACAAGTGCCATGCTGTTTTGGTTACTATAGACTTGTATTATAATTTTAAATTGGGTAATGTGATGCCCTCAGGCTTTTTTTTCTTAGAACACTTCGGCTATTTAGTTTCTCTATTTTTTGGCTCCATATGAATTTTTGGGATAGTTTTAGTAAACTTAATACCAGCTCTTCTCTGTTCAGCTGGTAGTATTTGGCTGTCAATCCATCTGGTCCTAGACTTTTATTGATAGGTAGACTTTTTATTGCTGATTCAGTTTTGTAACTTGTAATTGATATGTTCAAAATTTCAATGTCTTCCTGGTTTAATCTTGGGATTTTGTGTTTCCAGGAGCTTTCCCATTTCCACTAGGTTTTCTACTCTGTGTGTATTGAGATGTTTATAGTGGTCTCTGAGGATCTTTTTTATTTCTGTGGTATCAGTGTAATGCTACCTTGTTATTTCTGATTGTTCTTTTTTCAATATCCTCTTTTTATTCTTTGTTCATCAACCTAGGGGTCTATCAACTTTGTTTATGCTTTCAAATAACCAGCTTTTCACAATGTTAATCCTTTGTATGATTTTTGGTCTCAATTTCATTTAGTTCTGCTCCGATGTTTGTTATATTTTTTTGTTTGGTAGCTTTGGGTTCGTTATTGTTTTTATAGTTCCTTAGGTGTGGCATTAGATTGTTAATTTGAGATCTTTCTGTATTTTTGATATAGGCATTTAGAGCTGTATACTATGAATACATTCTGCAATTTGTGGGCTGTCTTTTAACTCTTGTTTTCTTTTGTTTTTACTTTGTACATGGTGTAGTTAAGGGTCCATCTTCATTCAATCACATGTGGATATCTAGTTTTACCCCTCCTTGTACACCTTCCTTATCTCTTTGGTCACAAGGGACTTGCCTTGTCTCAGATGAGAATTTGGAGCTGGACTTTTGAGCTAGTGCTGGAATGAGTTAAGACTTTGGGGGATCGTTGGGAAGGCATGATTGGTTTTGAAATATGAGAAAGACATGAGATTTAAGAGGGGCCAGGGGTGGAATGAAGTGGTTCGACTCTGTATCCCTACTCATATCTCATCTTGAATTGTAATCCTTATGTGTTGAGGGAGGGACCTGATGGGAGATGATTGGATCATGGAGGCGGTTTCCTCCCACCTCCATGTTGTTCTCATAATAGTGAGGGAGTTCTCACAAGATCTGATGGTTTTAGGGGTGTTTGGCAGTTCCCTTCTCATGGTCTGTCTCACCTACTTCCATGTAAGCTGTGTTTTGCATCCCCTTTGCCTTCCACTGTGAGTTTAAGTTTTCTGAGGCTTCCCCAGTCATGCAGAACTGTGAGTCAATTAAACCCTCTTTCTTTATAAATAAGTCAGTCTTAGGTAGTATCTTTATAGCATTGTGAAAACAGACAAATACAAGGGACCAGTATCAAGGAATGCAAAGAAGGCAGCCCTAGAGGTGAAAGGCCTATGGGATGAACTCTCCTCTCTATGCCTTCTGTGGGGTCTGGGCCTGTCCACAACTTGTTTTTACCCAGGGAAGCCCATTTCCAACTTTGACCTCCAGAACTAAAAGAATAAAAACCTGTTATGTAAAACCACTGAGGTTGTGGTAGTTTATTATAGCAGCAATAAGAAATCTCTACAGATACAGACAAGCAGGCAAAAGGAAGAAGACAGATACAGGGGCAGACAAGCTGGAAGAAGATTGGGAGTTGGGTGGGGAATCAGGGATGCAGGTGGATAGGAGACAAATAGGCAATCAGGTAGGGAGCCCAGAGAAAGGTGAGGGAGAGAAGGGCAGGCAGACTGAGGGACAGGAGGCAGGACAGCATGCAGGTGGGAAGAAAGCACATGGGTGGATAGAAAGAAGGATATAGGGAAACAGGCAGGGAACAGGAAGAAAGGATGGCATGTAGAGAACTTCAGATCGGGTTCTTGTCCCCACAAGTGTTAGGGAGCCTCTTAACATGCACGTGTATCCCACTGTTGAATTTCAACATCATTTGTGGTAAGAGGATGGGGATACTGGCAGGACCAAAAGGCAACTTAAAGTTGAGCAGGGTTAGGGCCACCTTCAGCTCATTCATGGCAAATTGTCTTCTGATGCAGTTCCCGGGCCAGGCAGAGACAATGAATTGCGATGTGGCTTCAGGCCCCATTCTGCACTGGGTAGGCTTTGGCCTGTAAGCTCCGGTCTGAAGCTGAGTATTCAGAGTTCACCTTTATTTGCCCAAACCTTGGTTCACACTTTCCCCTGACCTTGGACAGAGCCCACCAGTCTTGCTCTTAACTCCTACCTCTGCTCTCAGCAGGCCTGAACCACTGTGTCAGAACAGGGCCTGGGCTCTAAGGCACAGAATCTAATCACATAAATGAATAAAGAGTTCATTATTGGTTTGTTCACTCCTCCACAAACATTTCTGGTTCTCCAGTGTGGAGGCCAGTTCAGGTCACTGTAGGATGTGACCTGAGAATAGGGTCCTCAGGTGCTCCCTTTGTAGGGGGACACACGGGCCCAGATCCTCAGAGCTTGGCCAAGGTGGGTATGGGAGGGGAATTGAAAGGACATGGGAGAGACTTCCTAGAGGGGCACTGGGTAGGTGGTCCTCAGCTGTTGCCCCATCTGCCTCCTACTCCAGGGTCTAAGCTCCCGCCTCCCCCTTACTCCTCTGTTCAATAGCACCTGTAGCTTTCTAATTCTACTCCAGAAATGTTCCTTTGTTATCCCTTAGCCTTCTTGATTCTACTTTCTGGATCCCTCCTTCTCCTTCCTCCACAATGAAGCCACAGCCCAGGTCAGACCCTCCCATGCTCTTCATCACAGTAGGGACAGCATCCCAATACCTCAGCTGGAAGCCAAACCCTCCATGGGCTGTTGCCTCACCCACTTCTTACCTGTCCAGCCCACACCCTAACCCTCTTCACGTGGACATGGATGAAAACATCCTCCCTCCACCTCTGCTTTCCACATCCTCAAGGCTAAGGCCAGGGCCCAACTGCCTCCTCACCCTCTACCAGCTGTGCCTCTCCCTCTCTAGGCATTCAGGAAGCATTGATGATTTACTTATTAACAGTTACAGTTCAGTGCCTAGGACAGTGCTAGGAGGAGAGACACTTAAGGAGCCATTCATTTAGTGACTAAGTGAGTGAAAGAATAGATGAGGGAGCGATGTTTCTGGAGCACAGGATGTATTTCTGTACAACACATTTTTGTCCTTGTCTGTGAACTCTTCAAGGCAAGGATAGTACCTGTTATCTCTCTTTTCCCATCGTGCTGCATAGGACTTGACCCACAGAGGTAGGCTTAATAAATACTTTTAAATTTGAATGACGTTACCTAGGTTTTGAAAAAGGAATAAAATAGAATGGAATACAGTGAGAGTAATTATTAGTTCTAAGCTAGAAATTGAGCTTTGGGATGCTCTTCTGTCCTCTAGTGGCAGCAGCATGATTGGCTGCCAATGTTTAAGGGGAAGTTCTCATCCTGGGATAAACCAATGCCTGAAAATTACTGTCCATAGGAATAATTTGCTTGATGTCTGTCCTGTGAAATTGGATTCATCATTAGGGAATTTACAGAATTATTTATTTAGAAAAACCTTATTTCTACTATTACATCCTTTTTTGCATTTGTACTTCAAAGGACCATTCCTGTAGCCTTTGAGAATATCTAAAGGACCCATTTTGGAGTGTACGTGTCCAGCTGAATAGCTCATTCAAACATGTTTTGTGTTTTACACAACAGGAACCTTCAAATGCTATGTGTTACTTGCCAAAAAGGGAGGTTTCCTCAAATACATTTACTGTTCTCATTTTTATGTTTCTACCAATATTGCGATATGTGGACTATCGGACTATGCTAAAGAGATCCCACTAGATCTAAACAATTTTGTTGAATTAGAAAGTAGATATAAATATGTGAACATTATAATGCAGTGGACATTTGTTTGGCAGGACAGTAAAATGTGTGAGAGAATACACCTGGGTATAAAACTTTCTGCAAAAGGCTGTCTTACCTTTCACTTATTTGACCTGAAAGGTGGGACTAAGAAGGCCCTTCAGTTTTAAGTAGATGCAAATATTTCAGTTTTTCTACATGGCATACTGGGGAACTAAGGAGAAAATGTGGTGTGCTGCACTGACAATGTGCAAGAAAAGAGAAATCACCCCTTTAGTATTTTGAAAACTGAGAAAGGCAGGGGTCCCTAACAAGATGGCTGAATAGGAACAGCTTCAGACTGCAGCTCCCAGCAAGATAGACACAGAAGGCTGGTGATTTCTGCATGTCCAGCTGAGGTACTCGGTTCATCTCACTAGGACTGGTTAAACAGTGGATGCAGCCCACAAGCTGAAGCAGAGTGGGGTGTTGCCTCATCCAGGAAGTGCAAGGGGTTGGAGGATTTCTCTCCCATAGCCAAGGGAAGCCATGGGGGAATGTACTGGTAAGGATGGTGCATTCTGGCCCAGATACTGTGCTTTTTCTATGGTCTTCACAACCAGCAGACCAGAAGATTCCCTCTGGTACCCACACCACCAGGGCCCTGGGTTTCAAGCACAAAACTGGGTGGCTGTTTGGGCAGACACTGAGCTAGTGGCAGGAGATTTTTTTTTTCATACCCCATGGCACCTGGAATGCCAGCAAAACAGAACCCTTCACTCCCCTGGAAGTGGGGCTGAAGCCGGGGAGCCAAGTGGTCTGGCTTGGCCAGTCCGACTGCCACGGAGCCCAGCAAACTACGATCCACTGCCTTGAAATTCTTGCTGTTAGCACAGCAGTCCGAGGTCAAACTGGGATGATTGAGCTTGGTTGGGGGAGGGGTATCCACCATTGCTGAGGCTTGAGTAGGTTTTCCCTTCACTGTGTAAACAAAGCCACCAGGCAGTTCAAACTGGGCACAGCCCTCCGCAGCTTAGCAAGGCCTCTGCAGCCAAACTGCCTGTCTAGATTCCTCCTCCTTGAGCAGGGCATCTCTGAAAAAGATGCAGCTGCCCCAGTCAGAAACTTATAGATTAAACCCCCATCTCCCTGGGACAGGGCACCTAGGTGAAGGGGTAACTGTGGGTGCAGCTTTAGCAGACTTAAACATCCCTGCCTGACAGCTCTGAAGGGAGCAGCACATCTCCCAGCACAGCATTCTATCTCTGATAAGGAATAAAATGCCTCCTCAAATGAGTCCGTGACCCTCCTGTATATCCTGACTTGGAGATACCTCCCAGTAAAAGCTGACAGACACCTCATACAGGAGAGCTCTGGCTGGCATCTGGTGGGTGCCACTCTGGGACAAAGCATCCAGAGGACGGAACAGGCAATAATTTTTGCTGTTCTGCAGCCTCCACTGGTGATACCCAGGCAAATAGCTTCTGGAGTGGACCTCCAGCAAATTCCACCAGAGCTACAGCAGAGGGGCCAGACTGTTGGAATAAGAAGTAAAAACCAGAAAGGAATAGCATAAATATCAATAAAAAGGTGGTCCACTTAGAAACCCCATCTGATGGTCATCAATATCAAAGACCAAAGGTAGATAAATCCACAAAGATAGGGAGAAACAAGCACAAAAAGGCTGAAAATTTCAAAAATTAGAACACCTCTTCTCCTCCAAAGGACCACAACTCCTCGCCAGCAAGGGAGCAAAACTGGATGGAGAATGAGTTTGACAAATTGACAGAAGTAGGCTTCAGAAAGTGGGTAATAACAAACTCATCCAAGGTAAAGGAACACGTTCATACCCAATGAAAGGAAGCTAAGTACCTTGAGAAAAGACTAGAGAAATTGCTAACTAGAATAACCAGTTTAGAGAAGAGCATAAATGACCTGATGAAGCTGAAAAATATGGCACGAGAACTTTGTGAAGCATACATAAGTTTTAATAGCCAAATTCATCAAGCAGAAGAAAGAATATCAGAGATTGAAGATCAACTCAATGAAATAAAGTGAGAAGACAAATTAGAAAAAAAGGGGGACCTCTTCAAGGAGAACTACAAACCACTCCTTAAGGAAATAAGAGAGGACACAAACAAATGGAAAAACATTCCATGCTTATGGATAGAAAGAATCAATATCATGAAAATGGCCATATTGCTCAAAGTAATCTATATATATATTCAATGCTATCTCCATCAAGCTACCATTGACTTTCTTCACAGAATTGGAAAAAACCACCTCAAATTTCATATTAAAACCAAAAAAGAGCCCACATAACCAAGACAATCCTAAGCAAAAAGAACAAAGTTGGAGGCATGATGCTACCTGACTTAAAACGATGCTACAGGGATACAGTGATCAAAACAGCATAGTACTTGTACCAAAACAGAGATATAGACCAATGGAACAGAACAGAAGCCTCAGAAATAATGCCATACATCTGCAACCATGTGATCTTTGACAAGCCTGGCAAAAACAAGCAATGGGGAAAGGATTCCCTGTTTAATAAATAGTGCTGGGAAAACTGACTAGCTATATGCAGAAAGCTGAAACTGGATGCCTTCCATTCAGGACATAGGCATGGGAAAAGACTTCATGACTAAAACACCAAAAGCAATGGCAACAAAAGCCAAAATTGACAAATGTGATATAATTAAACTAAAGAGCTTCTGCACAGCAAAAGAAACTATCATCAGAGTAAACAGGCAACCTACAGAATGGGAGAAATTTTTTGCAATCTACCAATCTGACAAAGGACTACTATCCAGAATCTATAAAGAACTGGAACAAATTTACAAGAAATAAAAAAAAAAAACAACTGAATCGAAAAGTGGTTGAAGGATATAAACAGACGCTTATCAAAAGGAGACGTTTATGCAGCCAACAGACACGTGAAAAAATGCTCATCACTGGTCATTAGAGAAACGCAAATCAAAACCACAATGAGATACCATCTCACACCAGTTATAATGGTGATCATTAAAAAATCTGGAGACAACAGATGCTGGAGAGGCTGTGGAGAAATAGGAATGCTTTACACATTGGTGGGAGTGTAAATTAGTTCAACCGTTGTGGAAGACTGTGTGGCAATTCCTCAAGGATCTAGAACTAGAAATACCATTTGACCCAGCAATGCCATTACTGGCTATATACCCAAAGGATTATAAATCATTCTACTATAAAAACACATGAACAGGTACATTTATTGCAGCACTATTCACAATAGAGAAGACTTGGAAACAACCCAAATGCTCATCAATGTAGACCGAATAAAGAAAATTTGGCACATATACACCATGGAACACTATGCAGCCATAAAAAGGATGAGTCCATGTTCTTTGCAGGAACATGGATGAAGCTGGAAACAATTATTCTCAGCACACTAACAGAAGAACAGAAAACCAAACACTGCATGCTCTCACTCATAAGTGGGAGTTGAACAATGAGAACACATGAACACAGGGAGGGGAATATTACACACTGGAGCCTGTCAGAGGGTGGGGATTGGGGGAGGGATAACATTGGGAGAAATACCTAATGTAGATGATGGGGTGATGGATTCAGCAAACCACTATGGCACATGTGTACCTACATGTTCTGCACATGTACCCCAGAATTTAAAGTATTTAAAAAAAGAGTAAAAAGCCTCCAAGAAATATGGGACTATGAGAACAGACTAAATCTACATTAGATTCATGTACCTGAAAGTGACAGGGAGAATGTAACCAAGTTGGAAATGCTCTTCAGGGTATTATCCAGGAAAACTTCCCCAGCCTAGCAAGGCAGGCCAACATTCAAATTTTGGAAATTAAGAGAACACCACAATGATACTCCTTGAGAAGAGCAACCCAACACACATAATCATCAGAGTCACCAATGTTGAAATGAATAAAAAAATATTAAAGGGAGCCAGAGAGAAAAGTTGGGTTATACACAAATAAAATCCCATCAGACTAACAGGGAGTCTCTCTGTGGAAACCCTACAAGCCAGAAGAGAGTGGGGGCCAATATTTAACATTCTTAAAGAAAAGAATTTTCACCCGGAATTTCATATCCAGCCAAACTGAGCTTCATAAGCAAAGGAGAAATAAAATTCTTTAAAGACAAGCAAATACTGAGAGATTTTTGTCACCACCAGGCCTGCCTTATAAGAACTCCTGAAAAATACTAAACATGGAAAGGGAAAACTGGTACAAGCCACTGAAAAAGCATACCAAAATCTAAAGAACATAAACACTAGGAAGAAACTGCATCAACTAATGGGCAAAATAACCAGCTAGCATCATAATGACAGAATCAAATCCACACATAACAGTATTAACCTTAAATATAGACAGACTAAAGGTCCCAATTAAAAGACAAGACTGGCAAATTGGATACAGAGTGAAGACCTATTTGTGCGCTATATTCAGGAGACCCATCTCATGTGCAAAGACACACATAGGCTCAAAATAAAGGGCTGGAGAAAGATTCACCAAGCCAATGGAGAGGAAAACAAGCAGGGATTGCAATCCTAGTCTCTGATAAAACAGACCTTAAACCAACATAGATTAAAAAAGACAAAATAGGGCATTACATAATGGTAAAGGAATCAATGCATCAAAAAGAGCTAACTATCCTAAGTATATATGCACCCAATACAGGAGCACCCAGATTCATAAAGCAAGTTCTTAGAGCTCTACCAAGAGACTTAGACTCCAGCACAATAATAGTGGGGGACTAACACTATAGTCACTCTGTTGTGCTATTAAATACTAGGTCTTACTCATTCTTCCTATTTTTTTTGTTCCCCCTACTTGCCCCCAACTGGTAATCATCCTCCTATTCTCTATCTCCATGAGCTCCATTGTTTTGATTTTTAAATGCCACAAGTAAGTGAGAACATGTGATGTGTGTCTTTCTGTGCCTTATTTCACTTAACATAATGACCTCCAGTTCTATCCATATTGTTGCAAATGACAGGTTCTCATTCTTTTTTATGGTCGAATAATACTCCATCATCTATTTATACCCCATTTTCTTTTTTTTTCCCCCATTTATTTATTTTATTGCATTTTAGGTTTTGGGGTACATGTGAAGAACATGCAAAATTGTTGCATAGGAACACACGTGGCAGTGTGATTTGCTGCCTTCCTCCCCATCACCTACAT
>NW_016107444.1:3133925-3138160 GCF_001604975.1 Cebus imitator
GCCGGCACAGCCACACTGGCCGAACCAGCCGCGCTGGTGACCGTGGAGCGCCTCTGCCCGGGAATTTCCTAGTCTGTGGGCAATAAAAACGCGGCGTCCACTCACCCTCTGCGCTTTCACTGGGAGCTGCAATCCTGAGCTGTTCCTAAACGGCCATCATCTATATCCCATTTTCTTTATCCATCTGTTGATAGACATTTATATTGCTTCCAAATTTTGGCTATTTTAAACTATGCTGCAACAAACATGAGAGTGCAAATACCTCTTTGATATACTGATTTCCTTTCTTTGGGGTATATACCCTGAAGTGGGATTGCTGGATCATATGGTAGCTCTATTTTTAGTTTTTTGAGGAATCTCCAAACCATTCTAGAATTTTTGATTGTCGAATGAATGACAAATGAAAACAGGGATGAAGTATAAAATGAGAGGCATAAATACGAAGCCTTTAACTGTTCATAAAATAGAATCCTGTAGGCTGGTAGTTAAAGAAATACTTGAGAAAGAGATAAAAGGTGTTTTTGCAGAACACTTTGAGAAGAACAAAGGACACATAGGGCAGGGGTGGAGATGGGGGTAGGGTTGGGGAAGATAGATTCTTCTTGCCTTTCCTATCTCAGTAAATAGAAACTGTGAAAGGAAAATATGCTAGAACACCAAATCACTAGGCTAAAAGGAAAATTCAAGCTGGTGACTGCTTATGGCAAACCTGCCTCCCATTCTACTCAAAGTCATCCCTCTGCTCAGTGAGATAAATGCATATCTGATTGCCTCCTTTGGAGAGACTAATCAGAAACTTAAAAGAATGCAACCATTTGTCTCTCACCTACCAGTGTCCTAAAAGCCCCCTCCCTGCGGCAAGTTGTCCCATCTTTCCAGACAGAACCAACGTTCATTTTAGATATGTTGATTGATGTCACATGTCTCACTAAAATGTATAAAACCAAGATGTGTTCTGACGACTTTGGATGCATGTCATCAGTATCTCCTGAGGGTGTGTCATGGGCATGCATCCTCAACCTTGGCAAAATAAACTTTCTAAATTAATTGAGACCTGTCTCAAATTTTGGGGGTTCACAAAACAGAGAGATTGTCCTAGACTTTCCTGCTATGCCTGCATCCAGTCACCAACCCCCATCAAAAACCCCAATATCTCTCCCATTCATTCTTGCTTGTCTGCACCACTCTTCCTGGACCAAATTGAAGATCAGGCTGTTTATTCTTGTGGCTCAATAATGAGGAACTGGTGAGGAAGGTAGTTTTTATTTCTGTAACTGGTTACAGTGAGAAGACCTGGGAAATATCACCAGACACACTCAATATTACAACATTTTTAGAGCTTATGTTCCTTCTATAAAACTCTTGGTGGATTTTTGTGACATTCCAGCCTTTGTATAAGGGCACTGGTTCTATCAGTTTTTAGTATTTAACTTAACTATTCAGTCAGTGTGGAAACAGTTGTTACAGAGGCCTGTGTTAGTGAGACCTGACCTGTCAAAATCTCCACTGTCAATTTGTACATGATTTTTTTTATCATGCTTGGATATTTAATCATGAGAATTTAAGTGAGATGGAGTGTAGTAATCTTTCTGGCTACCTCCCGCTGAGAAGGAATTATCATTATGGGGCACTGAATGTTGCATTGGAGTGGAAGAGGTTGATCTGTTCCCAGTAGTACTCTCTTTCGAGGGCTTAGAGGCAACACCTGCTGAAACATAACAATATGCAACAGCAACACATGTAAATAGGTTTCTGCTGTTTTCTTCTTAAGTTTAAGTTGCCTAGTCTTTATTTTACAGGGCTTTATGAAAGTGTGGTTTAGGTTTCAGTGAGTCCCAATTAGGAAAAATGGGGAAAAAATTGAAAACACTATTTTGGAGACTTGTAGCCAGAAAAATCAGAATTCAATTCAAACTGTAGAAAATAATAAAAATTGAAAAACATTGGCTGATCCAAGATGGCCAAATAGGAACAGCTCTGGAGTGCAGTTCCCCGTGAGAAAAATGCAGAGAGTAAGTGATCACCACATTTCCAAATGAGTTATTACTGCCCACAGACCAGGAGATTCCCAGGCTGAAAAGTTCCATGAGTCTCCAGCACGGCTGTTTCAGCCAGTACAGCGGGTATCTGCACAAAAACTCACACAAATCTGGGCAGCCATTTCAACTGGCACCTGGAATGCCTGGGAGACAGAGCCGCCCATTCAACTGAAAAACAGGGGGCTGAAACAGGGAGTCAGGTGATCTGGCTTGGCGGGTTCCATCCTCACAAAGACCAGCAATCTGAAAAGCTCTGGATTGAGAGTTTCACAGCAAGCACAGCTGGACCTGGGACGGTCCAGCTCTGTGGGGGGAAGGGCATCTGCTGTGACCAAGGCAGTCCATCGCTATCAATGTAGTCTGCCACTACCAAGGCAGCCTGCCATTACTAAGGCAGCCCCCCATTACTGAGGCAGTCCGCCATTACAGAGGCAGTCCACCATTATTGAGGCAGACTGTCATTACTGAGGCAGTTCTAACTATACCTTTATAGACAAAACTGCAAGGAAGTTCACACAGCAGCTGGGCAGAGCCCACAGCAATGCAGCAATGCCCCTGCAGTCAGACTGTGACTAGGTTACTTCCTAGCTCAGCAGGACATCTCTGAAAAAAAGGCAGCAGCACATCAGAACCAAGATAACTTGGAGCTCCTAGACCTGTTAGAAGCTGACATTATTTACTTACCACAGGTCAGAAACCCAGTACAGGGATTGTGGAGACAAGGTATGAGGCATTTTCTCTAGGGGTTTTTATTGGTTTTATAAGTCAAATTTGATTTCTTAAAGGAAAGCATGCCATTGCAGTCAAAGCCTTGGTAAAATAACCAGTTTCTCCAATTGTGCCTGTTGCAAAAGAAAACAGATTCGTATTGCCCTTATGCAAAAAAGTATAATTAAGAATATTCACAAATGGTTTTCATATTTTGGAGGAATCAGGTAGAGAGAAACAAATATGCTCCAAATTTTGCTCACAGTAGTATACTTTCCATAATTGTTAAAAGCTGTTAAAAAATCAAAAGAAAAGTTTCCTTGACTCTGAAAAGCAAAACAAAGGATCAACAGTGTTTTAAGCAAAAAGTCAAAAAGATCACTTTAGTATTTTATTTAGTTTATGCAGTTAATTCCTGTTCTGCTTGATATCAATGAACATTTTATCTCTTTAAGAGTTCTGAACATTTTTCCTCTATTCTGATGTTGCAATCTCCAAAGTTATCAGTAACCTGCATTCAACAGTACCTGTTAGAGCTTTATTGCTGATTATAAAACCACCTTCTAAAGGAAGACCTAGACAAGACAACAATTGTTTATGGATGACAACAAGTTTTAGGGTAGCCATAGTTAAAGTCAGGAAATCTGTTACCTCTGTGGCACACAATAATTTAACATAACAAGTATAATTATTACTGATAATGTTCACTAAGTTTAAGCAGAATTATATAAGTTTCCCATAATTTGGAACACATACCAATAACATATTTATACAAAATAGCCCCCAAAATCCAGATACCATTTTATATTTGACCATGCTTCCTGTATAGTTTTTATTTTATTTATTTTGTGTGTGTGTGTGATTTTTTAATTGCATTTTAGGTTTTGGGGTACATGTGACGAACATGCAAGATTTTTGCATAGGTACTGGCAGTGTGATTTGCTGCCTTCCTCCCCATCACCTATATCTCGCATTTCCCCCCATGCTATCTCTCCCCAACTCCCCACCCCCCGCTGTCCCTCCCCTGTTTCCCCCTGACAGACCCCAGTGTGTGATGCTCCCCTCCCTGTGTCCCTGTGTTCTCATTGTTCAACACCCGCCTATGAGTGAGAACGTGCGGTGTTTGATTTTCTGTTCTTGTGTCAGTTTGCTGAGAATGATGATTTCCAGGTTCACCATGTCCCTACAAAGGACACGAACTCATCATTTTTGATGGCTGCATAATATTCCATGGTGTATATGTGCCACATTTTCCCTGTCCCGTCTATCACCGATGGGCATTTGGGTTGGTTCCAGGTCTTTGATATTGTAAACAGTGCAGCAATGAACATATGTGTGCATGTGTCCTTATAGTAGAATGATTTATAATCTTTTGGATATATACCCAGTAATGGGATTGCTGGGTCAAATGGAATTTCTATTTCTAGGTCCTTGAGGAATCGCCATACTGTCTTCCACAATGGTTGAACTAATTTACACTCCCACCAA
>NW_016107444.1:3138305-3253633 GCF_001604975.1 Cebus imitator
TTTGTAAAGTGTCTGTTCATATCCTTTGCCCACTTTTGAATGGGCTTGTTTGTTCTTTTCTTGTAAATCTGTTTTAGTTCTTTGTAAATTCTGGATATCAGCCCTTTGTCAGATGGGTAGACTGCAAAATTTTTTTCCCATTCTGTTGGTTGCCGATTCACTCTAATGACTATTTCTTTTGCTATGCAGAAGCCTGTATAGTTTTTATATCAAATAAGTCAAATTTTACATTTACATTAGGGAAATATTAATGTTAAACCCAATTTTTAATAAAAACTTATAGGCATATTTACCCAATTTTAATGTTTGACCACATGGTAAGATTTATGAAAATCTTTTATAATCCTTTACAAAATATTTTTTGTTAAAAATCAGGTTAATGTTCTAAGAGAAACCTGTTGTGCTTTTATTTTAATTTTCAATTTATGTAAAAACTAAATAATACTGCTTTAACATTAGCCATTAGGTTTACAGACAGAATTTGTTTTACAATTACTTTTCTCATACACTTTCTGCAACTTGCTTAAACCTTTAGCTTTATCTAACTTAAAACAATCCTTTAACCTTTAATTTAGGCAAAAATCCACATTTCCACACCTTCTTATAATCTTTTACCAAAACTATATTCTATTTTTCTTACACATCTTGTATGGAAAACTGTTTCTTCAATAGTCTCAAGTATATATTACACTGTTAACTCTTAGCAACCTTTACTTTTGTGAAAATGTTGGTAAGTTTTGGATTTTATGTACTAGGTGTGGAGTCTAGGACCCAGAGAGAAGTGCTGATAAGGTCTGACTCTTTCCAGCATCTAACTCAATGTGTCTAAGATCTTACCTACCCATAAAGCAGGAAAGTTATACAGTTAAGAGTCATAGTGACATTTCATGAAGCATTTAGGAGGCCTAATTGCCTTTACATTGTACAACAACTTTACATAAATTCCCCTTCATAAATTCTTTCATGACTTACACAGGCCATCTATAACATACTTGGACTTTTTTACTTGTTCTAACCATCCCTCTTTCTAAACAACCTGTCATTTTATTCTAGGATTAAATTTACCTTGCAAGATTCTCTTTTGCATAAAATTATTTTTCTTTAAGTTTTTTTTTTTAACTAAAAATACCTTTTTATTTTTATAACTTTATATCTCTTATTTCCTGGTTCCTTTTACTTTGTTTTATATACAAGCTTTAAATAAAATTTGAATTTGACAAAAATTATTTATCTTTAAAAAGAGATACAATTGGCACTGTTGGCTCACAAATCCTCACAAGGTTGGTGTCAAAGTTAAGTCAGAAAAGACCTAGCAAGATGGCTGAATAGGAGCAGCTCTAGTCTGCAGCTGCCAGTGAGATCAATGGAGAAGATGGGTGATTTCTCCATTTCCAACTGAGGTACCTGGCTCCTCTCATTGGAACTGGTTAAACAGTCAGTGCAGCCCACAGAGGGTGAGCTGAAACAGGGTGGGGTGTTGCCTAGCCCAGGAAGGGCAAGGGATTGGGGAACTCTCTCCCATAGCCAAAGGAAGCCATGAGGGACTGTGCCATAAGGAATGGGGCACCCTGGCCCAGATACTATGCCTTTACCATAGTCTTTGCTACCCACATACCAGTAGATTCCATTGGGTGCCTACAACAACAAAATTGGGCAACTGTTTGGACAGACACCAAGCTAGCTACAGGAGTTTTTTGTTTTTTTTTTTTTTTTTTTTTTTTGTCATACTACAGTGGCACCTGGAACAATAGCAAAACAGAACCATTCACTCCCCTGGAAAAGGGGTTGAAGTTAGGGAGCCAAGTGGTCTAGCTTAGTGGATCCCACCTCCATGGAGCCCAGTAACATAAGATCCATTGACTTAAAATTCTCACTGCCAGTCCAGAATTCTGAAGTCAACCTGAGACACTGGAGCTTAGAGGGGGAGGGGCACTGCCATTACTGAGGCTTGAGTAGGTGGTTTTACCCACATAATGTAAACAAAGCCACCAGGAAGTTCCAACTGGATGGAGCCCTCTGCAGCTCAGCAAAGCTGCTGTAGCCAGACTGTCTCTCTAGATTCCTCCTCTCTGGGCAGGGCATCAGTGAAAAAAAAGGCAGCCTCCCTAGTCAGAGGCTTATAGATAAAACTCCCATCTCCCTGGGACAGAGCACCTGGGGGAAGTGGCAGCTGTGGGCACAGCTTCAGCAGTCTTAAATGTTCCTGCCTGCCAGCTCTGTGCAGTGTATCTGCAATCACAGCACTCGAGCTCTACTTGAGCTCTACTTGGGTTACTTGAGCTCTACTCAAGCTCTATAGATTAGACTACCTCCTCAAGTGGGTCTGTGACCCCCATGTCTCCTGACTGGAAGATATCTCCCAGCAGAGGCTGACAGCACGTCATGCAGGAGAGCTCTGGCTGGCATGTGGTGGGTGCCCCTCTGGGAAGAAGCTTCCAGAGGAAGGGACAGGCAGCAATCGTTGCTGTTCTGCAGTCTCTGCTGGTGATACCCAGGCCAGCAGGGTCTGGAGTTGACCTCCAGAAAACTCCAGCAGATCTGCAGCAGAGGGACCTGAGCTGTTAGAAGGAGAACTAAAAAACAGAAATTAAAATCATCAGTACAAACAAAAAGGATGTCCACTCAGAAACCCCATTCAAGGGCACCAATATCAAAGACCAAAGGTAGATAAATCCACAAAGATGGGGAGAAGCCAGTGTAAAAAAGTCTGAAAATTCCAAAATCGGAATGCCTCTTCTCCTCCAAAGGATCACATCTCCTGAGCAGCAAGGGAACAAAACTGGACAGAGAATGAGTTTGATGAATTGACAGAAGTAGGATTCAGAAGGTGGGTAATAACAAACTCCTGCAAGCTAAAGGAGCATGTTCTAACCCATTGCAAGGAAGCTAAGAACCTTGAAAAAAGGTTAGAGGAATGATAACTAGAATATCCAGTTTATAGAAGAAAATAGAACTGATAGAGTGGAAAAACACAGCATGAGAATTTAGTGAAGCATACACAAGTATTAACAGCCAAATCAATCAAGCAGAAGACAGGATGTCAAAGACTGAAAATCAACTTAATGAAATAAAGTGTGAAGACAAGATTTGAGAAAGAAGAATAAAAAGGAATGAGCAAAGCCTCCAATAAACATGGGACTATGTGAAAAGACCAAACCTACATTTGATTGGTGCACCTGAAAGTGATGGGGAGGATGAAACCAAGTTGGAAGACACTCTTAAGGATATTATTTAGGAGAACTTCCCCAACCTAGCAAGACAGGACAACATTCAAATTCAGGAAATACAGAGAACACCACAAAGATACTCCTCAAGAAGAGCAACCCCAAGACACATAGTCATCAGATTTGCCAAGGTTGAAATTAAGGAAAAAAATGTTAAGGGCATCCAGAAAGGAGAGTTGGGTTACCCACAAGGGAAGCTTATCAGACTAACAATGAATCTGTCTGCAGAAACCCTACAAACCAGAAGAGAGAGGGGGCCAATATTCAACATCCTTAAAAAAAAAGAGAATTTTCAACCCAGAATTTCATATACAGCCCAACTAAGTTTCCTAAGTTAATGAGGAATAAAATCCTTTCCAGACAAGCAAATGCTGAGAGATTTTGTTACCACCAGGCCTGTCTTACAAGAGTTCCTGAAAGAAGCATTAAACATGGAAAAGAACAATTGGTACCATCCACTGCAAAAGCATACCAAATTGTAAAACCATTGACACTATGAAGAAACTGAATCAACTAACAAACAAAATAACCAGCTAGCATTATACTGACAGGATCAAATTTACACACAACAATATTAACCTTAAATGCAAATGGGCTAAATGCCCCAATTAAAAGACACAAACTGGCAAATTGAATAAAGAGTCAAGACCCATCAGTGTGCTATATTCAGGAGACCCATGTAACGTGCAAAGACACACATAGGCTCAAAATAAAGGGATGGAGGAAGATTTACCAAGCCAAAGGAAAGCAAGAAAAAAAAAGTAGAGGTTGCAATCCCAGTCTCTAATAAAACAGACTTCAAATCAACAAAAATCAAAATAGACAAATAAGGGCATTATATATGCTAAAGGGATCAATGTGACAAGAAGAGCTAACTATCCTAAATATATATGCACCCAATACAGGAGCACCAGATTAATAAAGCAAGTTCTTAGAGACCTACGAAGAGACTTAGACTCCCAAAAAATGATAGTGGGAGATTTTAACACTGCACTGTCAATAATTAGATAGATTGTCAAGACAGAAAAGTAACAAGGATATTCAGGACTTGAACTCAGCTCTGGACCAAGTGGACCTGCTAGACATCTACAGAACTATCTACCCCAAATCAACCAACTATACAGTCTTAGCACCATGTCACACTTATTCTAAAATTGACTAAATAATTGGAAGTAAAACACTCCTCAGCAAATGCAAAAGAACAGAAATCATAACAAACAGTCTCTCAGACCACAGGGCAATCAAATTTGAATTTAGGATTAAGAAACTCACTCAATCCCACACAACTACATGGAAACTAAATCACCTATTCCTGAATGGCTGCTGGGTAAATAACCAAATTAAAGCAGAAATAAAGAAGCTTTTTGAAACCAATGAAAACAAAGACACAGCATATCAGAATCTTTGGGAAACAGCTAAAGCAGTGTTTAAAGGGAAGTGTATAGCGCTAAATGCTCACAAGAGAAAGCAAGAAAGATCTAAAATCAATACCCTAACATTACAATTTAAAGAACTAGAGAGGCAAGAGAAAACAAATTCAAAACTAGCAGAAGACAATAAATAGATTAGAGCAGAACTGAAGGAGATAGAGACACAAAGAAAACTCTTTAAAAAATCAATGAATCCAGGAGCTGGTGTTTTTGAAAAGATCAACAAAATAGATAGACTGCTAGTCAGACTTAATGAAGAAGAAAAGAGAGAAGAATCAAATAGATGCAATAAAAAATGATAAAGGGGATATCACCACTGATACCACAGAAATACAAACTACTATCAGAGAATACTATAAACACCTATAAGCAAACAAACTAGAAAATCTAGAAAAAATGGATAAATTCCTAGACACATGCACCCCCCAAGTCTAAACCAGGAAGAAGTCAAATCCCTGAATAGACCAGTCACAAGTTCTGAAATTGAGGGAGCAATTAATAGCCTACCAACCAAAAGAAGTCCAGGACCAGATGGATTTATAGCTGAATTCTACCAAAGGTACAGAGTAGCTGGTACCTTTCCTTCTGAAACTACTCCAAGCAATAGAAAAAGAGGGAATCCTCCCTAACTCATTTTATGAAGCCAGTATCATCCTGGTACCAAAACCTGACAGAGACACAACAACAACAACAACAAATTTCAGACCAATATTTCTGATGAGTATTGATGCGAAAATCCTCAATAAAATACTAGCAAACCAAAACCTTATCCACCACAATCTAGTCAGCTTCATCTCTGGGATGCAGTGGTGGTTCAACATACTCGAATCAATAAATGCAATCCATCACGTAAACAGAACCAATGACAAAAAACACATGATTATCTCAATAGATGCAGAAAATGCCTTCCATAAAATTAAACCACCCTTCATGCTAAAAAATCTCAAGAAACTAGGTATATTGATGGAACATATCTCAAATTAATAAGAGCTGTTTATAACAAACCCACAGCCAATATACTGAAAGGACAAAAGCTGGAGCATTCCCTTTGAAATCCAGCACTAGACAAGGATGCCCTCTCTCACCACTCCTATTCAACGTAGTATTGGAAGTTCTGGCCAAGGCAATCAGGCAAGAGAAAGAAATAAAGGATATTCAGATAGGAAAAGTGGAAGTCAAATTGTCTCTGTTTGCAGATGACAAGATTGTATGTTTAGAAAACCCCATTGTCTCACCACAAAATCTCCTTAAGCAGATAATCAACTTCAGCAAAGTCTCAGGATACAAAATCAATGTGCAAAAATCATAAACATTCCTATTCCTCAATAATAGACAAACAGCCAAATCATGAGTGAACTCCCATTCACAATTGCTACAAAGAGAATAAAATACCTAGGAATACAACTTACAAGGGATATGAAGAACCTCTTCAAGGAGAACAACAAACCACTGCTCAAGGAAATGAGAGGACAAAAAAAAAATGGAAAAACATTCTATGCTTATGGATATTAAGAATCAATATCATGAAAATGACAATACT
The DNA here is from genome assembly GCF_001604975.1 of Cebus imitator. Taxonomy (NCBI): domain Eukaryota; kingdom Metazoa; phylum Chordata; class Mammalia; order Primates; family Cebidae; genus Cebus; species Cebus imitator. The sequence continues at coordinate 3,144,500 of NW_016107444.1, forward strand.
GCCCAAAGTAATTTATAGATTCAATGCTATCCCCATCAAGCTACCATTGTCTTTCTTCATATAATTGGAAAAAACTTCTTTAAATTTCATATGGATCCAAAAAGATCCCACATAGCCAAGACAATCTAAGCAAAACAAACAAAAAACAAAACAAACCAATAACAACAACAAAACAAAGCTGAAGGCATCACTCTACCTGACTTCAAACCATACTACAAGGCTACAGTAACCAAAATAGCATGGTACTGGTACCAAAACAGATATATAAACCATTGGAACAGAACAGAAGTCTCAGAAATAACACCACACACCTGCAACCATCTGATCTTTGACAACCCTGATAAAACCAGCAATGAAAAAAGATTTCCTATTTAATAAATGGTGTTGGAAATACTGACTAGCCATCTGCAGAAAACTGAAACTGGATCCCTTCCTTATACCTTATTCAAAAATTAACTTATGATGGATTAAAGACTTAAACATAAGACCTAAAATTATAAAAACCCTAGAAGAAAACCTATGCAATACCATTCAGAACGTAGGCATAGGCAAAGACTTAATGACTAAAACACCAAAAGCAATGGCAACAAAAGCCAAAATTGATAAATGGGACCTAATTAAACTACAGAGCTTCTGCACAGCAAAATAAACTATCATCAGAGTGAACATGCAACCTACAGAAAGGGAGAAAATGTTTGCAATCTATCCATCTGACAAAGGGCTAATATCCAAAATCTACAAAGAACCTCAACAAATTTACAAGGAAAAAGCAAACAATCCTATCAAATAGTGGGCAAGACACTTCTGAAAAGAAGACATTTATGCAGCCAACAAGCATACAAAAAAAAATCTCATCATCATTGGTCATTAGAGAAATGCAAATCAAATCATAATGAGATATCATCTCACACCAGTTAGAATGGCTATCATTAAAAAGTCAAAAAGCAACAGATGCTGGAGAGGATGTGGAGAAATAGGAATGCTTTTACACTGTTGGTGAGAGTGTAGATTAGTTCAACCATTGTGGAAGACAGTGTGGTGATCCCTCAAGGATCTAGAACTAGAAATACCATTTGACCCAGCAATCCTATTATTGAGTAAATACCCAAAGAATTATAAATTATTTTACTATAACGACATATGCACACATGTGTTTATTGCAGCACTATTCACAATAGCAAAGACTTGGAACCAACCCAAATGCCCATCAATGATAGACTGGATAAAGAAAATTTGGCACATATACACCATGGAATGCTATGCAGCCATAAAAAAAGGATGAGTTCATGTCCTTTGCAGGGACATGGTTGAAGCTGGAAACCATCATTTTCAGCAAACTAACAAAAGAACAGAAAACCAAACACTGCACAGTTTAAGTGGGAATTGAACAATGAGAACACATGGACACAGGGACGGGAACATCACACACCGGGGCCTGTCAGGGGGTGGAGGGCAAGGGGAGAGATAGCATTAGGAGAAATACCTAATGAAGATAATGGGTTGATGGGTGCAGCAAACCACCATGGCACATGTATACATATGTAACAAACCTGCACATGTACCCCAGAGCTTAAAGTATAATTAAATGAATGAATAAATAAATAGAATGTTTTCCCACAATATATTTTATTGGAAAATACCCAAATAAATATTTAATATTTGATTTAATATAACTTTAGATTCTAAATTATGACACGTTTGTCATAATTTAGAATTACATTTACCGAATTAATTTGTTTACTTAGATTATTTATGAAAACTATGATAGCCATTATTTAAGGTTATGAAACTGCCATTGCAAAATTAACTGAGACAGTGAAAAAGTTCTGACCTAACTGACTGCATCTTGCTTCTAATCTCTAAGCAGTTCTTGTTCATTAACTTAGTTTATATTTAGCTTTGAAACAAAGATGATAATAGTCATTTCCCAGAGTAAACCTCCTTCATGCCTGTGGACTAGACTGTCAAAAGCCACAAGATTAGAAGTTATGGCATTTTACTAAATAATTTCAGTTGTAGCTATGTTTATTAAACCAATATTAATGTTTTATCTAATAGAAAAGGGTACACAAGCAAAACTTATTCTGTTTGGGGCTGAGTTTATGGTTTTGTAACTTCTATGCCAAATATTGACACCTTACAGTATTTGGCATGGATGCGCCTAAAGTTTCTTGACCAATAAATGCAAACAAAAACGTATGCTGGCAGTTCTTGAGACATTTCTATTATCACTTTACCAACACTTTTAAAGTCATCTTATTTATTAAAAATTTTACTTAGGTCACATAAAGTTGAAAAAGCATTTGACTATTCTTTTTTTCTGTTAAAGTATTTGATTTGAGCACTTTTAATTTTCCTTAAGCCAATTAATTAGAGCATTTTTATAGTATCAGTAGTAAAACATTGTGTACACAACACATAAATACATAGACATATTAGGCATGCCAATAGAAGTACATTTTATAGATTCTTAAGACCTCCTTTTTCTTATTTTAGCCTTGCAAACTCTTGATAACCTGGTTTATTACCTAAAGTTTTCAGCTAAATTGTTCTTAATCTGCATATTGAAGAAAACAACTCGTAGGTGAAAAATCAGATGTCAAGATTTACATCTCAAGGTACAGGGAGAAAAAGCCTGCTAGTGCTAGAGGAAGATTAAAGGTGGATGCCAGATCAAACATAAAATCATAGAAATCTGTTATCAGACTGTATAAGGAGACCACTTTTATTTAGACAGAGGCTGCCTATCTTTTAACTCTGGGCAGAGCCCACACTGAATCTTGGGTTTTCAAAAAAAAAAAAAAAAAAGAATTACTATGAGACTAGACCATGTGATGATTTTACAGGGCACTACATTTTTTTGTTTTTCAAACAAAGACTTTTCTAAGTGTCTAAATGACAACTTTTAAAAAAAACAAATCCAAGAGTAACCTCTGTTGCAACAGCTATTAATGAAGAAAACATAATTCAGGCAACTGAGAAGAAAAAACTCTGGCTCAAAAAAGACAAGGTCCCAGGAGAGAAAAAAACAAAAACATGAAGGCCTTTTAATACAAACACGCACGTGCACACACACATACACACATCTTAGATGCTAGCTTTTAATTAAGCTGACTTTTAACCATTGAGCTCCTTTAAAAAATTCTCTTTTCTTCACAGAGGGCTCCCAGCAGGGATGGACCTGACACCTCCCATATTCAAGTTTACACGGTATCAAAGCAACAAGGCAGATACACAAAGTGGAGACATTTTGGACAAACACAAGGAGGAGAGCATTCAGGCAGAACAAACTCAAAACCAACTTAAAACCTGATTTTATCCAAAAGGCAGAGTGTGTGTTTGAGCAAGCCTTATTGCTCCCCTGGCAGTACCAGACAAATGGCTTAACAAGCCCATACAGAAAAGCAATAGGCTGCTGGCATATAACCCAGTTAACTCGCTCCTAGAGTCTGTCCACTCCTGACCTCCATGCTTCCCATATAGTGGGAGGGACATGCAATTTTGCACATAGGACAACCCTCAGGAGAAATTCCTGGGAAAATCTCACCCAGCAGGTGCTGGGAACCTCCTGAAGACTGTTTCATCACAAGCTGCTGAGTGTTGAAAACACCACCGTCCTGATGGCTCCTGGCTGGCTTACTAAATTTGTTCCCAGACCAAACCAAGTGTCAGACTGATTATTCTTGCAGCCTAATAATGAGATGCAGATGAACTGGGGAAGGAGAGAGTTTTTATTTTTGTAACTGGTTATAGGGAGAAGGCCTAGGAAATATCAAATTCAAAATTACAAAGTTTTTTTCAGAGCTTACATACCTTCTTAGCTATATGTCTATGTGTAAGTGTGCATTTATCTAAAGACATATGTGATTAACTTATTTTAATCTATAACTAGGATCTGAGTTTGAAGACCTTCCTCTGGAGCTTCTGCAAATTTACTTAATCTAAATGGGTCCAGGTTCTGGAGTGACTACCCTTATCTTGTCTCCTGTTAAATCATGGAGGTTTGGGAAGTTTCTTCAGACCCCCCAATAAACTTATTTGTGGCGGCCTGGAGAGTTTCTTCAGACTCCCAATAAAACTTGTTTAATCCTAAATGAGTCATCATAAGAATTCCTTCATTATCTTGTCATGCTTTGCCCGTAAGTCCTAGGCAAAACTCTTGGTGGGCTTTTGTTACATTCCAGTCTTTGTATAAAGGCACTGTCTCTTTCAGTTTCTAATATTTAACGTAACCATTCAGTCAGTACTGAAACAGTTGTTATGGAGGCCTGTGTTAGTGAGACCTGGCCTGCCACACCACTATTAACCCCAGTCCAGGCCACCATCCTATCTAATCTGAATATTGCAATAGCATCAGACCTGGTCTCCCTAGTTCCAGTCTTATCACTACCTTCCCCATCCCAATTTATTCTCATAAATGTTAAGGTCTCAGAACCTAGAGGTAGACTGCATAGATTCAAATCCGGACACCATTTTTTACTCTCTGATGTCCTTGGGCAAGCTGCATAATCTGTGTCTCAGTTTTTATATAGGTAAAATGAGATAATGGTAGCATCTACCTTGGTTATTCTGAGGAGGAAATGACTAAGTACATGTAAATTACTTTAGAATAGTACTTGGCACTTACTGAGAATACAATAAATAGTTAGCTGTCATTATATTTCAGGTAGCTTTCAGAATAATCTACTATTTAACTATTTCATTTTCTACCTTAAATCCTTTCAGTGGATTCCCATGGCCTTAAGTAAAGTCTGAATTTCTTAACTGGGCCTACCAAGCTCTCTTGGTCTGACTTTCACCCTATATGTGTTCTTAGCACCCATCCTTCTCACTGACACTTGAAGCTCCAGCCACGCTAAAGAACTCCCACAATCCAGTTAGCTCAGGCCACTTTATGCTCTGTTCATGCACTTTTCCACCATATAGAATGCCCTTTCCCACCTTGTCCACCTAGAGATACTTTCTGACGTTTTAAGATACCGCTCCACTAGACCCTAAGCCACATGAAGGCAGGGCCATGTTGATTTTGTTCAAGGCCACAACTCCAGTGCTCAGGGCGATTCATGGCACATGGTCAGTTCACAATAAATATTCACTCAGTAAATGAATGAATGAATAAAAGCATCTCCTCAGCTATAAAACTTTTCCCACGTTTTCTCCTCACCTGCATCCCCCCTAGCCTGGACAGATTGCGTTACTCTCTTTTGTCTGGCATGGATGTCAGCATCACTTTCTGTGAGAACTACCTTAAGAGTACTTAGGTGACCCTTGTCTCCCCAGTGCATCGAGCTCCCAGCATGTGCCCAGCACCGGGTCTGGGACATAGTCAATGTTCACCCATGTTTACTAACTGGGCATATGAGCAAATCAGAGAGCTGTAAATCTCTGGAATCCCACACTGGTCGGCTGTAATGCTATCCTGGGATATAGCTCCACAAACTTTTAGATTTTTGTCCCCAGGTTTCCATGTTCTTCAAATGCATTTATTATTAAGTAATAATATACTTCTACATTTTAATGGATCAAAGATACATGTTGCCATACTGAATTATTATAATTTCAGTCAAAGGTTAGTTACCTTGCACTGCCCTGTTTGTAGACAAATATACGGTTTTCTTTGGGGTATGTGTAGGATTGAAGCAGCTTCTCAATGGCCTTCATTTCTTGTCTCTTGTGTCTGACATGGAAGGAGCCATCAGATGAGCACTGGAGGAGGCACAGGCCTCCTTCTGGGAGTCTCACATGGCTTATTTTCATCTAGAGGCACCACTATCCATGTTGATGGAATATTTTTTGGTGTCTCTGATTCCCTGTACCGTAGCCAAGAAAATTCAATTCAGTGGACATTTGTGCAGAAATGCCAAAAAAGGAAGGAGGCACTGCTCTGTTTTTGGTCTCCAGAATCATATTTTTTGAGTTATAAAACCAGTTATAAAACCAGCAAGTTTTAAAACCAGTCTTTGGCCAGAATAATTTTCCAAATTCCTTCCTCTCCCATTAGCATGCCCTGTTGGAGTAGATTACAGAACTTCATTCTCCACCAGGGGCAGCAAAAACACAAGCAATAACAAGGATATTTTCTACCACATGGAATGGAGGTTGTGGGGAACACCCACATCTCACAGCCTGGTGGACTGAGGCAAAAAGTGGCAGAGGCTGGGTGGTCAAGAGAGTATCTAATTTTTCCCCTCTAGGCTAAAATCCTGGGATTGGGGTTTAGCTAGAGTGAAGGGAAAGTTGAGAGCACCAGGGATTTTACCTTGTGTCCTTTCATGGAGAAACCAGAGTGAAAATGGCAGTGAAGCAGAGAAGGCCTGAACTTCAAGCCTCTTTCAATCCCTTCTAGCCTCTCTAAGCTCCTAGATATAATGCAAAAAGTATGCTGGACAGTGGCAACTGGACATGGAGCAGAGGGGTAACTGCATGGAACTGTCTAAGCCTCAGAGGGAGTCACACCACCAGCAAGAACCTGGGTGGGCCTAGGTGAGCCAAGGGGTTCCCAGGCTCTGACCCTGCCAAGAGAACTCACTAGAAGGTCACCAACCACACCTACTATTCCTTAGTTGCACGAAGAACCCAGGGACCAGACCAGGCAAGATATCACAACCAGCTGGGACCCTGAGGCAGAGCCTGGATCTGAGGTCTTCAGCCCTATCACTATGTGAACACATGAGGGCCACCACCATACAACCTGCAGGATTTGGGGAAGGAACAGGGCATAGAGGAATAGTATGAAAAGCTGAAATGCCATGCATTATCCAGAAGAAACTGTGTACGCCAGAAGATTCTGAGACCCGGTCAAATAACTACATCTAGTTGAGGGTTGGAGTTAGGTAGGAAGTCTGTGGAAGAAGGAGCTGTGTGTGGCCTAATGGAACATGCAAGGGTCCAGGACAAGCTTGGTCCTGATGAAGTCACCACCCCGGAGGCTGTCTTAATCACTTACCTGCCAAATAAAATGTGGCTCCAGAGAGTGGAGTGTAGGCTTAAGGAATGGGGCCGGGGCTGGGGGTGGGGGGGGTCAGTAGGTGGGAGAGGGACAGTGGTAGGGAGAACAGAAAATTGTAGCAGAGATTGGGTTTACTGTTCAGGGCTGTCAATCAACACCTCACATATGCCTGTTTTAGCCTAAATCAATGAATAAATGAATAAAATGTAAGCAATACCTATAAAGATTGCTGGGGCAGGGAGGTGGGGGGAGAGAGCAGCTTGGGAAGTCAGGCCTGTTAGATCCTAGTTCACCACCTGATAGATTATAAATACTAAAACCATCACTTTCAAATTATTTTTACTCCATTTTTCTGTTATCTGTGCTCAAGTTTATTTATGTCTCTGGCATCTAGGGTCAGCCCTTCAGGGGCACAGGACCTGAGCAGCCACACCAGGCTCTGAACCCAGAAGGACATATGCTCGGTTTAATGCTCTGTCGTCTTAGAATTGTTAATAAAGTTTTTATCCCACATTTTCATTTTGCACTGAGATTCATAAATTATGTAGCAGGCCATGACTATAGCTGGATAGTGGAATTAGTATCTACTGGTAATATAATATATATAATATATTATATAGTAAAACTGTGCATACCTTCCCCATTCAGTGTTCAGTGCCCTGGCATGGGCAGCTTGAACTAGCTCATGGTGGGTGTTGGTACACGCTGGGAATCAGGGTGGGAACCAGTTGTAAAGCATTTACCTGCACACCACTAGACGGACCACAGGATAAAGGAATAATGATCGTACGCCTCCCCCTACCTCTGCCCCCGGGAATTTTGGTAGAATTCCAGAATGGAAAAGAAATCCTTTTGCATAGCGGTTTATTAATTTGTGTTAAGGAACAAAAACAATGACCTCAGCTTTGGCATTATTTTACAATATAAATTCAGATCCCGCGACTGAAAACTGTCCGCCTTAAAAGATGACGCTCCCCGAACCAAGCGTGCGCGCCTTGGTAACCCGCTAGAAATCCCGCAGGCGCGCCTGCCTCCTCTCTCCGGGCCTGAGCTGCCCCTCCCACTGCCCCTCCTCCTTCCCGCGAGGCAGGAGCTTCGCGAGGGCTCAGAGACCGGGTGGGCTGCGCGACCCTGCGCCAGCTCCAGGCGAGAGAAAGCGCACCCTCTCCCGCGCCCCTGGAGACCGCGGGCGTTCGGGGCTGCGCAGAGCCATGGAATTCTCCTGGCTGGAGACACGCTGGGCGCGGCCCTTTTACCTGGCCTTCGTGTTCTGCCTGGCCCTGGGGCTGTTCCAGGCCATTAAGCTCTACCTGCGGAGGCAGCGGCTGCTGCGGGACCTGCGCCCCTTCCCAACGCCCCCCACCCACTGGTTCTTTGGGCACCAGAAGGTAGATGGGAGGGAGGAGGCGGGAGGAGGGGGGACGGAGGGGCGGAGGAGGATGCCGCAGAGGAGCCCGCCTGGCAGAGAGGTGGCTGCTTCCTTCCATCCCTGGGGACCGTCAGGCTTGCACTGGCCTCTCCAGCCTGGCCTATGGCTGTCAGCATCATTTTTCCTTGCTGTGGACACTTGCTTTCCCGCAGCCCCACAGGGAAAGGTCACTAAAGAGGAAGCTTTGGGGGCTGGGAGAGAGCTATTTCAAGAACCTGAATATGGAAAAAAAGTGCGGTGTAACTCAGGTCCGTCTCTCATTGTTTCACCAAGCCTTCCACATGTGCTGCTTTAAAAATAGCATGTTATTCTAAATAACTTATTAATTTTAGGAAATATGCAAAATTGGTCACAATCATTGGCACGCCTAGTCCATTTTAACCAAAGAAAGTTTTCTTTTCCTAAGATTCTTGTGAGGTAAGGAGCAGCCCCTGCCAGCCACTCAAGAAATACTGATTGATGGAAAGTTCTGAAGTAAAGGGAGACAGCTTTGGTCACTCCCGCTTTTTAAATTCACTCCCACCCCTAATTGAGGTTTTTATTCATTCAGCTGACTCTGAGTGGCAGTTGGTGATAGGTACTAAGATTACAAAGAGAAGAGAAGTCCCTTCCCTGCACCTCCCAAGTCAGGTGCAGACAGGCCACAAAGAAAATGACAGTGCAAGGCAATGGGTGCTTTACTAGAGGCCTAGAGACAAGGGAATATCAGAGGAAAGCGTACGTCTCCGACTAGAGGAGGAAGGAAAGTCTGTGAAGGGCCGAGCATTGTCTTAAAGGATGGTTGGGTGGTGTGGGGAAGACATTCCAGCAGAGCTATTAAATGATCCTTTGGTTTCCCCACTTTCTAGTCTTTCTTACCTAAAGCAACCACTTTTAACTCTTTTATCTGTTTTTTTCTGGTATTTAAATCCTTACTTGTAAAATAATATTACTATATTGCATCTAGTAATTTAATAAGTTTAGACATCTGCTGTGGTTTAGATATGGTTTGTTTGTCCCCACCAAACCTCATGTTGAAATTTGATTCCCAATGTTGGAGGTGGGGTCTGATGGGAGACCTTTGGGTCATTGGGATGGATCCCTCATGAACATCTCAGTGCAACTGTCTCCTTCTTAATTTCTCACTCTGTTAGTCTCTCTTCACCCCCCAGAACTGATTGTTGAGAAGATCCTGCCACCTCCTCCCCTCTCTCTCTTCCTCTCTTCTTACCATATGATGTCTGCACACAACCATTCCTGTTCACTTCCACCATGAGTGGAAGCAGTCTGAGGTCCTCCTGACATGCAGTTGCCAGTGCCGTGCTTCCTGTACAACCTGGAGAATTGTAACCCAAATAATCCTCTTTATGAATTATCCAGCCTCAGGTATTCCTTCATAGCAACACAAATGTACTAAAACAACATCCATCTATGAAGTTCTTTATGACAGGCAATCACGTACACCTCATCTTCCACTGTCCCAATAACTACATTGTATTGTGTTTTATAGTTAAATAGAAAAACTAGTATTTGTATTATACAAATGTTATTTACTGCTGATCTAAATGGTCCTCTTTCATTTTATTTCTTTTCTCATAGAACTTTCCCCCCACCCCACAGTATTAACTTCTTCCTTTTCTAATTTGCTTCATTTTTCAATATCTGTCACTATTTTTTTCCAAATGCTCTAATGGATCTGTCAAACACATCTAAATAGTATTTCCACATATGCGAACATGCCAAATAATCTGTCTGTTTTTCTGGAGATATTTTTCCCACAGACCTCTCCTCCTGTTCTAGTCAGGACTGGTTGCTCTTTAAGAATGGTTTGCAGATGTTATTCTAGGACTTCCCAATGATGCTGTCCTGTGTTATGTATCTCTGCTATCTCATGGATGCTATGTCATCTGTTGTTTCCATTGAATTGTTTTGGCATCCTTGTCAAAAATCAATTGACCATAAATGTCAAGGTCTATTTCTTAATCTTCAGTTCTAATCCATTGATCTCTATGTCTATCCTAACTCATGGACGTAGAGAGTAGAAGGATGGTTACCAGAGGCTGGGAGGGTACCGGGGAGCTGGGGGAGTAGGCAGGTTAATCCGTACAAAAAATAGAAAGAATGAATAACACCTACTACTTGATAGTGCAGCAGGGTGGTTATAGTCAATACTAACTGCATATTTTTAAATAACAGAGTGTAATAGGATTGTTTGCAATTCAATGGATAAATGTTTGAGGAGGTGGGTACCCCATTCTTCATGATGTGCCTGTTTTACACTGCATGCCTGTATCAAAAACATCTCATTTACTCCATAAATATATGTACCTACTATATATTCACAAAAATTAAAAATTATAAAGAAATAAATTATATATCTATCCTTATGCTAGTACCACACTGCCTTACTGTTGCTTTGTAGTAAGCTTTGGAATCAGGAAGTATGAATCCCCCTACTTTGTTCTTTTCCAAGATTATTTTGGCTATTTGGGATCCTTGAGTTTCCATGCAATTTATAATCAGTCTATCAGTTTCTGCAAGGAAACCAGCCAGGTTATGCTAGGGACTGCACTGAATCTGTAGATCAGTTTGGGGATTATTGCCATCTTAACAATTTAGGTCTTCTGGTCCATGAACACAGAAAGTCTTTCCATTTATTTAGGTCATCTTTAATTATTTTAAGTAATGTTTCGCATTTTTCAAAGTATACATTTTGCATTTCTTTTGTTAAATTTATTCCCGTTTTATTCTTTTTGAAGGTATTTTGTCTTAATTTCATTTCAGATTATTTATTGCATTCATAGTGTTTTAGAGTCCATATTCCCTCTTGACTGTCACTGTTACTTTTTCTGCTTTCGAAAGGTTTCTATCAGAATGTTGCAGATTAGAGATGACTGATATATCAAACTGTCTAATATTACCAAACCTGTCCATTTACTCAAATCAGGGTCCTTCTGGTGATTTGCCATGCGGGAAGTCACAAGGAAACCTAGTCTCTAAGGCTCAAAAGGTGAAACTATTTTACATAGGCAATAACATTTTATTGCTACATAATAACTGTACATATTTATGGAGTACCTGGTGGTATTTTGATATGTGCATACTATGTGCAGTGATCAAATCAGGGTCTTTAGGGTATTCATCACTTCCAACATTTATTATTTCTTTGTGTTTGGAACATTTCAAATCTTCTCTTCAAGCTCTTCAGAAATATGCAATAAATTATTGTTAACGGTGCTATCGAACACTGGAACTTAGTCCTTCTATCCAAAGTCCATAGCATTTTAAGTATAGTCATAATGTTATGGAAGGATAGAGTGTGTGCAGGGAAAACTCCCTATAAGATAAGAGATCACATTCCTCACTCTTAGTAATGCAGATCTCGCTATGCTTCAAACATGCCAAGGATATTCCTCCCTCAGAGCTTTGAACATGCACGTCTGTGGTTATATTGCTCTCCCTGCACATTGTTCAGGCCTTTGAACAAATGTTACTTTCTAAAAGAGGCTTACCCTGACCACTCAGACTAAAACCGGACCTCTAGTACTCTCTATCTCCAACCCTAATTTTATTATCTTGGCCCTTATCACTCTCGGACTCTACACAGTGTACACCTTTGCTTGTTCATTGATTATCCACCGCCAACTAAAGTATAAAATCTGCGAGAGGGAGGGTCATTGTTTGCCACTATAAACCCAGTGAATGGTGCAGTTCATGATGCATCATTGGTGCTCAATAAATCCTTTGTTGAATGCATAAATATTAGGTGCTAAGAAAATTCATTTATTCAAAGATCAATTTACTACATAGAATAGGCCAGGTGTTTGATATTTATTCAGTAGGTCACTGAATCACAGCCAGCATGTGGAACCTAGGATGTATATATGCGCGCGCGCGCACGTGTGTATGTGTGTGTGTGTGTGTGTGTACGTACTTGCATGTAATGCAAAGAACATCTATGTAGCTAAGTAGTATAAAGCACTTGGGCTCCAGAGTTAAACTGGAGTTTGAATCCTCACTACTGGTCGCCAGCTGTACACCCTTTGACACATCATTTAACGTAGTCTGTAGCATTCAATTTCCTCATCAGTAAAATAGGGATTGTAATTATATCTCCTTCATAGGGCTCTTGAAGTAAATATTAAATCACATAAAACATGAAAGCATTTTGCAGCACTTAGTTCATAGCAGTGCCTGATAAATGTTAGCTGTTACTATTTGGGGGGCACTATGCATTTTCTGAACATTTCTGAACAATGTTTACTAAATATATGTAGTACTCATTTTCAAGTATATTTAGATGCTTCTCTGGGGATGAAGAAGTATAGCTTAAATGTAGTACAGGATTCACAACAGTTTTCTGTCCTTTTTGTCTAGTCAGGAGTTACAAAAAGTATAATGAAATTCTTTATGTGGCTGGAGTGTCTATGAAAATTTTTTACCTAAACAATTGTCATATTAGTTTATAATTTCCAGGAGGGCAGAGGCCTTATCTTTCCTGTCTTTCTCTGTATCTCTACCACCTGGTACGTGTGATAGACACTCAATAAATACTTGTTTGTTTGTAGTTTGTGAACGAATAAATGAAAAATATTCACATTGTTGAAAACCACTACTCTGGATAGTCAGTGGGCACTTGTCACTGGCTTGGCTATGGCAACATTAGCAAAACAGAGTGCAATATTTTAGAAACTAGATTTCAAGAGTCTCGACCTTTCAGTGGCCTTAACTATCCAGAGAACACTTCATGGGTTAAAATTGCTAAATGATAACAGAGAAAAAAGGGAGCCAGAGTTGTCTACCTCTCCTGAGGATGAGAACAAACAGTCATGCAGCAGATACCATGTGATTACTCACAGGAGAAAAATCTGGCAGCCTTAAGATTACTTTGTAGCTGGGGACTCCCACCACCATGCTCAAGTGTATAGATGTGCACAGCAAAACACACACATGCAGGTACCCTCCACTTTACACAAGAAGCAAATGTAAATGAATCTTGTTTTCTGTGATTTAGAGAAACGATTCAGGTGAGTCATTACTAATCTGTTTCTAAAAGCAAAAGTCCTTCTCTGATGGTAGTATTTGCACTCTCATTTGTAAATGTTGAAAGCTAAAAGTTTTGTATTTGAGTTGGCTTTAAGCTTCACACATCTTGAAGCTTATAAATGGGCCTTCTGTTGGTGGGGGGAGAATTTGGATTTTCTTTGTAGATAGAGTTGGCAATTTTTTAGAGAGAAGCATTTACTACTAAGTCATGAGAAAGAATCACTGATGCATTATTAGAGAGAGGAACAGGGAGAAGAAATGGTGAGCTGGATGTAGGGCCATGGCGCATTTAGTAACTGTTAGTTTCCCACTTAGGAAGTACATCTTTTTTAGCTTCTAGATCCCACTGCAATCTGCGTATGTGATGTTGGCAAATGGGGCAGAGAGTGTGACTCGGCTTACTCTCTGTTGGGATGGGAGTTCACAGTAAATGTCATTCAACAGTGATTTGGTCTGGGGGTACAGCCTACATTAGTATTGAGAAGATAAATACACTAACTTTGTTTAGAGAATTATCCCCCAAGCTTAGAAGTCCCAAATAAAGTACATTAATTCACTTCCAGAAAAGTCTCAGGCTCCTCTGCTTTTGTGACCTTCTCAGGCCCTGATCTCAGCTTATGTCTGTAAGAGGGGACAGGTCCAGCCTGGCTGGCTCTCTAATTACTTTTACTTTTTTCACTGCAGTTTATTCAGGATGATAACATGGAGAAGCTTGAGGAAATTATTGAAAAATACCCTCATGCCTTCCCTTTGTGGATTGGGCCTTTTCAGGCATTTTTCTATATCTGTGACCCAGACTATGCAAAGACATTTCTGAACAGAACAGGTAAGAAGAGGGGCAAATCTCTGGGACCTATTCCTCCTAGAAGTGAAATGCACAAAACCCCACAGGCAATATTCCAAAGCAAAGTTTAGTTTTGGGTCTTTAAGAGACACAGGAGCAGGTGTGGAGAGGTGACAGGTTTCCTACCAATACTGAAGGTGATTCCCGTGTCCCCTTCCCGCCTCCCCCCCCCCGCCCAGTCCCTTGTCTTGTTCAGGACTGCATGGGCACGTTGAGGTTAGCGTAACCTAAAGCCCATCTGGAATTACCAGGCTTGCCAGACAAGGGTTCCCTTGGCCTCTCTAGGCTTTATGACTTCAGTGTCAGCAACAGTTCCCACTCCTACCTCTGGTCTCGAGGATCAGTCTTAAGAGGGTGGAGAATCAGCAGTAAATCCACTTCTGCTGGTTCAGTATGTAAGCCTGAATGCTAGATCATTAATTTACCCATCAAATCTCTCAATTGTGATCCAAACTTTAGTTTTCCTCACATGTTTCTCAACTGTGTCCCTTTTTCAGGTATGAGTCATTTACTTCCCCCACCCAATGCTTGTTTAAGGCTTTCATTGTGGACTATTTTATACCATAATATTAAAATGTCCAGTTTTTTCCCTGTCAACTTTGTAAAATGAAGGTTTTTATATTCTAGTCTTTCCTGTGCCATTGTATCCACCACTCCCAATAAAACCTAATAAAAGAGTCTTGCCCTGACTATCTCCATGTTTCCAGTCCCCTGCTCTGATTCGTCTCATGTTCACCTGTTAAGGACAAGAACAGTAGAACACCTCCACTTTGGGGTTCACAAAAAACAAGAGGCATTGGCACCTCAGTACCTGGTGTGTGCCGGCATCTGCTCTGATCCTTAATTTGCTTTCCATAAAGGATATATGTTGTCTCAGCTATGGTTATGGAAACATTGCATCCCTCCGGCAAACTCTGTTTCTGTTGAAGGAAGTATAAACAAGAGAAGAGTCGGGGTTTCTGTGCTTGTTTGCCTCATAGGGCTTGCTGTTCTCTGAAACTGAACTAAGACTAACACAAGTCTTTCCCCAGGCTGCCAAAGGCAGCAGAAATAAGCCCTGGGCTCTCTTTTGCTCAGTATTTGTGGTTGGTGCAGGAAAATGCAAAAAACTGTCACCAACATGAGCTGATAATGAATGCTCCCTCTAATGATGTCTTTTGTTTTCTCTGTTTGACTCTGCAGACCCCAAGTCCCAGTACGTACAGAAATTCTTATCTCCGCTTATTGGTATGTATGTGCAAATGAGAGTTATAACCCACTCTCATTCAAAGTCCCCTTTCCATAATACAGCATGCCCAAGGAACTCAAATCTGAATTCAAAAGCATTAAGAGTATAAGGTAGAGCAACACTGAAAGTTATCTAGGGGAAAGATTCAAGGGGAGCTCTAAAGTCAACACAACACCACTTCCCAGGAAGCTTCTTCATCCATTTCTCTCCCCCAGAGTCGTATTCTCAAGGCAGCAGATATGTGAATCTGTCCCCTCTCTCTTTAAAACTGCAATCTTGGCCTGGCACAGTGGCTCATACCTGTTACCCAGCACTTTGGGAGGCTGAGGCAGGAGGATAACTTGAGGTCAGGAGTTTGAGACCAGTGAGGCCAACATGGTAAAACCCTGTCTGTAGTAAAAATACAAACATTAGCCAGGCATAGTGGCATGTGCCTGTAGTCCCACTGCTTGGGAGTCTGAGGCACGAGAATCACTTGAACCCAGGAGGCGGAGGTTGCAGTAAGCGTAAATAGCACTACTGCACTCCAGATTAGGTGACAAAGCAAAACTCTGTCCACCCCCAACACACACACACACACACACACACACACACTGCAGTCTCTCCATCCCTATTCTTGTTTTCTTTATCCTTCTCTTGTGTTTTCTTGGATGTTTTCCTTTCTTTTTGGAGTTCCCTTATTTCCGCATTCGAATCAGTAAAATTTTGCTCTAGAGATTGGCAATATTCTGTCAGCAGATAAATTAAGCCCTTTAATCACATAATTGGTATTTATGTTAGACAAAACATGAATTAGAGAAAAGAATATAGGCTTGTATTAGGAACCAGTTAGATTTGAATCCTGCCCCTTCCTGCACGGACCAGTTAAATAGCATCTTGGGGAAGTAATTTACTCTCTCCATGTCTGTTTCCTCATCTTTGACAATAAGGATGAGAGTCACATTGCTGGGCTGTTATGAGAATTAAATGAAATACATATTTTTAGCAGTAAATGTAACAGCCAACATTGTGCAAGTGACAGATCATGCATCAGGGGTCTGGCATGTTGTAAGCACTCAGTGAGTGGTATCGATTATGTACTAATAAACTTTAAAGTGCTTTAAAGCCAAATCCTAATGATCAGTCTGGCAATAGAAGATTGTGAAGCATTAGCCTTGATAAGTATTTCCACGCAGTATCATTCACAGACCAGGGCTCAAGGGAGGAGTACCAGGGGACAGAGTGGATGTTCTTGTCAGAAGTTCCTTGTGAATTTATGCTCATCATATAGTTTATGGATTGGTTTGGAGTGGAAAGGAAAGGAATTTATTTGCTGTGTTTCTAGTGTAAGCTAGGGAGTAGGTTGGCTACCTCATGTATTCACTTTCAGTTAATCTGCACAGCAACACAGGGAAATAGGTATTTAGTATCGTAGTTCATTGTTGAGAAAACTAAACCTCAGGAAGGTTAAGTGACTTATTCAATTACTACATAGGTAGTAACTGGTGATTTCAGGATTAACCTTCTCATCTTATCAGACTTTGAAACTTATTAGACTTTGAAACTCTTTCTCACAATATTAAATACATCCATCCCAGAAGTAAGCTTCTAAATTCACCTTCATCTATTAAAATGCATTTTATTTTAACATGAGCACTACTTTGATACTCCACTATTTCATGACTGCCTGTGGGGCATGGTTACACCATGCTGCCTGTGTTCCTCATCTCTTCTTCATCTCATCTAATGAAATAGCATAAGGTTTTCTGCCTTTTACTTCTCAAGGAAAAGGACTAGTGTCTCTAGATGGACCCAAGTGGTTCCAGCATCGTCGCCTGCTAACTCCTGCGTTCCATTTTAACATCCTGAAAGCATACATCGAGGTGATGGCTCATTCTGTGAAAACGATGCTGGTAAGTGAAGGGGGAAAGAGCTCTGGTACCTTGCAAAATGCTCCTGGCAATGGACAGTATTAGGTATATGTTTCATGGACCATGAAAATAAAAAATCAGTTTCTAAAAATTTAACCAATGTACAAGCACTCATTGAGCAATAGGTGTCTGTAAAAACTTGTTGCCGGGCACAGTGGCTCACGCCTGTAATCCCAGCACTTTGGGAGGCCAAGGTTGGTGGATCACGAGGTCAAGAGATCGAGACCATCCTGGTCAACATGGTGAAACCCCGTCTCTACTAAAAAAAAAAAAAAAAAAAAAATAGCTGGGCATGGTGGCGCGTGCCTGTAATCCCAGCTGCTCAGGAGGCTGAGGCAGGAGAATTGCCTGAACCCAGGAGGCGGAGGTTGTGGTGAGCCGAGACTGTGCCATTGCACTCCAGCCTGGGCAACAAGAGTGAAACTCCATCTCAAAAAAAAAAAAAAAAAAAAAAAAACTTGTTATGTTATTTGGGTGATAATATTAATAAAAAGAAGATCTGGTCCTCTGTCGTAGATATGTTTTGAGATTTTATGGCAGTAAATCAAGTACCAAATGGTGACAGTTAGATAGCAAGTGCTATAGGTTTGTTTCATGGAGCACAGGTCTGTACAAACCTACCCCAAAGTCTGAGGAAGCTGAGAGGCTGAAGAAAAAGGCTGACAGTTTCTTATAAAGAAACATTTAATAGAGGTTTTCAAAGAAAAACCATGGCCGTTTCACACAGTGATGAGACAAGATGATGGATCCCTGAACTATTACCCTCCAGATCCAGGAATTGTAGACCATGGGGAGGGGCACACGTGTTTCAGAGGAAATTATTAATAGTAAGAATTTGCCCTAAGGGCAAGATTTATGGTAAGTACATGCTCCGATGCAACGAACAGTAGATCAACTGGAAATCTCAGAGCATTCCCAGAACTAGAGTTAATTGGAAGTCAAGATGGCAGATGAGCCTCCAAGATGGAGCTGCATTAACCTCCACAAGGTGACAGGTAAAGATGGCAGGAGGAGCTATAACAGCTTCAGATTCAGCGGAAACTCAAATCAAGCTGGACTTGAATATGTAGACAGTATGGATGAGAGTATTCAAGGCAGAGTGAGTCAGCATGAAAAAGGTTTGGAGATTATCATGGACTTGCCCAATGGCTATAAAGGACCAAGCAAAAGAGAATGTCTGTATTAAAGTTGCAGATATGAATTTCTTCTTGTAAATGGTAGAGGATCATTAGGCCCTGACCTGCACCTTTCAAGGAGCCTTAAGGACATTGTAGAGAAACATTCCTGTGAGTGGTCTCTGATTTATAAATAAGTTCTATTCCAAAACTCTAAATTTACAGTGGTTTTAATTTTTAAATCTATTTTTTTTGAAATCAGACAAGTAATTCACTAATACAGTTTCATCATAAACACTTCAAACACCACAAACAAAGGCAAAGTTTTCCTCCCACTTCATGTGCAAACCCATCCCTATTCCCATGCAAACCACTATTACCATCTCAATGACTGGGTTCTCAGCCAAACTCACAGAAGCAGTTTGAACCCAAAGTCGGCCAGGATTGTGGTAAAAACAACAGTGTGAGTTCTCAAGGCAGAGACCCAGAGACTGTGTGGCGCAAGCTAGCGAGAGAGGAGAGCAACCTTTTCTGATTCTAGTGCTGTTCAGCTGCAGCACAATTTCAAATCCTCCTGTGATTGCATTGGAGCTTTCTCTCCATTTCTTGGGACACTTTCTTCTCCACTCATTTCTCAGCCACATATTTCTCTGGGATTTTTCTCACAACTTTCTTCCTCTGCTGAATCATTCCAGAGTTTCTCAAGCATGGAAGCCTCCCGCTTGCTCTCATTTCTTCTAAATTCACCATTTGTTCTCAGTAAAACTTACATAGCCGAGATAAAGGCTCTTTGACTAAACAATTGGCACTTGGTGAAAAGTTTTTAAAATTCTCTTTGCCTTTGTGGTTGGTTGCTAAGTCCCTGAAATTTTAAAAGTTCAGGTTGACTCATAGATCTTAAGCTAGGTGCTAGGTGCTTAAGATCTCTTGGTCAACCTGAACTTTTACAATTTCAATTTATTTTAGTTTTTACACAAAGTATGATTATTATGGCAAATATTCAACCAGGGACTTTGTCACCATTTTAAAATGTCAGGCAATGCATTTCAAGCAGTATGAGTAGGTCTCTTTGTGTGGAAGTTAAGCCAGGTCGGGCTTCACGGGGAGCCAGCCCCCTGTAGCAGCTCCTCTCCATACTTGCTCTCCGTTTACCACTTTTGAACCCAAAATGTTTTTGAAAATGTTCCAAGTTTATTTTAAAGGTGGTTATGGTGGTTGAGAGCAGTGGCAGGGCATCTAGCAAGTTTGAAATTGAAG
Source organism: Cebus imitator (assembly GCF_001604975.1). Taxonomy (NCBI): domain Eukaryota; kingdom Metazoa; phylum Chordata; class Mammalia; order Primates; family Cebidae; genus Cebus; species Cebus imitator. Next base: position 3,164,257 of record NW_016107444.1, read on the forward strand.
ATGGAGGAAGCACTGGGGTAAACCCCTTGTAATTATGGGTCTTGTACCAATGATTGTCTGTTTTAATGGAACTCTGGTCTGTATGAAAGCAGAGTTACGGTAATAATTGAAAAGTCATAAATGCTTAACTCAGCCATTTACCATATATGCAGTTTTCTCCATGCTCCTTCTCACTCTGCTGGGCGTATTTTTCCCTTCCTCATGCCCCGTGTAAGTACATGGCTTATTCACTCATGTGACTTTTGGTTCCTGCTGGGTCAGGGTTGTCTCCCTTGGATCATAAAGGCAAAGCTAGGCAGGAGCCTTCAAATGAAGGAAGCTTGGTCATGGTGGTGGTGATGATGTTGATCTTGACCTCCTATGCCAGGATAAGTGGGAGAAGATTTGCAGCACTCAGGACACAACCATGGAGGTTTATAAGCACATCAACTTGATGTCTCTGGATATAATCATGAAATGCGCTTTCAGCAAAGAGACCAACTGCCAGACAAACAGGTCAGTGGTGGGAGAGCAAAAAACATATTTCCTCCCATTTTCTAAGTTGTTTATTAACACGTTATCTCAACTTTCTCTTCTAGCACCCGTGATCCTTATGAAAAAGCCATATTTGAAGTCAGCAGAATCGTATTTCACCGCTTGTACAGTTTCTTGCATCACAGTGACATAATTTTCAAACTCAGCCCTCAGGGCCACCGCTTCCAGAAGTTAAACCAAGTGCTGTATCAGTACACAGGTATTTGTTAGGTTTGGGTTGCCCACATCCATTCACTGTCATGATTGTACTGTGTCTGTCTAGAGGGATAAACCTTAATATGACAAGAGAAAGAATATTTGTTATTAATGGACCTTTAGTGTCTATAAGACACTTCTCCAAAGAAATTTGACTGAGTCCTTTAGAAGACTTTGCTTCAACCATAGCAGTAAGTCTTACCAGAATTTTTATATACTATAGCATATAGTATATACTATTTACTATATACTAAGTATACAGTATATGCTATTTAGTATATACTAAGTATATAGTATATACTAAATAGTATATAGTGTGTACTAAGTATACTTATTCAAAACTTTGAAGTAAAACCTTTTCCTTTTTTTTTTTTTTTTTTTTTTTTTTTGAGATGGCATTTCTTTTTGTTGCCCAGGCTGGAGTGCAGTGGTGCAATCTCAGCTCACTGCAACCTCCACCTCCTGGGTTCAAGCATTTCTCCTATCTCAGTCTTCTGAGTAGCTGGGATTACAGCACCCGCCACCACACCTGGCTAACTTTTGAAAATTATTTATTTTTATGTAGTCAAATTTATCAATATTTTATTTTATTGCATCTGGATTTTTAGTAATCACAAAAAGCCATTCTCTATTCCAGGTTTTCTCAACCCTTGGCACTAATGGCCTCTTGGATTAGATAAGTCCTTGTCAAGACCTGTGCATTGTAGGATGTTTAGCTACATCCCTGACATCTACCCACTCAGTGTAGTAGAGCTCTGATAGCTGTGGCAACCAAAAATAACTCCAGATATTACTGAATGTCCCAAGGGCCAAAGTTGCCCGCAGTTGAGAACCCCTGCCCTATACCCAGGTTGTAGAGAAAATTATTTATGTTTTCTTGTGGTACATATGATTTCATCCTTTTTGCATTTAGAACAGAGATCTAAACTCGATTTAGAGTTTATTCCTATTTATGGTGTAAGGTATTGATCTAATTTTTCCAAATAGTTATCCAGTTGTCCCATCATCATTATTTAAAAGTTTATCTTTTCAAGTGATTTAAAATAATCATCTTTATCACATTCCAAATGGACATATGTACTCATATCTATTTCGGATGAGAGTATATTTGGATATTCTTTCGCATTCCATTGGTCTATCTACCAATGTACTAAAATCACACTGTTTTAATTAAGGAGATTTTGTGGGGTTTTTTCAACTTTAATAGACTTTATTTTTAGAAAAGTTTTAGGTTTGCAGAAAAATTGGAGAGAAAGTACAGAGAGTTCTCCTGTTACCCATGTAACAAACCTGTACATGTACCCTTGTATCTAAAATAAAAGTTGAAATTTTAAAAATAGTAAATAAATATTGCCTCTGTTCCAAAGTTTTGTTTTTTTCTTTCAATTCCTTCAGTTATAAATATATTGGCATTTCTTTGCCTGTCTTCTATTTCGTTTCATTTTATTTAATAACTTTTTCATGAAAATAAAATATTAGACTGAGGAAGTAAATAATGATGGGTCACTTGCATCTAAACTTGAAATCATCTTAATTTTATTGCCCACATACTGATAGAAACTGTGGTTTTGGTCTGTGTTATTCATCTTTGGAGCTTTGATCAAAAGTCCCTTTGATGGGGAAAATAAACCATCTGTGAAAATAAGACCTATTTAAATATCTGGAAATCAGGCAAGATTTGAATCTATACATTAACCATGGGTTGCTTTATAATTTATTTGACTTTGCTATCACTTTGGTAATTAGAAATTATTTTTCTACCCAGATATGATAATCCAGGATAGAAAGAAATCCCTCCAGACTGGGGGAAAGCAGGATAACACTCAGAAGAGGAAGTACCAGGATTTTCTGGATATTGTCCTTTCTGCCAAGGTAAATCATCTAAATTTCTAAGCCTGCTCAAGTGGCCAGTTAATTATGTGAGTAGGTGGGTAAGCGGGAATGGGATGGGGAGACAAAAATAAAACCGATTGATTAAATTTAACCATACTTTGAATTGATGAGTGGCTTCATGCAATTTGAGACAAAAAATTCTGCATCTCTGTCGCTAGAGGAGGGGCAGTAAAGACTAAATGAAGGATTTGACAAGATTTGGGGACGGTCATATGGTTACATAGATTTCAGGGGATCATGAAAAAATTGTCACATGGATAAACATATAAAATTGTGATGATAAGGTCCTGGGAAATCTGGGAGTTTGAAGAGAATTTCTAGGGTCTGCTGATTGAAGGCCCTCTTTGCAAGGCCTGCTTTTCTTATCTAACCTTGGTTCTCCTTTATACTTTGGGCAGAATATGGCTTATACCACATATTTGTAGAACTGAATTAAAATTTAAACCCCTATTTGAAACTCTGATTTTTCCCCTAAAATCATTATTGTGTTCATATCTCCAAACATTTATAGACTGATACTTTATTTAAAAATATCTGTATTGTATTTACTAGGATGAAAATGGTGGCAGCTTCTCAGATGCTGATGTACACTCTGAAGTCAGCACGTTCTTGTTGGCAGGACATGACCCTGTGGCAGCAAGCATCTCCTGGGTCCTTTACTGTCTGGCTCAGAACCCTGAGCATCAAGAGAGATGCCGGGAGGAGGTCAGGGGCATCCTGGGGGATGGGTCTTCTATTACCTGGTAAGAGCTGTACCCCTAAATTTTTCATCTTAGTTTTCCCCCTGAGATTTTGCTTTATTTTTTGCCCTGGTACCTTAGTGACCCTAGTGCCTAAGGATATGTGTAGGTGGAAACAGAAGAAGTAGGCTACTTTTCCGTTCTTTCTGAAAAGAGCTCAAAAGTATTCTCTTGACTTTTGAAAAAAAAGTTTATTTATCCATAAATTGTCATTGATTTTCTAGTCAATGGTGTGTGAAAAATCTTATTTCTTTATTTCACCTTGGCTTTGATGCATTGGAAGTGAGGACTTGATCCCTATGCTGGCACTTAGAACTTAAGCAGTAAGGTTCAAGTGGAGTTCCTCTTCTGAGAGGGCTGAATGATTAGCTGCATTATTTAAGGTTCATTGTAGACATCTTCTCCCATCCTCTTGTCACTAATTTTATTCCTCAGGATTGATTTTAGACTTCAAACATAATATTAGATGATATATACTATAGCTGAGTTTAGCAAATATGTACTGAGGACATTTTAAATACTGAGACATTTTCTTAATGACTACGATTTATTGTGGGCCCTGTCCTCGATGGTCTAATATAGGAGACAGGAGATAGACCTCCATATTGCAGTGCAGCATGATAAGTCAATGATAGAGATATGTGCTGGCTAACACAAAGACAGGCCCCTACCCTGGCATGGGAGCTCAAGGAGACTTCCTTGGGTATATGACACTTAACCCGACTATTACAGGACGAGTAAGAGTTAGCCAGGTGGAAAACGTCATCTCTATTTTGCTAGACTTTAAGCATATCTTGCTGTTAATAAAGCCCAGGTTATGCTGTTTGCAAAGATAAAATATGTCCCTGACATAATCTGGTCAAAGGGACAGAAAAATATAAATGCTATGAACAACTCAGCTGCATGAGTAGATAAAAAACCCCATATTTCATGTGCAAAAGTCAGCTCAATTGGAACATTGGTAAAACCAAATTTTTCATTATAAAGGTATAGTAGAGATCTCATTTTATAAGGAAATAGAAGCTCTTTCCTAGCATAAACTAAAGGTTTAAACTATATAGCACAAAATACAACGTTGAACAATCATTTTTAATTTTTTAAGTGACAAAAATTTTGCATATATGTATTATGTATGTGTGTATACATGGCGTACAATATGATATTTTGATATATGTGTACATTGTAGAATGACTAACTCTATCAATGGACATGTCTATTAACTCATACTTATCATTTTTTTGTGGTGAGGACATTTAAAATCTACCCTCTTAGCTATTTTCAAGTATACAAATTGTTGTTAATTCCAGTCACATATTGTCCAATGCATCTCCTAAACTTATTCCTGCTGTCTGACTGAAATTTTGTGTATTTTGACTAATTCCCTGTAATCCCCCATTCTCCCACAGCCCCTGGTAACTGCTATTCTACTCTCTGCTTCTATGAGTTTGATGCTTTAGATTCCACATGTGAGATTATGTGGAATTATCTTTCTGTGCCTGGCTTTTTTCACTTAGCATAATGTCCTCCAAATTCATCTCTGTTGTCATAAATGACAAGATATCCATCTTTTCAAGGGTGAATTAGTATTCCATTATTTATATATATATCACTTTTTAAAATTTTTAATTTAAGTTCTGAGATACATGTGCAGAACATGTGGGTTTGTCACATAGGTATACACATGCCATGGTGGTTTGCTGCACCCATCAATCTGTCATCTACATTACCTATTTCTCCTAATGCTATCCCTCCCTAGCCCCTCACCCCCCAACAGACCCCAGTGTGTGATGTTCCCCTCCCTGTGTCCATGTGTTCTCACTGTTCAACTCCCACTTATGAGTGAGAATATGTGGTGTTTGATTATCCGTTCTTGTGTTAGTTTGCTCAGAATGATGGTTTCCAGCTTCATCCACGTCCCTACAAAGGACATGAACTCGTCCTGTTTTATGGCAGCATAGTATTCCATGGTGTATATATGCCACATTTTCTTTATACAATCTATCATTGATGAGCATTTGGGTTGGTTCCAAGTCTTTGCTATTGTGAACCGTGCTGCAGTAAACATATGTGTGCATGTGTCTTTATACTAGAATGATTTATAATCCTTTGGCTATATACCCAGTAATGGGACTGCTGGGTCAAATGGTTTTAGATTTTGAGAAATCACCACACTGTCTTCCACAGTGTTTGAACTAATTTACACTACCACCAACAACATAAAAGTGTTCCTATTTTTTGCTGTGCAGAAGCTTTTTTGTTTGATTAGGTCCCATTTGTCAATTTTGGCTTGTGTTGCCATTGCTTTTGGTGTTTTAGTTATGAAGTCTTTGCCCATGCCTATATCCTGAATGGTATTGCCTAGGTTTTCTTCTAGGGTTTTTATGATTTTAGGTCTTATGTTTAATCCATCTTGAATTAATTTTTGTGTGAGGTTTAAGGAAGTGATCCAGTCTCAGTTTTCTGCATATGGCTAGCCAGTTTTCCCAGCACCATTTATTGACTAGGAAATCCTTTCTGCATTGCTTGTTTTTGTCAGGTTAATCAAAGATCAGATGGTTGTAGATGTGTGGCATTATGTCTGAGGCCTCTGTTCTCTTCTATTGGTCTATATGTTTTGATACCAGTACCATGCTATTTTGGTTACTGTAGCCTTGTAGTATAGTTTGAAGTCAGGTAGCTTGATACCTTCAGCTTTGTTCTTTTTGCTTAGAATTATCTTAGTTATACAGGCTCTTTTTTGGTTCCATATGAAATTTAAAGTAGTTTTCTCTAATTCTGTGAAGAAAGTCAATGGTAGCTTGATGGAGATAGCACTGAATCTATAAATTACTTTCGGCAGTATGGCCATTTTCACAATATTGATTCTCTATACTAGAGATAGAAGTAATTAACATACCACCTCTACATTATTAGGGTATCCTAAATTCACTATGTATTTACCTTTACCAGTGAGATTTTTATTTTCAATTTTCATGTTGTTAATTAGTATTCTTTTATTTCAAGTTGGAGAATTCACATCAGCATTTTTTATAAGGTGAGTCTAGTAGTAATGAACACCCTCAACTTTTGTTTATCTGGAGATGTTTTTATCTCTTCTTCGTTTTGAAAGATAACTTTGCCAGATATGGTATTCTTGGTTAGCAGGTTTTTTCTTTTTCTTCAGCTTTCTGAATGCCTCATTCTACTCCCTCCTAGCTTGCAAGATTTATTCTGATAATTCTTCTCATAACCTTATTGTCATCTCTTGTATGTGGTGAGTCCCTTCCCTTACTGCTTTCTAGATTCTTTGTCTTTCATTTACTTTTGACAATCTGATATAATGTGCCTCCATTTATTTTCATTTGGTTTGGTCTTAACTTAGAGTCCTTTGATCTTCATAAACCAGAATGTTCATATCTCTCCCAGTTGTTCAACTTCCCCTTTTGGCTCCTTATCAGCTCATTTCTGTGTTAGCTTAAAATTTCTCTCTTCTTTTTGTTCCATGATTGAAACGAACAAAATTTTTTTTTAATTATGCAAAGTGCCAGCATAAGCAGAATTACTCTTTTTTTATCCTGAGCTTGAGGAAGAAAGAAATGAAAATTAAAATTTCACATTACCTAATGGCCAAAGCCTGCATTCAAAATAAGTAATCAGAAAAACATATAAAAACACGAAGACAGACTAAATATAGACAGTCATTTTATTGAACCAATCTGACTAGCTAGGATGCAAATAAAAAAAAAGACTCTATTCTTCTTCCACTTATAAACTTTAAACTTGCTTTGTGGAGCAAGTTCTTTTTATCTCTGGGGCAAAATCCTGAGTGAGTCTGATAGAGTTCTCATTCATTTAAATCATAAGAACAGTCTTATGTCAGTCATTAAACTATCTGGCCCAGTGTAGTAATGAAACTTTCAAATACATATCCACTAGGAGCTTTTCTTTCCATTCCAGCTTGGTACTTCTTTGGGTCTAGAAGCCAGAAGTGGGCAAGGGGTTTATGCTTAACTTATTCTTACTGATCTCCAATACCCAGTTAGCTGCTGTTTCTGACTTTTCCAGGAATGGTTTTAGGAGGAAACGGGATAAAAAGTAAAGGGCTGGCTGTATTGTGATCATGCCAAAGGGCTTGGTGGATATACCATGCTTCCCTTTCTCTCAAGGGGACACTCCGTTTCTTGGAGACTCTCTCACTGGGACTTTCCAGTGGCAATTCAAGGGACAAGAGAATTTTTGTCCTTAGGCAGTCTTTTTCAAGCTGGTTCCAGAGCTCTCCCTCTTGCCAGTTCATTGGTTCAAGGACATAGTTGCACATCCTTGCCTTGCCTCTGCTGCTCTCCTCTGCCTCTCTGTCTCTTCTGAGTTACAGCCTTTCACATCAGTACTGTATTCCCCAAACTCCAAGGAGCACAAGTCAGATCATCTAAGTGATCCTCATGAAACCTCTTGTTGTTTAAGCTGGGAGAAGCACCCTTCCTTCTCCATGGTACTCTGGCATTCCCACAATACTTTAAATAATTTTTCTCTCAAAATTCTTAAGCTTCTTCTCTTTAATCCTTAGCCATTTTTATGCATTCTTACTTCATATGATGAGCAAAGAGTTGCAAAACTGCAAAACTGGGTTTCAGAACTCTCCATAGCAAATGTTTTACTGGTAGTTTAGCAGCTCAGTTTATAATAAGGATATATGATATATCTTTTTGGTTCCTCTGACTCTGGGACCTCAGCTCATCCTGAGGCAGAGAGTCCCATTTTAACATTCTGTTACATACACCAGTTGCAAAATGGATTTAACCTCAGGGTTATAATTACCAGGAATAAACATAAAACAGAAAAAAATAAACTGGTTATGATATCTGAATCCCTTTCCTCACTCATCCTCACAGGGACCAGCTGGGTGAAATGTCATACACCACAATGTGCATCAAGGAGACATTCCGATTGATTCCTGCAGTCCCATCCATTTCCAGAGATCTCAGCAAGCCACTTACCTTCCCAGATGGATGCACATTACCTGCAGGTCTATTCTTTTTCTAAGCATTTCCTAGAGGCTGTGGGATCTTGGGGACCACAGTGACAATGACTAGTGAGTCTCTTAGCACTTGGTGAAGTTAAAAGATAATGGTAACATGTGGTTTAGGTTTAATCACCTATGAGGAGCTCAGAGGATAATGCTTTGATCAGATGTGAATTTCAGTGAATAACCACTTGCACCAAAGGTAAGCCCAGAATCCATGTCTCTGGAACCCCAGCCCAGGATCTCTTCCATTGTGGGAAGACATTTCTAAGATAATCTTTGTTTGGCTCACTTTGAGACTCAGCTGAAACTTCATGGAAAATGAGCACCACTATCTTCGTCTGAAAGACCAACGGGGATCTTTGGCCTCATCATCTTAATATCACCCTTATAAATGTGCAACATTTAATAGCTTATGTAGAGTCTTCAAAACCATTATCTCATTTTTCCCTTTGGAATGTGATGTCAACGTACACTTATACAGTTATTTACAGTTTTCTAAACACTTTTAAATACTTTAGATGTGACTAGAAATCCAGAGGGAACCCCAATGTGTAGATGAGGTTAACTGATGTGAGCAGAGCTAGAACTCGTGCAGAGGCCCTGAGTCTAGAGCCTAGAGCTCTTCAGAACAACACAGGTTTCTGAGCAGGACTTATAGGAAGCAGAGGGGTCATGTGAGACATATTTTCACTTATCTGATTCAATGTTCTATTAATTCATGTCTTAGGAAACAAGCCAACAGGATTGCTTGTAGCAAACATCTACAGCCTGTTACTGTAACTTTGCTGACAGACCCAGAACTAATTTACTAGAATTATTTCTGGAAACCAAATAATCCTCAAATTCTCTTCCTTTATTTTCTACAATTTTTATCACCAAACAACATGGATATTTGCCAGAATTCTATACTTTCCATATATGAACAGCACCAATGGAAATGTGTCACTGGATCTTCATATCTGCACAATGGAATAACAGTTGTGTGCTTTTTTTTTTTTTTGAGGCAGAGTCTTGCTCTGTCGCCCAGGCTGGGGTGCAATGCCTGATCTCGGCTCACTGCAACGTCCACCTCCCAGGTTCAAGCAATTCTCCTGCCTCAGCCTCTTGACTAGCTGAAATAACAGGCATATGCCACCATGCTCTGCTAATTTTTGTATTTTTAGTATAGATGGTGTTTCACCATGTTGGCCAGGCTGGACTCAAGCTCCTGACCTCGAGACCAGCCCACCTTGGCCTCCCAAAGTGCTGGATTACAGGTGTGAGCCACTGTGCCTGGCCCATTCTGTTTATACCCAAACTGTCTCCAGGAGGTGCTTAACAGTCCATTAACAGGTATTTAGGCCAGGCACAGTGACTGACACCTATTCCAATATTTTGTGAGGACAAGGTGTGGGGATTGCTTGAAGTTAGGAGTCTAAGACTAACTAGCTTGGGAAACATAGTGAGACCCTGTCTTTACAAAAAAAAAAAAAAAAAAAAAAAGTATATAGCCAGGCATGGTGTTGCAAGCATGTATTCCTGCCTATTTGGGGGACTGAGGCAGGAGGATCACTTGAGTTCAGAAGTTCAAGGTTACTGTGAGCTATGCTCGCACCACTGCTCTCCAGCCTGAGTGACAGAGCCAGACCCTGACTCTAAACAAAAACAAAAAACAAATATTTAAGTAATTTCCAAACATAGCAGAAAACATAAACATGGTTTATCACTTTAATATGACACCAACAGCTACTTAAGACAGAATCATGAATTAAGTAAATTGTTGTGTGGAAAGCTTAGGTGCCAGCCCAAGCTGTGTCTTCGTATGAGTTCCTCACTGATGTCATCAGCTACAGCAGGCAGAGGATTGTCAGGCACTAGCTCTTTCCTTCAAGAAGGGAAGTCTTGTTTAAGAGCAGTGTAACAGTAGCCCACAACTTGCTCTTTCTCCTGCAATCTCTTTTACTTCCCTCCTTTCTTAGGGATCACTGTGGTTCTTAGTATTTGGGGTCTTCACCACAACCCTGCTGTCTGGAAAAACCCAAAGGTATGATTCTCTCTTATACATAAATACTTCCAAGGACTAATACTGTGCAAGTCACTTTTTGGTAGCTAAGCACACAAGTGGCTATATAATTAAGGTAAATGACACAAAGCAAAAATAAACATAAAAGCCAAAAGAAACGTACAACTCTTCTGTGTTCTTGAAACACTCTTGACATGTATTAGTGATTTCTTTTAATTAAGCCACTAAGGTTTAAGATCTATTACATGTAATAGGAAGCTGGAATATATGTCTCTGTAACAATTGGCCACATAATCATGTTGACTTGATTTCTAAATGGATGCACATCTATTTCTAGGTGAATGTATCTCCATCGTGAAAATAATACCACTTGCCATAGTATTTTAGTTTCCCTGGGTATCAGACAGGTCAGTTTGGAGGCTGCGAGGTAGGCAGATCGGAAGGTACAATGCCCAGTGTAGTAGCCACGGGACACATACGGCTACTGAGCAAATGAAATGTGGCCAGTTGGAATTGAGTTGTGCCCTAAGTGTAAAATTTGCACTGGATTTTGAAGACATAGTATCCTAAAAAAAAAAAAAGTGAAACATTTCCTTTTTTCCTTTTAGCAATTATTTATATTGGTTACAGGTTGCAATGATAATTTTGGTTTTTTTTAAAAAAAAAAAAAAAAACTCTTTTAGTTTTAATTTCACTTTTTTTTTTTTTTTTTTTTTTTGAGACAGTCTCACTCTGTTGCCAGGCTAGAGTGCAGTAGCATGATCTCGGCTCACTGCAACCTCCATCTCCGGAGTTCAAGCAGTTCTCCTGGCCTCAGCCTCCTGTGTAGCTGGGACTACAGGTGTGTGCACCATGCCCAGCTAATTTTTGTCTTTTTAGTAGAAATGGAGTTTCACCATGTTGGCCAGAGAGTCTTAATCTCTTGACCTTGTGATCCGCCTGCCTTGGCCTCCCAAAATTCTGGGATTACAGGTGTGAGCTACTGCACTCAGCAAATTTCACCTTTTAAAAAGGTGGCCACCAGGACATTTTTAATTACACATATAGTTCACATTATATTTCTATTGATCAGTGCTAGGTAGTAGGTGAAGAAATGTGTTCATGATGTTTGGGGATGGTGGTGGGGTTGTCCTCTCATTTCAGGTCTTTGACCCTTTGAGGTTCTCTAAGGAGAATTCTGATCAGAGACACCCCTATGCCTACTTACCATTCTCAGCTGGATCAAGGTGAGAACAATTTGAAGTTGCTGAAAGTACCCAAAGATGTTTACTTGAGAATAGCTTACTCCTTTCGTTCCTTAGCTCTATACATTCTTCCAGGGAACCGTAGATCTTGGTGCCTATTTAAGCCCTAAAGGATCAGTTACTTTTACAAAGGACAGTCCTATTCTCTATCACATCCTATTTGGCCATGTCTCAAAAACAATCCCACAATGTAAGCTACTGCTCATAGGCTTAATGCAGTCCACCTTCAAAACAAGAGAAATAATTTCATGAGTAACCCCAGCTGCCATCTTGTGATAGGGAAGGCATCATGTTGGAGCCTTGCAGCCCACATTCTCACAGTGGACAATTTAAGTCTAGAGTTCAAAAGTTTCAATGGCATTTGGTGGAAAAATGTCGCTTTACTGTATACTTGAGACTTCTTGTGCTAGTATTTTACTATAGTCAGAAGAAACATCATTTCTTCAAGTATCACTTTCTTTTCTGCTTGTCTGCAGGAACTGCATTGGGCAACAGTTCGCCATGATTGAGTTAAAGGTGACCATTGCTTTGATTCTGCTTCACTTCAGAATGACTCCAGACCCCACCAGGCCTCTTACTTTCTCCAACCATTTTATCCTCAAACCCAAGAATGGGATGTATTTGCACCTGAAGAAACTCCCTGAATGTTAGATCTCAGGGTACAATGATTAAATATAATTTGCTTTTAAGTTAAATTTATAGCTAATGGTTCAAGCAGCTAGAAAAGAATCAATGTATAGTGGAAGGATTGGAGGTTGGTGGGATAGGGGTATCTGTGAAGCTATACATGATGCAAAATCATTTCTAGGTACACAGTGTATCAGGTAGATCTGTTTCTACATGACTTTGGGAGATTTTCAGATCTTTTCTGTTAGACTTTCACTACTATTAATGCTATATACCAATAGAATTTCATCTATTTTCTGTTGCTTTTAGAAATAGTTTTCAGAATTATGCAAGTAATAAGTGCATGTATTCGCATTGTCAAAAATTCCCAACTAGAAAAGCAAGTAGAATAAAAATTTTAATCTCACTTCACATTCCATAGCCTACATTCCATGCCCTGATCAATCCCACTGCTTTTCCTAAAAGCAGAATCGTTTGGTGTGCATTCTTTCAGACTTTTTCCTGTAGACATGTAGCAATGTATTCTTATAGATGTGATCATACCTATGTTATTATTGACTTTTTTTCACTTAATAAAAATTTACCTTATTTCTTATCATGGCTTCATGGCATTCTATCATATATATGTACTATAATTTATTTAACTATTTTCCTTATTGGGTATTTGAGTTATTTATAATTTTAAAAACGTGTTTGTTGGCCATTTATGTTTATCTTCGTTTTGTTCTCTGTGATTTTTCTGCACACTGTCTATGTTTGTTTTTCTATGGAATTGTCTTTTTCTTATTGATTCTTACAAGTTTTTTATGTATTGTGGATAATAATCCTTTATTATAACTGTGCTTTGTGATTTTTTTCCCATTCTGTTACTTTTTATAAAAACTGTATTTATGATGTCTTTTACCATATAGAACCTTTTAAATTTTCATGAAGTAAGGTATTTACATTTTTTTAAGTTTCTGAGTTTTGAACCTTGGATAAGAAAGCCTTTTTTTGGAATATTATATATTCTACATATTTTCCTGGTGCTAATCATGTACAGCCTAAATGGAAATGTCTTGATGATTTCCAGATTCATCATTCATTTGAGCCTAATCAGAAATTTAGACTTGTTTTTAAGTGCAGAAGAAGGCCTTTGAAGGGCTTTCATCAGAGGCGAGATATGAGGTGAATTACATTTTAAGAAAGTTTTACATTCATTATATGGAGAATAAGTCAGTGCATTAGAAGGGGCAAGAGTGGGGAAGCAGGGAGACCAGTTAGGAAGCTATTGCAATGTACAGAGGAAAGATAGTGGTGGTTTGGCAAGCGTGAAGTTGAAGGAAAATGAATGTGAGATGGACTTGGGTGGCATATGGTAGAGTAGATAGGACTCTAATTGATTGGAATTCGTGGGTTAGGCATTGGGGAAAATCTAAGGTTATGAAGACTAACCAAGGATATCCTATTTGGCCATAGGAAAAATTTTGAAAACACTTGTGACTGGTGTGCTCTCACCATGTATCCATCAGTACTTGCCTTGCTGGACATTTTGATTATGATTAAATTCTAAAGTAAAAGCTGTGTAGGCACCTGAGGCATCTAATAAGGAGAGAGGCTTAGTATGAGAGAGATGGTAGCTTATGAGGCCAAAAATTCTCTTCACCACATAGAAGAGCACCATACTTGGTTTAATAAAACTCATATCCTGCCAAGAGTTATGAGAAGACAGAGATGATTTAGTTCTCAAAGGTAGTGGCCCCAAGTGCCCCATATAAAAATTTCTAGAAGAAGGCCGGGCGCGGTGGCTCAAGCCTGTAATCCCAGCACTTTGGGAGGCCGAGGCGGGTGGATCACGAGGTCAAGAGATCGAGACCATCCTGGTCAACATGATGAAACCCCGTCTCTACTAAAAATACAAAAATTAGCTGGGCATGGTGGCGCGTGCCTGTAATCCCAGCTACTCAGGAGGCTGAGGCAGGAGAATTGCCTGAACCTGGGAGGCGGAGGTTGCGGTGAGCCGAGATCGCGCCATTGCACTCCAGCCTGGGTAACAAGAGCGAAACTCCGTCTCAAGGAAAAAAAAAAAAAATATCTAGAAGAGTTCAAATAACTGATATAGATACTATTTTCCTGTTGCCTTCTCTGTGTCCATATGCAGTACTGGGGAAGGTCACTGTATTAATTCATTTTCACACCACTATAAAGATAATACCTGGGTTATTTATAGAGAAAAGAAGTGTAATGGACTTACAGTTCTGCATGGCTTGGGAAGCCTCAAGAAATTTACAACTATGGCAGAAGGGGAAGCAGAAACATCTTATATGGTGGTAGGTGACAGAGCTAGCATTTTAAGAAGAAACTGTCAAACACTTATAAAACCCTTGGGTCTCCTGGGAACTCAATCCCTATCACAAGCACAGCATGGAGGAAACCACCCCCAGTCAAGCCAGTCACCTCCCTCCCTCCACACATGGAGATTATAGGTCCCTCCCTCAACACATGGAGATTACAATTTGAGATGAGATTTGGGTGGGGATACAGGGCGAAATCATATGAATCACCATTAGTTGGGGGCAGTTTTCCCTGTCCACCAGTTTAATTTGTAACCTATGGCCAGTACTTCACCATGGAGTAAGGGTAAGTGGGAGCCTAGAGCCCCTATGGTCATGTGTGCTTGGTGCATTCTAGAACTTACAGCAGTAATTGTATTTGTGGTGAGCCTTGCCATTTTCTTTATAAATTAAAGAAAATGAGATGGCCTGCTGGAAATTCGAATGACTCTTGATTACTGAACTGTAAATGGTGTGATACGCTTTCTGGTCATTACTATCCTTTATACTGTTTCTATTTTAAGGGAATAACCCAGTCCATGTTTAAATGATAGGCTGTTTGCGGCAAAGATGACTCAACATCCCTTCAGCATCATTTCTCCACTCCTACAGAAATAGAAGTGTTAGCTGAGCACATGGTTGCCAGGTACAGACCATATTTCCCAGCCTCTCTTTCAATGAGATGTGTCATGTGACTAGATTTTGAGCATAACTGTGAGCGGAAGTGATGTGTACAACATCCAGCTAATGTCTTCAAAAGGAAAAGTGCATACCTTCCCTTTTTATTTTATCTCCTTCCCATTTTCAAAAAGGTGACTGTGGTAGCAGGAGGTAGAGCAGCTGCCTTAGATCATTCACTGAAAGCCGTATGTTTTAAAGAGCAGAACAACAGAGTAGAGAAGGAGCCTAGGTGCCAGGATGACCTTGTAGAGCAAACTACTTGACTACCTCTGGACCACCTAACTTCTCAAGACTTTTATGTAAGATAAATTATCATGTTGAAACTGCTTTATTCAGAAACTTTTTGTTAAAGTCAGCTGTTACTGGGGCGTTCCTTTCATTTTCTATCTATCCAGGTAATCAAGATCAGTTTGCTTTTACTTGGTACAAACAACATATTTATACTCTTTGTGTCAGGGCTGTTTAACAATGAAAAATTGCTGGACAATACCTAAATTGTTATTGATTTTTTCTCTTAATAAAAATTCACCTCATTCCTTATGGTTTCATGGTATTCTGTAATATAAATGTACTATAATTTATTTAACTATTTTCCTTATTTAATATTTATTTATAATTTTACAAACATTTCTTGGCCATTTATGTTTATCTTTGTATTGTTCTCTGTGATTTGTCTGTACACTATCTATGTTTGTTTTTCTATGGAGTTGTCTTTTATCAATTCTTATGAGTTCTTCATATATCGTGGATAATAATCCTTGGTTGTAACTATTCTTTGTGATTTTTTTTCCCATTCTGTTACTTATTATAAAAACTGTTAAGAGGTACATGAGAAAAGAAAGGAGTAGCTTTCGTTACCAAATATCTAGTTGTAAGCCAGGAATGGAGGGAGTGGGCAAGCATCTTGAAGGAGCCACATAGGCTTGGACAAAACACTGTCACTCTCTCTTCCTCCTCCCTCAACTGGGAGGTGACACACAAGTTAAAAAAAAAAAAGAGGGCTTAGTTTCTTGAACACTCACCTTAAACTTTTTCCATAAAGGATAATATGCCTAACCAAGTTGCCAGTTATATCAAGTATCATTTTTATTTTTTATATTTTCTGTATCATAGACATTTTTACAAATAGGAAGAATATCATGGATCTTCTCCAGAAACTTATACATGCTCCAAGCACCAACAATGTGCCTATGATTTCATGGCATTAGTCAATGATGAACTCATGTCTAGACCCAACAGAGAGCCCTTCCTCTGCCTAAATATTAAGAACTTTGGCCTCTCTTATTTCCTTGAGCAGTGGTTTGTAGTTCTCCTTGAAGAGGTCCTTTATATCCCTTGTTAGTTGTATTCCTAGGTATTTTATTGTCTTTGTAGCAATTGTGAATAAGAATTCACTCATGATTTGGCTCTGTTTGTCTGTTATTGGTCTGCAGGAATGCTTGTAATTTTTGCACATTGATTTTGTGTCCTGAGACTTTGCTGAAACAAACAAATGGAAAAACTTTCCATGCTCATGGATAAGAAGAATCAATATAATGAAAATGGCCATACTGCCCAAAGTAATTTATAGATTCAATGCTATCCCCATGAAACTACCATTGACCTACTTCACAGAACTGGAAAAAACACCTTAAACTTCATATGGAACCAAAGAGAGCCTGCACAACCAAGACAATACTAAGCAAAAAGAACAAAGCTGGAGGCATCATGCTACCTAACTTCAAACTATACTACAAGGCTATGATAATCAAAACAGCATGGTGCTGGTACCAAAACAGAGATATAGACCAATAGAACAGAACAGAGTCCTTGGAAGTAATGTCACACATCTATAATCATCTGATCTTTGACAAACCTGACAAAAACAAGCAATGAGGAAAGGATTCCCTGTTTAATAAATGGCATTGGGAAAACTGGCTAGCCATGTGCAGAAAGCTGAAACTGGACCCCTCCCTTACACCTTATACAAAAATTAACTCCAGATGAATTAAAGATTTAAACATAAGACCTAACATCATAAAAACCCTAGATGAAAACCTAAGCAATACCATTTAAGACATAGACATAGGCAAAACTACTTCATGACTTAAACACCAAAAGCAATGGCAATAAAAGCCAAAATAGACAAATGGGATCTCATTAAACTAAAGCGCTTCTGCACAGCAAAAGAAACAATCATTAGAGTGAACTGGCAACCAACAGAATGGGAGAAAATTTTTGCAATCTACTCATCTGCCAAAGGACTAATATCCAGAATCTACAAAGAACTTAAACAAATTTACAAGAAAAAAACAACCCCATCAAAAAGTGGGCAAAGGATATGAACAGACACTTTTCAAAAGAAGACATTTATGCAGCCAACAAACATACGAAAAAAATGCTCATGATCACTGGTCATTAGTCAAAACCACATTGAGATATCATCTCACGCCAGTTAGAATGGCGATCATTAAAAACTCAGGAGACAATAAATGCTGAAAGGGTGTGGAGAAATAGGAATGCTTTTACACTGTTGGTGGGAGTGTAAATTAGACAACCATTGTGGAAGACAGTGTGGCAATTCCTCAAGGATCTAGAAATAGAAATACCATTTGACCCAACAATCCCATTACTGGTTATATATCTGAAGGATTATAAATCGTTCTATTATAAAGACAAATGGACACGTATGTTCATTGTGGCACTGTTTACAATAGCAAAGACCTGGAACCAACCCAAATGCCCATCAATGACAGACTGGACAAGGAAAATGTGGCACATATACATCATGGAATACTATGCAGCCATAAAAAATGATGAGTTTGTGTCCTTTGTAGGGACATGGATGAACCTGGAAACCATCATTCTCATCAGACTGACACAAGAACAGAAAATCAGACACTGCATGTTCTCACACATAGGAGGGTGTTGAACAATGAGAACACATGGACACAGGAAAGGGAGCATCACACACTGGGGTCTGTTGGGGGGGGACTAGGGGAAGGACAGTGGGGGGTAGGGAGTTGGGAAAGGATAACATGGGAAGAAATGCCAGATATAGGTGATGGGGATGGAGGCAGCAAACCACATTGTCATGTATGTACCTATGCAACAATCCTGCATGTTCTCCACATGTACCCCAGAACCTGAAGTGCAATAAATAAAATATATAGATTAAAAAAAAAGACTTGCACAAAAAACTATAAAACATTGCTGAAAAAATGAAATAAGACACAAATAAAAACATATCCCATATTTAAAGATTGTCAGGCTTAATATTGTTAAAATGTCAACACTACCCAAAATGTTCTACAGGTTCAATGCAATCCTTATCAAAATCACAATGGCAGACTTCCACCAAGATGGCCGAATAGGAACAACTCTGGAATGCAGTTCCCAGTAAGAGCAACACAGAAGGCGAGCGATCTCTGCATTTCCAACTGAGGTACCAGGTTCATCTCCATGGAACTGGTTGGACAGTGGATGTCACCCAAGGAAGGAAAACCAAGGCAGGGTGGGGCACTGCCTCACCAGGAAGCACCCAGGCCAGAGGACCACACCTCTACCCAATGGAGGCCATCAGGGAGTTTTCTGGCCGCTGTGGCACTCCAGTTTAGATACTGTACTTCTCCCACGGTCTTTACAGCCCACAGACCAGTAGATTCCCACTGGGCCAACAAGTGCTGCAGGTTTTGCAGCCAGTGTCGTGGGTTTCCATCACAAATCTGAGTGGCTGTTTTAGCTGGCACCTGGAACACCTGTGAGACAGAACCACCCACTCCCCTGAAAGAAAGGGGGTTGAAGACAGGGAACCAAGTGATCTTGCTTGGCAGGTCCCACCCCCACAAAGGCCAGCAAACTGAAACCCATTGGCATGAGAGTTTCATGGCCAGCACAGCAGTTTGAGCTCGCTCCACCCAGGATAGTTGAGCTTAGTGGGGGAAAGACGTCCAGCATTATTGAGGCAGCCCACCATTGCCGAGGCAGTTCTACCCTTACCTGTGTAAACAAAATCACAAGAAAGTTTACACAGCAGCTGAGTGGAGCCCACGGCAACTCAACAATGCCTCTGCAGGCAGACTGTGACTAGACTCCCTCCTTGCTGGGCAGAGCATCTCTGAAAGAGGCAGCAGCTCATCAGGGACTTATAAATAAAGCCCCGCCTTCCTGGGACAGAGTACCTGGGAAAAGAAGTGGTTGTGAATTCCACTTCAGCAGACTTAAATGTCCCTGCCCAGCAGCTCTGAAGGGAGCAATGGAGATCGAGCACAGCACTTGAGTTCTGATAAGGGATAGACTGATACCTAAATTGGCTCCCTGACCCCAATATATCAAAAAAGACCTTTCAAACAGGAGAGCTCTGGCTGACATCTGATGGGTACCCTTCTGGGATGAAGCTACCAGAGGAAGAAACAGGGAGCAATCCTTGCTGTTCTGCAGCCCCAGCAGGTAATTCCCAGGCAAGCAGGGTCTGGACTGAACCTCCAGCAGTCTTGCAGCAGAGGGGCCTGACTGTTATAAAAAATAAATAAAAAACAGAAAAAAAATAGCTTCAACATCAACAGAAAGAATGTCCCCTCAGAGAGTCCATCCAAAAGTCATCAACATCAAAGACCAAAGGTAGATAAACCCATGAAGTTGGAAAGAAACCAGTGCAAAAAGAATGAAATCACCAAAAGCCAGAACACCTCTCCTCCTCCAAAGGATCACAACTTTTCACCAGTAAGGGAAAAAACTGAAGAGATAATGAGTTTGACGAATTGACAGTAGCAGGCTTCAGAAGGTGGGCAAGAACAAAATTCTCTGAGAAAAAGGAACGTGTTCTAACCCCAATGCAAAGAAACTAAGAACCTTGAAAAAAAGGTTAGACGAAATGGTAACTAGAATAACCAGCTGAAAGAAGAACATAAACGACTTGATGGAGCTGAAAAACACAAGAGCTTCGTGAAGCATATACAAGTTTCAATAGCCAAATCGACCAAGCAGAAGAAAGGATATCAGAGATTGAAGATCAACTCAATAAAATAAAATGAGAAGGTAAAATTAGAGAAAAAAGAGTGAAAGGAAATGAACAAAGCCTCCAAGAAATATGGGATTATGTGAGTAGAACTAATCTATGTTTGATTGGTGTAACGGAATATGAAAAGGAGAATGAATCCAAGCTGGTAAACACTCTTTTGGATATTATCCAGGAGAACTTCCTCAACCTAGCAAGGCAGGCCAACATTCAAACCAGGAAATACAGAGAACACCACAAAGATATTCCTCAAGAAGAGCAACCCCAAGACACACAATCATCAGATTCACCAGGGTTCAAATGAAAGAAAAAATGCTAAGGACAGCCAGAGGGAAAGGTCAGGTCACCCACAAAGGGAAGCCCATCAGACTCACAGTGGATCTCTTGGCAGAAACCCTACAAGCTAGAAGAGAATAGGGGCCAATATTCAATATCCTTAAAGAAAAGAACTTTCAACCCACAATTTCATATCCAGCCAAACTAAGCTTCATAAGTGGAGGAGAAATAAAATTCTTTATGGACAAGCAATTACTTAGAGATTTCATTACCACCAGGCCTGCCTTGCAGGAGCTCCTGAAGGAAGGATTAAACATGGAAAGGAACAACCAGTATGAGCCACTGCAAAAATACAGCAAATGGTAAAGACAATCAACATAATGAAGAAACTGTCTCAACTTATGGGCAAAACAACCCTTTAGTATCTAAACAGTAGAATCAAATCCACATGTAACAATATTAACATTAAATGTAAACAGGCCAAGTGCCCCAATCAAAAGACACAGACTGGCAAATTGGAAAAAAAGTCAAGACCCATCGGTGTCCTGTATTCAGGAGACCCATCTCATGTGCAAAGACACACATAGCCCCAAAATAAAGAAATGGAGGAAATTTACCAAGCAAATGGAGAGCAAAAAAATAGGAAGTGTTACAATCCTAATCTCTGATAAAACAGACTTTAAACCAACAAAGATCAAAAGAGACAAAGAAGGGCATTAAAGAAGGGTAAAGGGATCAATGAAACAAGAAGAGCTAACTATCCTAAATATATATGAACCCAATACAGGAGCACCCAGATACATAAAGTAAGTTCTTAATGACCAAAGATTTTTCAATACTCCACTGTCAATATTAGACAGGTCAATAAGACAGAAAATTAATGAGGACATCCAGGACTTGAACTCAGATCTGGACCAAGCAGACTTAATAGACATCTACAGAACTCTCCACCCCAAATCCACAGAATATACATTCTTCTCAGCACCACATCACACTTAGTCTAAAATTGACCACATATTTGGAAGTAAATCACTCCTCAGCAAATGCAAAATAATGGAAATCATAACAAATAGTCTCTGAGACCACAGTGCAATCAAATTAGAACTCAGGATTAAGAAACTCACTCAAAACCACACAATGACATGGAAACTAAACAACCTGCTCCTGAATGACTACTGGGTAAATAATGAAATTAAGGCAGAAATAAAAATGTTCTTCCAAAACAATGAGAATGAAGACACAATGTACCAGAATGTCTGGTACACATTTAAAGCAGTGTCTAGGGGGAAATTTATAGCACTAAACACCAACATGAGAAGCAAGGAAAGATCTAAAATTGACACCCTATTGTCACAATTAAAAGAACTAGAGGAGCAAGATCAAACAAATTCAAAAGCTAGCAGAAGACAAGAAATAACTAAGATCAGAGCAGAACTGAAGGAGATAGAGACACAAAAAACCCTTCAAATAATCAATAAATGCAGGAGCTGGTTTTTTGAAAAGATCAACAAAATAAATAGACCATTAGACAGACCAATAAAAAAGAAAAGAGAGAAGAATCAAATGGATTCAATAAAAAATGATAAAGGGGATATCACTGCTGATTCCACAGAAATACAAACTACCATCAGAGATTACTACAAACAACTCTATACACATAAACCAGTAAACCTGGAAGAAATGGACAAATTCCTGGACACTTGCACCCTCCCAAGACTAAACCAGGAAAAAGTTTAATCCCTGAATAGAACAATAACAAGGTCTGAAATTCAGGGAGCAATTAATAGCCTACCAATCAAAAAAAGTCAAGGTTCAGACAGGTTCACAGCCAAATTCTACCAGATGTTCAAAAAGGAGCTGGTACCATTCCTTCTGAAACTTCCAAACAATACAAAAAGAGGAAATCCTCCCTAACTCATTTTATGAGAACAATATGATCCTGGTACCAAAACCTGGCAGAGACACAACTAAAAAAGAAAATTTCGGGTCAATATCCATGATGAACACCAATGCAAAAATCTTCAGTAAAATACTGGCAAACCGAGTCCAACAGCACATCAAAAAGCTTATCCATCACGATCAAGTAGGCTTTATTCCAGGGATGCAAGACTGGTTCAACATATGCAAATCTATAAACATAATCCACCACATAAAACAGAGCCAAAGACAGAAACCACATGATTATCTCAATAGATGCAGGGAAGATTTTCAACAAAATTCAACAGCCCTTTATGCTAAAAACTCTCAATAAACAAGGTATCAATGGAACATATCTCAAATGAATAAAAGCTATTTATGAGAAACCCACAGCCAATATCATACTGAATGGGCAAAAACTGGAAACATTCCCTTTGAAAACTGGCACTAGACAAGGATGCCATCTCACACCATTCCTATTCAACATAGTACAGTATTGGAAATTCTAGCCAGAACAGCAGGCAAGAAAAAAAAGGGGGGGTGGTATTCAATTAGGAAAAGACAAAGTCAAACTGTCTCTATTTGCAGATGACATAACAGTATATTTAGAAGACCCCAACGTCTCAGCCAAAAATCTCCTGAAACTGATAAGCAACTTCAACAAAGTCTCAGGATACAAAATCAATGTGCAAAAAATCACAAGCATCCTATACACCAATAATGGACAAACAGAGAGCAAAAAACCATTCACAATTGCTACAAAGAGAATAAAATACCAAGAAATACAACTAACAAGGGATGTGAAAGACCTCTTCAAGGTGAACTGCAAACCACTGTTCAAAGAAATAAGAGAAAACACAAACAGATGGCAAAACGTTTCATGCTTATTGTTAGGAAGAATCAATATCATGAAAATGGCCATACTACCCAAAGTAATATATAGATTCAATGCTATCCCCATCAAGCTACCAGTGACCTTCTTCACAGAACTGGAAAAAAACCACCTTAAAATTCATATGGAACCAAAAAAGAGCCCACATAGCCAAGACAATTTTAAGCAAAAAGAACAAAGCTGGAGGCATCATGCTACCTGACTTCAAACTATGCTACAAGACTACAGTAATCAAAACATCATGGTCCTAGTACCAAAACAGAGACATACACCAATGGAACAGAACAGAGGCCTTGGAAGTAACGCCACACATCTGCAACCATCTGATCTTTGACAAACCTGACAAAAACAAGCAATGAGGAAAGGATTCCCTGTTTAATAAATGGTGTTGGGAAAACTGGCTAGCCATGTGCAGAAAGCTGAAACTGGACCCCTCCCTTACACCTTATACAAAAATTAACTCCAGATGAATTAAAGATTTAAACATAAGACCTAACATCATAAAAACCCTGGAAGAAAACCTAAGCAATACCATTCAGGACATAGGCATAGGCAAAACTACTTCATGATTAAAACAACAAGAGCAATGACAACAAAAGCCAAAATAGACAAATGGGATCTCATTAAACTAAAGAGCTTCTGCACAGCAAAAGAAATAATCATAGAGTGAACCGCCAACCAATAGAATGGGAGAAAATTTTTGCAAGCTACCCATCTGACAAAGGGCTAATATCCAGAATCTACAAAGAACTTAAACAAATTTACAAGAGAAAAAACAACCCCATCAAAAAGTGGGCAAGGATACGAACAGACACTGTTCAAACGAAGACATTTATAACAAACATATGAAAAAATGCTCATCGTCACTGGTCATGAGAGAAATGTGAATCAAAACCACATTGAGATACCATCTCATGCCAGTTAGAATGGCGATCATTAAAAAATCTGGAGACAAGAGATGCTGGAGATGATGTGGAGAGATGGGAACGCATTTACACTGTTGGTGAGAGTGTAAATTAGTTCAACCATTGTGGAAGACAGTGTGGTGTTTCTTCAAGGATCTAGAAATAGAAATACCATTATGTGGCACATATACACCATGGAATACTATGCAGCCATAAAAAAGGATGAGTTCATGTTCTTTGCAGGGACATGGATGAAACTGGAAACCATCATTTTCAGCAAATTGACACAAGAGCAGAAAACCAAACACCACATGTTCTCACTTATAAGTGGAGTTGAACAATGAGAACACATGGACACAGGGAGGGAACTTCACACACTGGGGTCTGTTGGGGGGTTGGGGGAGAGATAGCAGAGGGTAGGGAGACTGGGGAGGAATAACATTAGGAGAAATACCTGATGTAGGTGATGGCAGGATGGATGCAGCAAACCACCATGGCATGTGTATGCCTATGTAACAATTCTGCAAGATCTGCACATGTACCCTAGAACTTAAAGTATTAAAAAAAAAAAAGAAGTTAAATTCACAAAAAGAAAATCCCAATGGCATTTTTTGTGGAAATAGAAAATCTCATTTTAAAATCCACATCAAATCTCAAGCGACCCTGAATAGCCAAAACAGTCTTTAAAATTAACAAACCTGGGGGAATGCTGGCAAGATGGCCAAATAGGAACAGCTCTGATCTGCAGCTCCCAGCAAGATCAATTAAGAAGGCAGGTGATTTCTGCATTTCCCACTGAGGTACCTTGTTCATCTCATTGGAACTGGTTAGACAGTGGATGTAGCCCAAGGAGGACGAGCCGAAGCAGGCTGGGGCATTGCCTCACCCAGGAAGTACAAGGGGTTGGGGAACTACCTCTCACTCTAGCCCAGATACTGCACTTTTCCCATGGTCTTCACAACCAACAGACCAGGACATTCCCGCTGGTGCCTATGCCACCAGGGCCCTGGGTTTCAAGCACAAAACAGGGCAGCCATTTGGGAAAACACTGAGCTAGCGGTGGGAGGATTTTTTTCCATACCCAAGTGGCATCTGGAACACCAGAAGACAAAACCATTCACTCCCTTGAAAAGGAGGCTGAAGCCAGGGATCCAAGTGGTCTGGCTCAGAGGGTTCGACCCCCACACAGCAACTCTTGGTGTCAGTCTGGAGGCCCAGGGGAGAGAAAGTTGGCGGTGGGGTGGGGTGGAGGGTGGGGGGTATGGAATTTCCTGTGCTCAGGTTTGCAAAGTCTAAGTCAGAAGTGTGAGTGAGTCCCAGGGGCTCTTGTTCCTCACTGTTCCCCAGTGGGGAGCCTCCATAGGTTCCATGCCAATTCCCAGTGGGCAGCTGTCCTGTCTCACTCTTCTCTTTTCTCTGTGGGTTGGTTTTCTTGATGAATCCTAATGTGTCCTCCTGGACAATCCCACTGAAGAGCTAGTGTTTACCTCCACCCTGCCCTGCCTTAAAAATAAAAAAAGTTAATTGAGATAAAATAAAATTTATATGCTATGAAATCTAATTCATTAGCTATTCAATGGTTTATGTATGTTAATTTTAAGAAGTTAGTTACAAATATAGAACATAAAAGTAGACACTTTAACTAATTTAAATTGTACATTTAATGAAGTTCATGATGATTTAGAAAGCTCATTACTACCTATTTCCAAAACATTTTTTTCACTCCAGCAGAAACTCTGTAACTATTAAGCAATACTTCCCCAATCTGACTTCCCCAGTCCCTGGTAATTTCTAATCTACTTTCTGCATCTATGAATTTGCTTATTCTTCTACCTATAAGTGAACTTATTGTAATATTTGTCTTTTTCTGTCTGCCTGTTTTCACTTAGCGTACATGCTGTTCTCAAGGTCATACCTGTTGTTATATGAATCCGAACTTCACTCCTGTTTGTGACTAAATAATACTGCATTGTATGTATATAGGACATTCTGTGTACCCACTCGTCTTTTGATGGACAGCTGAGTTCTTTCTATCTTACCTCTGTTGTAAATAACGGTGTCATGAACATTGGCTTACAAGTATCTGTTTGAATCCTTGTTTTCAATTAGTTTGGTTATATAGCCAGGTGGGAATTTCTGGATACTATGGTACTTGTGCTTTTATCTTTTTCAGGAATCACAAATCTGTTTTCCAAATTGGTATGCCAATTTACATTCACTGGCAATTTGTTAGAGTTCTAATTTTTCCACATTCTGTTAAATATTCGTTATTTTCCACTAAAAAGAATGACAGACTTCCTAAAGGGTATGAAGTGGTATCTCATCGTGGGCTTCATTCAGATTTCCATAATGATGAATGAAGTTGAGCATCTTTTCAGGAGCTTATTGACCATTTGCATATCTTCTTCGCAGAAATGTCTATTGTAGTCATTCGCTGATTGTTGAATGCAGCTTTGTATTTTAGTGTTGAGTGGTGTTCTTCATATATTCTCATTTGGATTGCAAATACATTCTGCCATTCTGTACACTATGTTTTAGCTTTTCTATCCTTTTTTTTTTCTAAACTTTATATATGGTGTAGGTAAGGGTCTACCTTCATTATTTTATGTGTGGATGTTCAGTGCCCCCCTCCTTGTCCACTTTTCCCATCTCCTTGGTCATGCTCAGGTCTCTATCTCTCCCATCCAAATGAGACTTTCACTTTTATACTTCACCTCTCTTTTCATCCAGGTACTAGGGGTAGTAATGGGAGTGAGTGCCCAGTGTCCTGGGCTCTGTGAACACGGCCAGCATGAGCCTTGTGCACTACCTGATTCTGGGTGACCTGCTAACCATTATGTACAGGAGGTTTCCAACTCACTCTCGTGGCCCAATTTTCCCTCTTCCTCCAACCCTAGCTGATCACCGACTGTTCAGATTTTCCCTTTCCTGCCTCTTCTCAGAACATGGCTGAACTATCCCATTGACCCAGGAGCCCAGGAGACTTGGAGGGAAGTCCTGGCTGCAGGCATTAACTGGAAAAGAAGCCCATCATGGTACTAGAATGAGATGTCACATCTCAGGCAGAGGAAGGTCTGTCTATGGCATCCAGGGCCCTGGGCTAGGAACAGAGAGGGTTTGAAAGGAAACTTATGCTCAGATCAAGCAAGAGAAGCAAGGTCTGGATTGAGAAAGCCTGGTGCAATCAGGAACACCTGCTACCCAGGCCTTGATTCACTCTTTTCCTTGACCAAGTGGAGCTGGTGGGAGTGCATGAGGGTGAAGTGGTGAAATAGGGCTAAGGAGCACCGGTATCCAGGCAGTCACCAAGTATGAACAGCATTGAGGATGCTCCTGCTCCCCTAAGGTAGCCAGCCCAAGAAGCAAAGGACAACTGAAAAACTGTGCTGTGGGGAGGAGCTTCCTGGAGTCCTAACAGCCTCTTTGCCTACCTGGGCTCCTCCTAGTGCTTGTTGAATAGCTGTGTACTCTGAGCCTCCTCAGGAGCATGCAGGTCTCACATATTAGGGAAGTTGACAGGTATCTGGTGATGTTGCTGGGATGGCTGCTTTCTCAGTCTCATTCAAGCTGTGAAGAGCTGGGTACCAGAGGCCCTCATGCGAAACTAGGCCTCTGAGGCTTTCCTGCTAAGCCCACTGCAGCCCCACTATGTCTGGGATTGTGTCCTTGATCAAACTGGTCTTGGAAATTTCTCCCCAGTGTGATACATTTGGAGATGCATCATAGTGAGGAGGTGTTTGAATCATGGATTGGATCCTTCATAAATAATTTATTGTCCCCTTCATACTTTGCTGGTGTGAGTGAGCTTCTGCTCTAAGTGGTACGGTCATATTTCCAGGACAGTGGCTCCTGAAAAGAGTATGGCTTTCTTGGTATCTCTCTCTTGTGTCCTCTCTCATCACGTGATCTGTGTGCATGGCTGCTTCTCATTCTCTTTCTATCATGGGTGAAAGCAGCATGAGGACTACACCAGATTCAGCTGCCAAATCTTGGACCTTCTAACCATCAGAATCACGAGCCAAATAAACCTCTTTTCTTTGTCAATTACCCAGCCTCAGGTATTCTCTTATAGCAAAACCAAACACACTAAGACAAATCTTTAGCTCAGCCTTGCTCTGATTCATCTCACATAAGCAAAACTAAATCTTGAATGGAGTAGAGGCCTGGAATCTTGCCCCTACAGATGTGAGCTTCTCCCTCTGAGCTCCTTGAGAAAACCCCTTTATCTAAACTGTCAAGAAAGCCTCAGGAGCTGGGAAGATTGTGGCCATCATGGGTCACAGACATGCAATTGTGTGAAGCAGGGTAAGCCGGGTCAATCCCATCTGGGATCCTTGCACCACAGAGCAAATATCAACACTCTTTTTCCTACTCTGAAGAGACTTGTCTCCACTATATTTCCTCCACCTTGGTGTCTTCTCTCCTCTGTCAATTTCCTTTTAAGTAAATGCAGACACTACATACACCTTGTGTACTTTATTCTATAGGGGAGTGAAGACAGACGGGTTGGACAAATATAGATAAACATATAGAATGACAATCAGATAGGAACTGTGCTAGGCTGAATCAAGACCCTAGATGGTGTCCACATCCTAATACACAGCATCCATGATCATGAGACTGCATATATCAAGATGTACTTTGAAGTGGAAAGTAATGCGTTTTTTGAGATGGTGAACTTAACCTGGATTATCTGAATGAATTAGATGGAACCACAAAGGTCTTTATTAGAATGGAAGAGATGTGAGGACAGTAAGAGAGAGATTTGAAAATGCCATTGGTTTCAAAGAGGGAGAGGGGCCAGTAGCAAGGAATGCAAAAAAAAAAGGCAGCTCTGGAGCTGAAAGAGCAAGGGGTAAGACTCTTCCCTAGACACCCCAAAAGGGATTGGCCCTGTCTACAACTTGTTTTCACCCACTGAAACCCATTTCTGACTTTGACTTACAGAATTGTAAGATGAAACATTTCTGTTATTTAAAATTACTAAGGTTATAGTAGTTTATTTCAGTAGCAATAGAAAATGCCTACAATGTACAGACAAGTAGGCAGGAGTTAGTCAGGTGTAGCGGCAGATAGGCTAGAGGGCAGGCAGGAGACTGGGTGTTGGATGGAGAGCCAGTGATGCAGGTGGGTAGGAGACAGACAGACAAGCAGGGAGGGAGCCTGGAGAAAGGTGATTGAGAAATGGAAGACAGAAATAAGACAGCAAACAGGTGAGAAGAAGGGCACATGGGCAGATTGAAAGCAGGAAGTGGGCAGACAGGCAGAAGACAAGAGCAGGGGTTAGGAAGACAGGATGGCAGATGGAGGACCTCAGAGCTGGTCCTTATTCCCACAAGGGTTAGGGAGCCTTCTGAGATGCAGGTGGATCCCATTGCTGGACTCCAGCACAATTTGTGGCATGGGGATTGGGATGCTGGTGGGATCAGGCAGCAGCTCAAAGCGCAGCAGGGTCAGGGTCATGGCCACCTTCAGCTCGTTCATGGCAAATTGTTTCCCAATGCAGTTCCTGGGCCAGGCAGAGATGGTAAATTGAAAAATGGCCTCAGGCCTCATTGTGAGCTAGGCAGGCTTTGGTCTCTGAGCTCTACCCTTGAGCTGCGGATTTAGGGTCTTCCCCTACGTGCCCGGCCCCCAAATCCTTTCCTTAAAGGCCGCATGCACCTCTGCCCAGGCCTTGATTCATTCTTTTTCTTGAGTTTAGACAGAGCCTGCCAGTCTTCCGAGGCTAGCTCCTAACTCCTGCCTCTGCTCTGAGCAGGACTGTGACCCTCTGTCAGGAGGACCACGGCTCTAAGGCACAGAGTTTAATCACATGAATTGCTGTAGAGTTAATCAATGGTTTGTTCACTCTTCCACAGTGTGTGGTTCCCTAGTATAGAGCCTAGATCAGGTCACTGTGGGGTTGGAGAGGCACATTCTCTGGCACTCTCCATAGAGGGGTACACAGAGACCTGGCTTCTTAGAGAGAGACCCAGATGAGTGGGAAAGAGGAGTCAGAAGGGTAATGGGGAGGCTTCCTGGGAGGGCACTGGGTATGTGGTGCTCAGTTGTTGCCCCACTTTCCTCCAACTCCGTGGTCCATGCTTGCCTCCCCTTACCCATCTGTCTACCAGCACCTGTAGCCTTCTAATTGTACTCCAGAAATGTCCCTCCTTACCATCCCTCAGTCTTCTTGCCTGGACTTTCTGGGTCCCTGCTTGCCCTCCTTCCACACTGAAGCCACAGACCAGCTCAGACTCTCCCACACTCTTCACAGTGGGGACAGCATCCCAGGTAGCAGCCAAGCCCTCCTTGGGTTGTTGCCTCACCCAACTCTTACCTGGTCAGCCCACGTCCTAGCCCTGTTCATGTGGAGATGGCTGAGAATATCCTCTCTCCACCTCTGCCTGCCACATCCTTAAGGCTAAGTCCAGGGCCCACCTGCCTCTCACCCCCTTCCAGCTGTGCCTCTTCCACCTCAAGCCCCCAGTTAGCATCTGCACTCCATCCATAAATAGTCAGTCCAGTGCCAGGAACAGAAACACTCAAAGAGCCACTCAGTGACTAAGTGAAAGGATGGATGAGGGAGTGATGTGTGTCTGGAGCACAGAATATGTTTCTGTATAATACATTTTTGTCCTTGACTATGAACTAGACGCAGGGACAGTACCTTTTTCCTGTTTTCCCATCATGCTGCACAGTGACTAACCCACAAAGATAAGCTTAATAAATACTTGTATATTTGAATGAAGTTAATTAAGTTTTAAAAATGCATAAAATACAATGGATTACACTGAGAGTTAATATTAGTTCTGGGCTAGACATGGAGCTTAGGAATGCTCTCCTGTCCTCTAGTGGCAGCAACATGATTGACAGCCAGTGTTTGGAGGAAGTTCTCATCCTGGGATAAAGCAGCGCTGGGGAAGGACTTTCTGGAACATTTGCTTAATGACCATTGTGTAAAAGTGGACTCACCATGGGAAGAATTCACATAATTACTCATTTAGAAAAACTATGTTTCTACTAACAATTTACATAGTTCTTGGCAGTAGCTTTTCATCGGATGTTTCCTGCAGCCACTGAGGATTTCCACATCAGTTATTTTGGAGTGTACATGTCCAACTCAACAGCTATTTCAAGTGTGGTTTTTAATCTATACACAGGAAGTCTTCAAATGTTATTTGTCATATACTCAAAAGAGGGCTTCCCTCAAAGTCAGGTTATTGTCCTCATTTTTATGTGTTTGCCAACATTTTGCTATGTGGGCTGTGGGATCATGCTATAGAGAATCCATTACACAAAAACAATTTTGCCAAATGGGAAATGGGACATAAATATATGAACGCTGTAACATAATGAGCATTTGTTGGACAAGACAGCAAAATATTTGAGACAACACATATGGGTATTAAACTTTCTGCAAAGGGCTGTCTTAACCTTTCACTTGTTTGGCTTGTAAGGGAGGACTAGCAAGGCACCTTAATTCTAAATGTATGCAAAGATTTCAGTGTTTTCACATAACAGATTAGTGAGTTAAGTAGAAATGGTGATGTGCTGCACTGGCAATATATAGGGAGAGAGAAATCAACTTTAATATCTCTGAAAATTGAGAAATGCTAATATATAAAATTAATTTTACTGAAAAAGTCTAATATTGAAAATTCATACTCCTAAAATGAGGAAAACACCAGAATACACGGAAGTTCAGAACACACACTATCAGTGAATTTTGGCTGGACATTGGAAAAGGCAGAAGGAGACAAAGTCGCCATGCTGCGCCCTGAATTGCAGTTTTTGTTTTGTTCACAGAGACATCAGCATTAGGCTTCCTTCCCACAAACACCAGCATCCAAGTGTATAGGTGAAGATGCCACATATGAATTAGGGAGCATAGGCATCAGCTGTGTGCCCAGAGACTCCCCTGTTTCTCCACCTCCATTACCAGTGTTAGGGTGCCTCACCTTGATCCTCCAGAGAAGGGCAGGAAAGCGTGGCCGTGTTGAGCAGAACCTGGGGCAAAGTGGGAAGAGTCAAACACCTGCAAAGAGAGCACCAATGCAGGACAGATAGGAGTCCAGCCCCTGATATCTACCCAAAAGGCGACAGGATCCCCAGAAGTATGAGTAGGAGAAGGTGTTGAGAGATCATCTTCCTCCAAGGCCTTCTTACCTCTGGGTTTGGCCACACCTTCGGGTTCTGGTGAAGGCCATAAATGAAAAGGCTGCCTTTCAATCCTATGGGGAGGGTATAGAAGAGAGAGAGAAGACGGATCATACCCATGAGATTCCCTCTAGCAGCAGGGAACAAGTGTTGCTTCAAATCATCGCTTTGAGCAGGATGATATGGGGGCTGGGCTCAAAGAATGAGTAGAAAACCATGAATCCAGGGATGAGAAGCAAGAAAGCATTGGTATTTTACTGTCTGTAGTAAGTGCAGTGGGCAGCTACCTTCATCAAATGCCTCCAAGGTTCACTGGGGAATATACATGACTCACTCAATACCCACAGCAACCATCCAAAGAAGACATTCCTTTTTTCCCAAATTTCAGAAGAGCTACCTCAGTCTCAGAGGCTGATTGTCTTGTCTATGGTCATACAGCTAGAACATGACAGGACTGAGACCGGACCCTTTGGCCGTTGAGCCTTGGTGGCCTCTGTCTGCTATAGGATATGGACATCAGTGCCTCTCTGCCATCAACCTGAGGGCTCCTCAAAAACTGGACAACTGCTGACCCATGACATGTGATTTCTGATCTCCCCCATTTGCCTTAAGCCCATCAATAAAGAACCACATTTCCTGCACCCGTGTCTGATTCTTTCTAGAATTTCTGATTTCATGAAATAGAATTTGGGGGCTTTCATTCCCAAGGCTGCATTCAGAGGCTGACATTTATTTATCAGACTTTTCGTGGTTCAAGCTCTTTGCCAAGCATTTCAAATTTTTCATCCTAACTATAAAGCATTTTTTCATTTTTTGACAAGGAATGAGAGACCTAAAGAGGTTTGCAAATGCTGAAGGACAGGTGCATTTCTGACCCTCCACATCTCCGTGTGGAGAGCTTAGGTGAGTGGATGGAGGAAGTTCATACTTTTGGGCAATGAGCACCCATCAGGGAAGGTGATGGGAGTGATGAGCTCTCTGCTAATGCTTGGCACTGGTGGGTAGAGTCTCAATGCCTCCTTGATGCACATGGTAGTGTAGGGCATCTGGTCCAGGTGGTTCCTAAAACAAAGTCCATCCTGAACATCAGCAGGGCCTGGACAGACCATGTGAATCCCCCTAAGGAAAGGGCAGGGCTCCTGCATCTCCTGAGCCCACACTAACCAGGTGATGGAGGCTTCATCTCCCAGGAGGCTCTGGATCTCCTCCCGGCACGTCTGCTGATCCTTGGGGTGTGTGTCCAGAGCATAGAGGATCCAGGAGATGCTGCTGGCTGTGGTGTCATGTCCTCCAAACATAAATGTGTCCACCTCAGCACGGAGGTCCTTGCCTGACAAGCTGCTACGATTCTCCATCTGGGGAGGACGAGGTGAGAGTTCAGGATTGGTCTCTTGCTCTGGGCTTTTGGGAAAAGCCTCTGGCCTCTCCTATACACACTCACTTTGGCCAAAAGAAGGATGTCCAGGAAATCCAAATGCCTCTTTCTCCTGACCTTCTCCAGCTCCCGCTCCTCCTGCAGGCGAGCTTTCCTCAGTTGGATCACTTGATCTGTTCCAGAACAGTGGTTACTCTACAGGCTGAGCATGCCAGCAGCCCCCAGGAGTCCCAGCTGTTCACCTGCCCCCATGTGGGTGCCTGGTAGATCTCATCATGAGTGTTGGTGTGGGTGCATGGTCAGGAGTAAGAGCTCTATTACAGTGTGAGGCAGGGCAGGCCTCTCTGCAGTGGCATAACTCACAGAGCCTCTGTTTGAATGCTGCTTGGATGGGGTCTCATGTAACCATCCCCATGTGGGGACACAGATAAATGCCTACACCGTGCCTGCCGCTAACATCTCAGCTCCCAGCCCCTGCTCCACAGAAATCTCCATCATGGGTGTGTCTCAGTTTCTGCAGGGGCAACAGGGGGCCTGGATCTGTGATGAGACAGGGCAGCCTCCTTTAGCTGTGCTTAGTGAAGGGAGGAGACAAGAAGAGGAGACAACCTGTGTGCTGATGGACAAGCTGGCAGGTACGATGGTTTGAGCAGCTGGTAGGGGTCAGGTTGTAGATTGTGTCATTCTGATGAAAGACATTGCTCATGCGGGCAATAAACAGGTTTTTGAGGTCCCCAATGGCCTGGATGTAGGATTGGATATCCCTGAGGGAAAGGATGAAGAAGAGACCAAAGTAAAAGAGGCCTTTGTTTAGGAGGCAGTGTGGAATCTGGATAGAGATAGCTTCAAACACTGGGGACAGATATCGCTGAGGCACTTGTTTCTTCTGTCTTAGAGCTCTGTGATCCTGAGGTTTTTATAAGATATTGTGAACAGCCAGGGTCTACCTGTGCTAGGGATGAGGAATCTGTAGCTGAAGCATGTTTTGGTCTGGTCTGGAATTAGAGCTTTCACAGCCTAAGTCTTTCTTCCTGTGGAAGTGAGCCCCCAAGCTGCCCCACTTGCCTCTCGGGTACATCCATGCAGTTGATAAGAACATGACCTGGGGGGTTATCACTGACCTGTCCAACTGGATGCTGCCCTGGTAACTGAAGGCACACTTCATGATGGTGTGTCCAGGGTCATCAAGGAGACATGCTGAGAGACCTCCAGAGGGAGTCCTGGCCAATGAGCTCCTCCCATTTGTCCTGTGGTGGGAGGGGGTATGGACCTTCTTAATCCTCCAGAATTATTTTGCAAATATAGGTCGGCTTTTCCCCTTCCTCCAGATATCGTGCTTGGGATCCCTCACTTAAAGGACAGCTATAGTGTTGAAATTGGTATTGTGAATCAATAGGTGTAAACCAATACCTATTTTTCAAAGTTTTAATACAGCATTAACCATGTCTGCTCACAGAGTCTGAATTAAGTTTTGCATTCTTAGATTCAGCTATACTTGACTAGAAACATTTTTTGTTATTTCTTATGAATAAATAATAGGAGTACTCTTCAGTGTTCTGAAAACTGAGATTGTTCGGAGGGACTGATTGCACCCCAACTTTAGAGGGAAAAGTGTCAAAGCAAAAGGAAGTCTACAAGGCCCGGCACAATTTATCCACTATGATTCTCATTTCCTGTGACAATAAGCAACGTGTGGATTCAACCAAATGCCTGGGTGCTCTGCTCTCATATCACTTTTGGGGAAGCCTATTCTCACAGTAATGGTCTAAGAGTGTTATTCTGTGTGGCTGTGCCTATGGCTCTCTGTGGGTCACAGAGCTGAGAGTTAAATTGGTGAGAGTGTGCTGTGAGTGGATGTCTGGAGGGGAGAAAGACGGACTCACCAGCATCACTTGTACGGAGTCCACCATGAGCCCCACGTAGGGCTTCAGGATGTTATAATGGAAGGCTGGGGTCAGCATCCACCGCTGCTGGCGTCACTTCTGCCCATTCAGCAGGGGCAAACCATACCCTGGGCCAAGAGATGGATGTGTGTATGTGTCGGGATGGGGGGGTGGGAGGTGGGATGAAAGGGATCTCTGGGGAAAGAGAAAAGGCGGTTCCTGAGGAGAGAAAACCTAGAAGGTACTTCAGGGGCTATGGCAGGGAAAGCATGTGAATTTCAGGTGTGGAAATGTCCTAATTGGGCAAATACCTCCCTGAGATTATGACAGCTGTAAGATGAAAGTTGAAAAGTGTTGTGGGCAGATGTTAAATAAATACCAGGCTGAGGATGTCTGGAGAGAACAAAGTGAAGTGGAAGAAGCTGAGCCTCAGGAGGGCTCACACCATCATTAGCAAAGGTGGGGGTCTTGTTGTGTGTAAAAAGGAACATGAAACTGGATTAGGGATGGGGGTCATGACAGTGGTGGCCCCTCACCTATTGTTCTCTATAAGCCAAAGAGATTGCTCTTAGCAAATCTACCTGGGCAGTAGGTGACAGTCCTAGTTTACATATACATACCAATCCAGGGAGCCAAGAGTCTGGAGATTTCTGTAACTTTGGGGTCTGAAAGACAAGAAAAGTCTTTACAGGAAACTGGAAACTACTAAATTTGGCATCCCCAGAGGGGATCTATCAGACCACGGGCTTCTATCAGTTGATATCTGTCTGTTGGCAGTTTGACCTGTGTCATTTCCCACTTGTCTCCTGTCCCTTTCCATGTCTGCCATGAAGGTCAATGTGGGCTCAGGAAGTCAGATTCAGTGTTCTCACAGCAGAAGACCCACAGACCTAGGAAGGAGTTGGTGAGAAACATAGGCAATGTCCTCCAGGCCAGAGAGTAAGACAGAGCCATTGGTGGTAGCTTAGTCTGTCAATGATGCAGGACTGGAAGCAATTATACTTACCAAATCCATGTCATAATTCATTGATAAGTGAAAATGAGAATAAGAAACCCAAATCTCAAAAGTAGCAAAATTAGAGATCAACACCTGTGCCATATGCCTATACCCAAATGTCTATAAGACATGACAATGTTCATTTCAGATTAACTCTATTAGCTTAAAACAGCAAGAAAGAACAGAGAAAAAAAAAGAAAAGAAAGAAAGAAAGAAAGAAAGAAAGAAAGAAAGAAAGAAAGAAAGAAAGAAAGAAACAAACCAGCAAATTTAGCCCCACACAGTTGTTTTAAACATTCATTACTCAGTAAATACTTTTGGCTGTAGCCTGGACTATGGACTTTGTGGATGGTTGGGACAGGGCTTAAATATTAATGTTTCAACGGTCACTTTCTACTGGGATTTTACAGACTCAGGGGCCTGTATCAGCAGGGAAGAGCTGATTGAGTCAAGATGAAATTTCAATCTCACCTGATCTCCCCGGAATCACCTTCATGTAGTCAGGGTCATAGAGCTGGACACGAACTTTGTCTCCCCATAGCCAATGAGGACAGGCACTTGGGAATGTCTCCACCCATTTCCGAATCTGTTGTAGTTCCTGATCCTGTTGGAACTGTCAATGAGGGTAGGCAGATGAACACTTTCATTTAGTTCTTCTAGTCTGTGCAGGGGGAGTGAAGCGCAGGGCAGGACAACCACAGAGACCTTGTAGTTCAGGATCTACCAGTACAAGTCAGGAATTTGGACTGTTTCTGATCATCTAGGCTCTGATCCAGATTCTTGTCCTCTCCCCAACACTTGATCTCAGGTCAGATTCTGTCTGTCCGCTGTGTAGAGCTATGGGGTCAATGCTGCCTACAGAAGCTTAAGTCAGCCATTGTCTTCACATTGTGTAAAATCTCTGGAAGTCATAAACACAACAATTTCCATGGGCAACGTGCATAACTTGTATCATTCGGTAAGCAGATTTGTAAAATAATTTATCTTTAGAGAATAAAATGAATTAACGTAAACATTCAATTACACAATAATTGAATATAATCATACTTGTTATATTTTCAGAATTTCCCAGCATACATAGTATTTGTTAAGATAAAAATAGCATTTGGAATGTGTATGACTAAGTGAAAAATGATTAACTATAAAATTATGTGCATTCTACATGCTGGATACCTACAGATTTATGGGACAGAATCTGGGTATATGCATATGGCACTGGTGTTGATCTATGATTTTGAGATTTGGGTTTCTTATTCTCATTTTCACTTATCAATGAATTACGAGCTCCCTGCTGCCTAGAGTCAGCTTTCTTTTTTTTTTTTTAACTTTATTTATTTATTTATTTTTAAATTTATTTTATTGCATTTTAGGTTTGGGGGTACATGTGAAGAACATGCAAGATTGTTGCATAGGTACACACATGGCAGTGTGATTTGCTGCCTTCCTCCCCATCACCTATATCTGGCATTTCTTCCCATGCTATCTCTCCCCAACTCCCCATCCCCCACTGGCCCTCCCCTATTTCCCCCCAACAGACCCAAGTGTGTAGTGCTCCCCTCCCTGTGTCCACGTGTTCTCATTGTTCAACACCTGCCTATGAGTGAGAACATGCGGTGTTTGATCTTCTGCTCTTGTGTCAGTTTGCTGAGAATGATGCTTTCCAGGTTCATCCATGTCCCTACAAAGGACACGAGCTCATCGTTTTTGATGGCTGCATAATATTCCATGGTGTATATGTGCCACATTTTCCCTGTCCAGTCTATCATCGATGGGCATTTGGGTTGGTTCCAGGTCTTTGATATTGTAAACAGTGCTGCAATGAACATTCATGTGCATGTGTCCTTATAATAGAACGATTTATAATCCTTTGGATATATACCCAGTAATGGGATTGCTGGGTCAAATGGAATTATGTTTCTAGGTCCTTGAGGAATCGCCACACTGTCTTCCACAATGGTTGAACTAATTTACACTCCCACCAACAGTGTAAAAGTGTTCCTATTTCTCCACATCCTCTCCAGCATCTGTTGTCTCCAGATTTTTTAATGATCGCCATTCTAACTGGCGTGAGATGGTATCTCAATCTAGTTTTGATTTGCATTTCTCTAATGACCAGTGATGATGAGCATTTTTTCATATGCTTGTTGGCCTCATGTATGTCTTCCTGTGTAAAGTATCTGTTCATATCCTTTGCCACTTTTGAATGGGCTTGTTTGTTTTTTTCTTGTAAATCTGTTTTAGTTCTTTGTAAATTCTGGATATCAGCCCTTTGTCAGGTGGGTAAACTGCAAAATTTTTTTCCCATTCTGTTAGTTGCCGATTCACTCTAATGACTGTTTCTTTTGCTGTGCAGAAGCTGTGAAGTTTGATTAGGTCTCATTTGTCTATTTTGGCTTTTGTTGCCAATGCTTTTGGTGTTTTGGTCATGAAGTCCTTGCCTACACCTATGTCCTGAATGGTTTTGCCTAGAGTTTCTTCTAGGGTTTTTATGGTGTTAGGTCTTATGTTTAAGTCTTTAATCCATCTGGAGTTAATTTTAGTGTAAGGTGTCAGGAAGGGGTCCAGTTTCTGCTTTCTGCACATGGCTAGCCAGTTTTCCCAACACCATTTATTAAACAGGGAATCCTTTCCCCATTGCTTGTTTTTTTCAGGTTTGTCAAAGATCGGATGGTTGTAGATATGTTGTGTTGCCTCTGAGACCTCTGTTCTGTTCCATTGGTCTATATCTCTGTTTTTGTACCAGTACCACGCTGTTTTGATTACTGTGC
Organism: Cebus imitator; assembly: GCF_001604975.1. Classification (NCBI taxonomy): domain Eukaryota; kingdom Metazoa; phylum Chordata; class Mammalia; order Primates; family Cebidae; genus Cebus; species Cebus imitator. The sequence goes on from NW_016107444.1 coordinate 3,203,638, forward strand.
CTTGTAGTATAGTTTGAAGTCCGGTAGTGTGATGCCTCCCACTTTATTCTTTTTGCTTAGAATTGACTTGGCTATGCGGGCTCTCTTTTGGTTCCATATGAAGTTTAAGGTGTTTTTCTTCAGTTCTGTGAAGAAGGTCATTGGTAGCTTGATGGGGATAGCATTGAATCTGTAAATTACTTTGGGCAGTATGGCCATTTTCACTCTGTTGGTTCTTCCTAACCATAAACATGGAATGTTTCTCCATCTGTTTGTGTCCTCTCTTATTTCGTTGAGCAGTGGCTTGTAGTTCTCCTTGAAGAGGTCCTTTACGTTCCTTGTTAGTTGTATTCCTAGGTATTTTATTCTCTTTGTGGCAATTGTGAATGGCAGTTCATTCTTGATTTGGCTCTCTTTAAGTCTGTTATTGTTGTATAGGAATGCATGTGATGCAATAAAAAATGATAAAGGGGATATCACCACAGATTCCACAGAAATTCAAACCATCATCAGAGATTATTACAAACAACTCTATGCACATAAACTAGTAAATCTGGAAGAAATGAATAAATTCCTGGACACTTGCCTCCTCCTAAGCCTAAACCAGGAAGAAGCCGAAACCCTGAACAGACCCATAAAAAGGTCTGAAGTTGAGGCAGCAATTAAGAGCCTACCACACAAAAAAAGCCCAGGTCCAGACGGATTCACAGCCGAATTCTACCAGACATACAAAGAGGAGAGGGTACCATTCCTTCTGAAACTATTCCGAACCAACCAAAAAGAGGGAATCCTTCCCAAATCATGTTATGAGACCATCATCATCCTGATACCAAAACCCGGCAGAGACTCAACAAGAAAAGAAAACTTCAGGCCAATATCCAGGATGAACATAGATGCAAAAATCTTCAATAAAATACTGGCAAGCCAATTGCAACAGCACATCAAACAGCTTATCCACCAGGATCAAGTAGGCTTCATCCCGGGAATGCAAGGCTGGTTCAACATACGCAAGTCTATAAACGTAATTCACCACATAAACAGAACGAAAGACAAAAACCACATGATTATCTCAATTGATGCAGAGAAGGCCTTTGACAAAATTCAACAGCCCTTCATGCTAAAAACCCTCAATATGCTAGGTATTGACGGAACGTATCTCAAAATAATAAAAGCTATTTATGACAAACCAACAGCCAATATCATACTGAATGGGCAAAAACTGGAAGCATTCCCTAAGAAATCTGGCACTAGACAAGGATGCCCTCTCTCACCACTCCTATTCAATAGAGTCAGCTTTCTAAACTCTTTGATGTGTATCACAAAGCCCTTGGCTTTCTGGCTTTGACTTTTGCCTCCAGCCTTGCTGGCAATTCCACCATCACCCATTTGTTTCAGCTCCAACGCTGCTGCCACCACTGCTGCTGATTCGAGCACCAGCTACACCTGCTCACTCATCTGGACCTGGCACGTGCTCTTTTCTCTACCCGGAATGCCCTTCTACTCTGCCACGGCGCAGTCACCTCTCCTCAGCTTTCAGGACTCAGCTTTCCTTTAATCTCATCTGGAATCCTCACAGACGTTGGATCCTAGTGACGGTCCATGTAGCCAACCTTTCATTTCAACTGCTTCTAGTAACTCAAAGCAACTGTCTACCACATAAGTATCTAATCTCTGCCCACCTCCTTCTGACAACCATATTTCCCAGCTCTGAGGCAGCTTGCCCTACAGTGAGGCAGGCTCCTTCATTCAGCAGAGGCTTACTGCACACACACCATGTGCCAAGTGTGGCTCAGGAACTGCATTAGGACACAGCTATGATCCTTACCTGTGTGGAATTTCCAGTCTAGTTGGGGAGTAAGGAAGATTAGAGGTTGTGCGGTAGGGGATCATTAATATTGAGTTGAAAGGAAGAACAAGCATCTGTGGACCGATTAACAAGTATCTTAGAGCCCCGGCCCAGCCTGCCCTCCCACTCTCCTGTCAACTCCTTCCTACCTCCTGGCTGTGCCCAAAGAGCCAGTGGGAAGGATGAGACGGGAACTGCTGGATGGCTTTCAGCAGCCACTGCCGATGCAGGTAGAGCTGGGCTGCCTTGAGCAGCAGTAGAAGCAGGCACAGCAAGAATGGCATTGGTAGTTTGATAGGAACAGCATTGGATTTGTAAATTGCCTTGGGCAGTATGGCCACTTTAATGATATCGATTCTTCCGATTCATCAGCATGGAATGTTTTTCCATGTATTTGTGTTGTCTTTGATTTCTTTCAGCAGTGTTTTGTAGTTCTTTCTGTAGAGATCTTTCATTTCCTTGGTTAGCTGTATTCCTAGGTATTTCATTTTCTTTGTGGCTATTTTTCCCCCATTTATTTATTTTATTGCATTTTAGGTTTTAGGGTACATGTGAAGAACATGCAAGATTGTTGCATAGGTACACACGTGGCAGTGTGATTTGCTGCCTTCCTTCCCATCACCTACCTCTGGCATCTCTCCCCTTGCTATCTCTCCCCAGCTCCCCACCCCTCACCGTCCCTCCTCTATTTCCCCCCAACTGACCCCAGTGTGTAGTGCTCCCCTCCCAGTGTCCCTGTGTTCTCATTGTTCAACACCCGCCTATGAGTGAGAACATGCGGTGTTTGATCTTCTGCTCTTCTGTCAGTTTGCTGAGAATGATGGTTTCCAGGTTCATCCATGTCCCTACAAAGGACACAAACTCATCGTTTTTGATGGCTGCATAATATTCCATGGTGTATATGTGTGTGGCTATTTTGAATGGGAGTGTATTCTTGATTTGACTCTTAACCTGAACAGCATTGGTAGTTTGATAGGGACAGCATTGGATTTGTAAATTGCCTTGGGCAGTATGGCCACTTTAATGATATCGATTCTTCCGATTCATCAGCATGGAATGTTTTTCCATGTATTTGTGTTGTCTTTGATTTCTTTCAGCAGTGTTTTGTAGTTCTCTCTGTAGAGATCTTTCATTTCCTTGGTTAGCTGTATTCCTAGGTACTTCATTTTCTTTGTGGCTATTTTGAATGTGAGTGTATTCTTGATTTGACTCTCAGCCTGAACATTATTGGTGTATAGAATAATCTGAAAATGGCTAGATTGTGGTTGTTTTGGGTAATGTGGTATGGAGGTGGGAGAGCTTTTAGTTAAGTAAGAAGCTATATAAACTAACAAGGATGCTAAAATAAAAGTCTCTTTCTGAAGTATTCCATGTCTTTTGGACCCTTTCCAGGAACTGTCAACTATTGATCAAAAAAGTCAAGGCATCGTATATTGCTTCTGTGGTCATTATTCCACGATGCTTAGATTACTAGTATTCATAAACTTGGGAAGAATCTTTGAGCAAATTTTCTCAACTGTCTGAATTACTTCAGTATATTCATGGGAATTCCATAGGATTTTTGTGTGTGATATATGGTATGCAGTTTGCATAGTATCTACTTCTTTGTAATCCAGTTGCTGTTAAGAATGATGTACTTTAAAGAAAAAGAGAAAACTGCATCACAGTCCCATTCTCCAGTGTCCATGCAATGAATTACTGAGCATTTGGGAAGCAGCATCAAGTATATTACAGGCACGATGTGAAACTGTTGATCTTTGACCTGTGATCAAAATTGAACCATTGTGCAGTTTGGCTTCTATTTGCTTCCAAATATGTAGAATTTTTGTTGATGATTAATTTGCAAGACTAACTTTGAGAGTGTAACAGTTTTGAAGAAAACATTGAATGTTTTTCAAATGAAGGGGCTTACAGAATGTTACAATGTTATTAATATAATTTGGCTTTTGTTATGCAAATTGTTAACACCAGCTATTATAATATATTTTAGTAGGAAAAAAAAGGAAATGCTCCTGATTTTTGTACATTGATTTTTATTTATTTATTTATTTATTTATTTATTTTTATTATACTTTAAGTTCTGGGGTACATGTGCAGCTCTTGCAGGATTGTTACATAGGTATACACATGCCATGGTGGTTTGCTGCCTACATTAGGTTTTTCTCCTAATGTTATCCCTCCCCAATTTCCCCACCCCCTGCTATCCCTCCCCTGGCCTTCCAAACCCCAACAGACCCAAGTGTGTGATGTTCCCCTCCCTGTGTCCATGTGTTCTCATTGTCCAACACCTGCCTATGAGTGAGAATATGCAGTGTTTGGTTTTTGGTTCTTGTGTCAGTTTGCTGAGAATGATGGTTTCCAGATTCATCCCTGTCCCTGCAAAGGACATGAATTCGTCCTTTTCATGGCTACATAGTATTCCATGGTGTATATGTGCCACATTTTATTTATTCAGTTTATCCTTGATGGGCACTTGGGTTTGTTCCATTTTGTATCCAGAAATGTCACTAAAGTTGTTTGTCAGTTCCAGGAGCCTCATGACAGAGTCATTAGGGTTTTGTAAGTATAGAATCATATTGTCAGCAAAGAGATATAGTTTGAACTCTTATTTTTCTATTTGGATGCTTTTACTTCTTTCTTTTGCCTGATTTCTCTGGCTAGGACTTCTAGTTCTATGTTGAGTAAGAGTTGTGAGAGGGAGTTTCCTTGTCTTGTTCCAGTTCACTGGCAATGGTTCCACCTTTTTTTTTTTTTGAAACAGAGTCTTGCTTTGTCACCCAGGCTGGAGTGCAGTGGCATGATCTTGGCTCACTGCAACCTCCACCTCCTGGGTTCAAGTGAGTCTCCTGCCTCAGCATCCTGAATAGCTGGGATTACAGGCGCATGCCACCACACCTGGCTAATTTTTGTATTTTTAGTAAAGACAGGGTTTCAGCATGTTTGCTAGGCTGGTCTTGAACTCCTGGCCTCATGATCCACCCACCTCAGCCTCCCAAAGTGCTGGGATTATAGGTGTGAGTCACCGCACACAGCCGGTTCCACCTTTTGCCCATTTAGTATGATGTTTGCTTGGTTCATCACAGATGGCTGTTATTATTTTGAGGCATGTTCTTTGGATGCGTAGTCTGTTGAGGGTTTTTGTCATGAAGGGATGTTGGATTTTATCAGAAGCCTTTCTGTGTCTATTAAGATGACCATCATATGGTCGCTTTCAATTCTGTTTATGTGGTGGATCACTTTTATTGATTTATATATTTGAGCCACCTTGCAACCCACAAGTACAGTCTACTTGATCATGGTGAATGAATTCTTGATGTATTGCTGGATTCGGTTTGCTAATATTTTATTGAGGATTTTTACATTTACATTCACCAGTGATACTGGTCTGAAGTTTTCTTTCTTTGTTATGTCTTTGTCCTCCCTAAATATGGAAAGCCTTGCAGTAACAAGTTTACCATTCCTGACTGGCTTCTATTTTAAAGAAAAGACACCAGAAACAAGGCCAAGTTTTCAAAATCACTTTATATTAATGGATGAAATAATCTTAACCCAAATAATAAATACTAACTTTACCCCAAATGGAGCTGGTTAAGGTGATGGTTTGTTATTTGTGTAAGGCTTAGACATTTGTGATCAGAGGTATAATTCTTGTTCTTACCAATATATTGATTGTTATTCAACTATTCTTAGTTATTTCTATTCAATTAGCCATACCATTCTTAATATTGATTGTACACAAAATTTTAAGACATATACAAATTTGAGAAAGACCTACTGCTAGTTCCCCCTATGGACTGCTACAACTAAGTAGAAACGCTGTCTTCAGGAATCATAATCATTAGCTTCCTCTATATTATTATTTATCATTGCATCAGTCTAGTCTCTTACCTTACATTAACAATATTGATTCTCTTGCCTATGCCATATCCATTAATCAATAAAAGCTTGGGGACATTGTTTACTTTATCAGTATCAAGCTTAGCTGCATACTCCATGCTAAGATCCAGATGAGCTTCAAATTTAAGTTATTCCATCTTAAATTGGGGCATGAGGAGCAGCCACGCAATTTCATATGTAGTAAGTTTACCAATCACTTTCCTATCAGTTATATTAATAAGTGGGTCATTTACACTATCAACTCTTATAATTATCTAGGGATAGTTATGATTAATTTTTTTCTCATGGTCACTTACCATAATGTGATTTATTTCAACTTTAAAAGAAATTACTTGAGTACTCTCGTAGACTTAACTGAAGGAGAAACGTAATGTGTATTGGGCTTTAATATGAAATATGCAGCAGGGTTATTTGCCTATTCTTCTTGCCTGAGTATGCTAACATCATTATGATAAATAGTCCTACAACAATTTCATTTTAGAAGGATTTTATAATGTGTATATTCCAGAAACTTAAACAATTAACTTTTTTGTTATGACTTTACTGCTTACAATTTTATTCCTTTGAGTATGAGTATCATACCCACTGCTTTACTCTGGCCAACTCATACATTTCCTATGAAAGACTTTACAACCACTAACCTTAGCTCTATATATGTAACATGTTTCAATCTCCATTATATTATCACCTATCCCACCACAAACATAAAAAAAAAGTTTCTCTAGTATTAAACTAATGATATTTAGATGAGATTTTTCACTTAAATTGATAGTGTAATGGGTTGAGGCCTTTTGAATGTTGGTACGGGGCAAATATATTTTCCATGGGGAAGACTATACTATAGTGAGAAAGATAATGACCCCAAAAGATAACGAGTTCTAATTACTAAACCTGTAAATGCTATATTATTTGAGAAAGGTCTTTGCAAATGTGATTAAGTTAAGGCTCGAGATGAGGACATTATCCTGGATTATCAAGGTGGGTCCTAAATGCAGAAGAAGATATGACACAAACAGGGATGGCTAAGAGAAGACGGGGCAGAGAGAGGTTTGAAGATGCTGACCCTTGAAGATTGGAGGGATGCAGCCATAAGCCACAGAATGCTGGCAGCCAACAGAGGCTGGAGGAGGCAGGGATTATTCTCTGAACTCTGGAGGGAGCATATCCCTGCTCATACTTAGGTTTCAGCCAAGACAGTGATTTTGGGCTTTAGGCCTTTAGAACTGTGAAATAATAAATTTCTTTACTTCTCTTCTCTTACAGACAATGTATTCTCTACATTGCCCAGGCTGTTTTTAAACTCTTGGGTCCAAACAATCCTCCTGCCTCAGCCTCCTGAGTAGCTAGGACTAAAAGCATGGGTCATTACACCCAGCTCTGTCATTTTAGATCACTATGTTTGTGGCCATTTGTTACAGAAGCTATTGGTAGTAGAGATGAGGTGTGTAAAAAAATACCTAAAAATGTACAAGCAGCTTTGGAATTGAGGAGTAGATACAAACTGGAAGAATTTTGAAATGCATGATAGAGAAAGTCTACACTGCCTAAACACACTATTGGTAGATAGAGGGACGTTGAAATGCTTCCAATGAGGTCTCTGAGGGAAGCAAGCAGCATGGAGGGAAAAGCTTATATGGTTTTGTTACAGATAGTTAGGTATGGGCAGGGCAGGAGAGGGCTCTCCCCAACCCACTAGGAATGGCAGGTGATGGTTCAACAATTATCACATTGCCTCTCTAAAAATGATAATTCGGTAGCCAGTGCCTATGTGCCAGAGAGAGACAATCTCCTGATAATCCACAGCTATTAACACTAAAGTGTTAATTGAAAGCAGATGCCAAGGAGAAGAACCTTCCTGGGCATGTGCACTCAGAGACAAAATGGCAAAGTATGATCTTCCAGGTACACACCACTAGAAAAAGAAAGAAAGCCTCAGATGGGCATGTGTACAATTCCCGAAACACACTGCGTGTGCTCAGTTCCCAAGGTTAAGGAGGGCACTGCACATGCGGGAAGCATTCCCCAAGGGAAGAATCATGGGAAATAATCATGGGAAACTTATGAAGTTCTAAGATCAAGGTTCAATGTGCTCTCTGACCTTCAGGTGCCCACTTGACTATCTTCCAAGAAAATGTTCCTTTCTTTCCTGTTAGAAGGCCTTTTAAAAATAAACTTACACTCCTTCTATGAGACTTTTCTTGGTCTCTTTTTCTGCTTTATACCCCTTGGTCAAATTCTTTCTTCTGAGGAGGCAAAAACTGAAGTTGCTACAGACACATGCGATATGCTGCTGGTAACTCGGGGTAACTTGGATACCTGCCACTGGTAATAGTTTGAAGAATATTCATATCTAGAATAGAATGTTAGCAGAAATAGGAACATTAAAGGTGCTTCTGTTGGGGACTCAGAAGAAAATGAAAGACATGTTGTTGGAAACTAGAAGAAAGCAACTCTTTATCTAGATTGTTCTAACTTTTACAACTCCAGTCCATGACACGATGTGGCAAGAGAGAGAAGCAAAATATCACCTTTGGATACTACTCATCGAATACCTAAATGCCTTATGAAAGGCAACCTCATAGAAGACAAGTTTCCGCATAAGCATGTATTTGATACCTTATAATATTTTAGTCAAATTAAGGAGGATTTTAGGATTGAATGGTTGCTTCTAACCACACTGGAGAAAATGGGGAAAGAAAAAGATGAGATCAGGGATTCAAATTCCCAACTCAAACTATGCAGACTCTACCAGTGTCTGAATTAAAATGCAAATTAAATTCTAAACCTTGCAGGATGCCTTCTATTAAAATGAGAACAACTGATTGAAAGTAATAGGAGCTTGAAAATTGGAATGGGGACATATGGGAAGATACCAATAAAGCTGGGGATAACAAACCTCTCAATTCTGCTGAGATTTCTTTGCCAGTTGCTGAGTGTATCTATTCCAGTTATGCATTCTGGAACCACAGAAATAACTTCAGGAACAATAACAGCTAGGGGGCAATACCTTGTAGAGCTGGGGTAAAGTTCTCTGGGAGGTTATAAATGTTATGAATTAATGTCCAATATAGGGTACTGTTTCTCCCATAGCCAAGGTTTATGGGTTAAGAATTCCAGAAAGTAGCTCATGCCATGATGTGGCAACAGAGGAAATGAAAATATCAGCACTGGATAGTACGAATCAAATGCCTTTAAAAAGGCAACATTGCAAAAGGAGAGCTTCTCAGTGACCATGAAATGGAAATGGCCCTACTAGTATTACCCTTAGTGATCCAATAGAAAAAATTTTGATTTCCATCTTACAGTGTTTCTCTCTGTGTGCCTAGAAGTCTCAGTGTCACAGGGAGAAATGCTTTCACCCAGAGAGACCCAAATTACACTCTTGAATTTGATATATATGAAATATAGGAGATAGTATAGGGCATGTCTGAGTACTATTGTGTCCTATAATTAAAGTAAATGGAAAAATACAACAATTCAAATCAGGCAGGACTATTAATGGTCTAGACTCTGCAACAATGAAGGTTTGGGTCACTCTAGTAGGCAAAGGGAATATGAAATGTGCAGTGGAAGAAAATAGTTCTAAATGAGAGCTGTGACCATGTAATCACTGATACAAACAAGGACTCTAATTGTTATGATTGTTTCTTAATTATTTTGTTATGAATATGTTTGGGAGCTGTAGCACTGTGTGAGGCAGGGCAAGTCTCAGTGGCACACGCCATGGAGCTTCCCTCTCTTATCGCATTCACATCCAATATAAGATATATTAATAATAGTTAATTTTACATCACAGTATTTAAGTTACAGAATTATAGAGGAGAAAAGCAAACATCATCCAATGACTATGCATTGTGTTGGTGACAAAAAGGTTAGTGTGTTTTCAATTGTATGTTGGACAGTTGGCAAAAGTATGACTGTTATAGTTTTAATTTGCATACTAGTTAGGCTTAAGTGGATACGTATGTATAGGTGCCAAGTTGCTAAGAGTAAAATATGACATTTAGTTTTATATATCAACTTGGATGGACTATATTACCTACCTATTCAATTAAATACTACTCAAGATGTTGCTGTGAAGAGATTTGTAGTTGTGGTTAACGTCGACAATCAGTTGACTTCCAGTAAAGGAGAATATCCTTGATAATCTATGTGGATCTGATCCAATTACTAAAAACCTGGAGAACAAAGCTCAAGGAACTACAAAATTGGAGAAGAGAAAAGGGATTTTCTCTAGAACTCCTGATATACCTTGGATCTGCACCAGGAAAACCCAATTCAGATAACTGACCTCAAGAACTGTAAGACTCTTAAGTTTCTGTTGTTTTAAGCCACTCATGTTGTGGTACTACATTACGGTGCCAACAGAAAACTCGTATAGGACAGATAAGCAGGCAGAAGGAAAATAGGTCTACGGGCAGACAGGCTGGAGGGCAGGAAGAAGATCAGGATTTGAGTGGACAGTCAGGAATGCAGGTGGGTAGGACACAATTAAACAAGTAGATAGGGACCCTAGAGAAAGATGAAAGAGAAGGGAAGGCAGACTAGAGGACAGTAGATAGAAGAATGGGCAGGAGGGAAGAAGGGCAGGTAAGCAGAAGTGGGATGTGGGCAGTCAGGCAGGGGATGGGAGCAGGGGACGGAAACGGGATGCTAGGTGGAGGCCCTCAGAGCCAGTCCTTGTCCCCACAAGGGTTAGATAGCCTCCTGCAACTCAGAGGCAGAGGTTGCAGCTTGAAAGCTGGTAGAAAGGGATCTCATTCAACCATCTCCATGGAGGGGCCCAGGCAAACCCCTGCACAGCATCTGGCCCCTAACATCTCAGCTTCCAATACCTGCCCTGCCTCATACAGTGCTACAGCTCCCATCCCTGACCACACACCCACACCCACACTCATGCTGAACTCTACTGGTGGCTCAGATGGGGGCAGTAAAGTCCCCAGCCTGAGTGTCTTTCAGCTCCTGTATCTGCACCTTCTGCCTGAGGGGTCAGGGCAGGCTCCTTTAGCTGTACCTGGAAAAGGGTAGGTGATAAATGGAGGAGATAGAGCCTGTGTGCTGATGGGTGAGCTGGCAGGTGTGGTGTGTCCAGTGGGCAGCAGGGGTCAGGCTGTAGATGGTGTCATTCTGGTGAAAGGCATTTCTTATAAGAGGAAAAATCCCCAGGTTGTTTGGATCCCCAGTGGCCTGGATGTTGGACTGAGAATTCCTGAAATATAGGGTGCAGAAGAGACAAGAGTCTGGACTGCCTCTGACTTGGAGGTGGAGTGTTGTCTGGGTGGAGATGGCCTCAAGTAGTGGGAACAGGCAACTCTGAGGTCTTTGTCATTTCTATGTTATATCCCTTGATTCTCAGACATTTATAAGAAGGCATGAACAGTCTGGTTATATGTGAGCTAGGATTCAGGGGTCTGTCTCTGAGTCATGGTTTGTTCTGGTTTGGAATGGAGCTTGGTCAATAGCTGCATCATCCTTCAGGGGAGGGGAGCCTCCAAACTGCCCCACAAGCCCTTCATGTACATCCATTCTAGTTGGATAAAGAAGGACCCTGACCTTGAAGCATTATCACTGACCTGTCCAGCTGAAGGCTGCCCTGGTGGCTGAAGGCACACTTCATTATGGTGTCCAGGGTCATCAAGATGGGCTGAAAGACCTCCAGAAGGAAACCTTGGCTGATGAGCTCCTCCCATTTGTCCTGTGGTGGGAGGGGACATGGACCTCCTTAATTTTCTCAGAAGTCCTTTGTTAATAAGGCTTAGCTTTTCCCTGTATCTGAGATTTCCTGTTCAGATTTTTCTCTAATTGCAGAGAAGATGCATTATAACATATTAACTGGAAATCAAGTGTTTGTAAAATGACATCTGTACTCTCAAAAACTGCATTGCAAAATTAAAACTAGCTTCTCATATGATCAGAATTAACTTTTGGATATTGTTTACCTGTGTAATCACTTGGTTGATGAGAAATGTATATATATATATATTTAGAGGATAAAAACTAGGAGGACTCTTCATTGTTCCGAAAGCAGAAGTAGACCTGAGTGATTGTGGAAACCTCAGCATTAGGGAGCAAATATATCAAGGCAACAGGAATCTAAGAGGACAGTATGGGCAGCCCTAGTGTAGGGACATGGGGCCCTTCAATTTTTTTTCATTCAACAAACAACTGCTGAGTAGAGTTAGATAAGAAATAAGAGAGTCCTGATCGTATGGTAGGTTCTGGCTCTGATAATGTAGATCTGGTGTCTATTTTACTCCTTACATGGCTCAAATCCATGCAGAAGTTCTGGGCCCCAGGTCAGAGCCTGGGTTGCTGATATCCGGACCTATGCACCCTGCCACTGAAGCTGCCATTGCTCAGGCCAGCCAGGGGAAGGGCATCCTGCTGTCTAGCATAATCAACCACTCTTCCAGGTTATTGTGCTAGATATTTCAAAGTGGGAGAAGGAGGACTCATGTTGTTCCACGTGGCTGTGCCTGTGGCTGTCTGTGGGACAGAGGATTGAGAGCGAAATTGGTGAGAGTGTGTGCTGTGAGTGGGTGTGTGGAGGAGAGAGAGACATGGACTCACAAGCATCACTGGCATGGAGTCTGCCATGAGCCCCACATAGGGCTTTAGAATGTCACAGTGGAAGAGGGGTCAGCTTCTGCCAGTGCTAGAACTAGGTGTCCCTATTCAACAGGAGCAAACCTTACCTTGGTATACAAATGGATGTGTATATGTGGGGTGGGGTAGGGGTAGGGAGGTGAGATCCCAGGGACTAATGGACACAATTTGGGTGGGAAGAGAAGGTGGTTCTTGCAGGGAGAAAATCCAGAAGATACATCATGAGCAAAGATTTTTAAAAAGTCACGTGCATTTCAAACATGACTTTGCTAATTGGGTGTGTACATCCATATGCTTGTGACAGCTGTGAGATAAAGGTTGAAGAGGAGTTGGGGAAGGTCAAGGAAGGACTTACATAAGTGTTAGACTGAGCATGTCTGGAGAGAACTCAGAAGTGGAAGAACCTCAGGAGGGCTCACACCAGCATTAGGAAGGGGGAAGGTCTTGGCAGAAGAAGGGCGATGAGGCTTGATTTAGGGATAGGGTCATGACAGTGGTGTTGTTCACCTGTTGTTCTCCGTGAACCTAGAGACAGCGCTTGGCAAACCTAACTGGCAAGAGGACTAAAGACCTTGTTTACAGCTATGTTCCAATCCAGGGATCCAGGAATCTGTAGGGACCACTAACCTTTGGGTCACAAAGTTGAGGAAAGGCTTTAATAGGATCCTGGGAACTGCCAAATAAAGTAGCCCTGGAGGCAATTGTGGTTCAGACCATGAGCTGCTATCAGTTCTTGGTGGCTTTCAATTGGCAATTTTTCCTGTGTCACCTTTCACTTGCCTCCCATTCTCTTCTGTCTCTGTCCTGAAGGTCAATGTGAGCTCAGGCAATCAGACTCAATGTTCCAAGAGTAGAACACCCAGAAGGCTAGGAAGCTGAATTGCTGAAAAATATAGGCTGAGTCTTCAATAACAATAAATGAGACAAGAGTCATGGGTTTTTCTACATTGGTGGTGGTTTAGTCAACCATGGCCTAGGACAGGCAACAAGTAGAGGTTCCAAATCCAAGTCAGCATAGATACAAAATTTGTTTTACGGATCTGGGGCAATTTACGTTTCTGATCACCTCAATTTGCTTAAAAAAGAGAAAGAGAAGAAAATTAAGAAATACAGTGCAAACAACAATTTTAAATGCTCAGAACTAAGTAAATATTGTTGGACATATGCTGAGTTGCAGCCTAAGGGAATGATTGGTAAAATATTTAGGGCCAATGGCTGAACTGACACATTCTTCTGAAATTTTGCAGACTTGAGGGCATGCACCCAACAGGAAAGGGCTGCTGCAGCCAGGATGGGGTTTCACGCTCACCTGATCTCCCCATGATCATCTTCATGTAGTCAGTCATGCAGTAGGAAGTGGGCTGTGCTCCGCCATAGCCAATGAGGAGAGGTCCTTGGGACTCTCTTTACCTATTTCAAAATTTGTTTTAGTTTTTGGTCATTTTGGAGTGTCATGAATGGAAAGACAGATCAATGAAGACATTTGCTTAGTTCTAGTCATTGGAATGGAGGGACGGGCAGGTCGACTTCAGGGATATTATTCTGGATCTATCTGCATAAGTTAGGGACTTGGAACAACTTTCATGGCCTGGGCAGCGATTGAATCTTTTTCTGTCTCCCCAGGACTTTCCCTGAGCCTGAGTCTGTGCCCCTGTTGGGTAAACTGTATGGCTCAGAGAAGCTACAGGTATCAGAAACCTCAATTCCCTGCAATCTCCTTCTTCTTTTCTCTGTGTTCAATCCACATCCCCTTGGTAAGTACCCCTCCATGTGGCCCCCTACCTTGATTTGTGCCCCCACTTAGTGCTGACAGTTAAGTGGTGGTTGGACACTGTCTTTTCACCCCTTTCTGTCCCTGGAGTTTCTCCTTTTCCTCCTTCCTTTGTCTCTCCACACACTTATGCTAATCATCCCACTATGCCAGGCTCTTGCTGGGTGCTGGAGCACAGGGTGGGGGTGATAAGTTCTGCTCCAGGAACTCAGAGTTCCAGTGTGTGGGAGGAGAGCCAGGAGGTCAGCACACATTATTCAATGGTGCAATTTCAATATCAGTAAGCTTTGCCAGCTGGACATCATTCAGGTCATCCTCATGAGGATCCACGTCCTCTTCACATGTACCCATTTGGGTTTCAACTCCAAAACAACTCGCTCTTGCTCTGGAGATTCCTTCAGTCTCAAGTAAAGGGAGCCAATTTATCCCTACACCTGACCTCACCCATCTAGGTCATACGAATGAACTCTTTTCTTGCAGACTGACACGTCCTGACATTTCTGCTGAAGGTTTTCATCGACCATGACCTCTACAGGGCAGGGATTCCTCAGATGGGTTCCCATGCTTCTGGGAAAGTTTGGGGCCAGGCAAAGAGGATGACATTGAGTGCTTGAGCAGGGAAACATCTAGAAGTCTTTTTCCTTGAGAAGAATTCAGGTTGTTGGGGGTGCTCGGCCTGGAGAAGAGGAGACTCAGGAACAAGCAGGCATCACCCTCCATGGACAATAAACAGCACAACACACTTCAGATCTGCAGAAGAAGGGCTTAGGTGACAGAGCTGAGGACCAGAGGCTGCAAATCTTGGAAAGAGTCAGCGCCCCTTGGCTGGGATGAGCTAGGACTGTAGAGGTAGTTTGGACGTGCCTTTGAGACCATGTGCTCTTCACACAAGGCTTTTCCCTATGACGGCTAGCCAGGCTCCCAGAGCCCAACCCTCCATGCCCCCCAACTCCTCTGTCCAGCTTCTTACTACCTTCTGTTGTGCCCAAAGAGTTAGAAGGAGGGAGGGAACAGGAACTTCTGGAGAGCCTTGATTTATGCCCACCGCCCCCTTAGTGCTGACAGTGCCAGCAGCAGTTAGAGCAGGGCTGACTTGAGCAGCAAGAGAAGCAGGCCCAGCAGTGAGTCTGCTTGGAGGAGCCCTGAGATGCAAAACCCTGGAAGAAAACCTAAGCAATACCATTCAGGACATAGGCATGAAAAAAAGACTTTATTACTAAAACACCAAAAGTGATGGCAACAAAAGCCAAAATTGACAAATGGAATCTAATTAAACTTAAGAGCTTCTGCACAGCCAAAGAAACTATCATCACAGTGAACATGTAACCTACAGAATGGGAGAAAATTTTTACAATCTATCCATCTGACAAAGGGCTAATACCCAGAATCTACAAAGAATTTCAAGAAATTTACAAGAAAAAAAACAACCCCATCAAAAAGTGGGCAAAGGATATGAACAGACACTTCTCAAAAGACATTTACGTAACTGACGAACATATGAAAAAAAGCTCATCATCACTGGTCATTAGAGAAATGCAAATCAAACCACAATGAGATACCATTGTAGGTTTTAAGAATGCATTAGGTATTTGTCCTAATGCTCTCCCTCCCCTTGCCTCCCCACTCTCCAACAGGCCTCAGTGTGTGATATTCCCCTCCCTGTGTCCATATGTTCTCCTGTTCAACCCATACTTATGAGTGAGAATAAGCAGTGTTTACTTTTTTGTTTCTGTGTTAGTTTGCTGAGAATGATGGCTTCCAGCTTCATCCATATCCCTGCAAAGGAAATGAATCCATTCTTTTTTTTCCTATGGTTACATAGTATTCTGTAGTGTATATGTGCCAAATTTTCTTTATCCAGCCTAACATTGATGGACAGACATTTGGGTTGGTTTCAAGTCTTTGCTCTTGTAAATAGAGCTGTAATAAACATATGCATGCATGTGTCTTCATAGTAGAATAATTTATAATCCTTTGTATATATACCCGGTAATGGGATTGCTGGGTCAAATGGTATTTCTGGTTGTAGATCCCTGAGGAATCACCAAACTGTCTTCCACAATGAGTGAACTAATTTACACTCCCACCAACAGTGTAAAAGTGTTCCTATTTCTCCACATCCTCTCCAGCATCTGTTGTCTCCTGATTTTTTTAATGATCGTCATTCTAACTGGGGTGAGATGGTATCTCATTGTAGTTTTAATTTGCCTATCTCTAATGACCAGTGATGATGAACTTTTTCCCTTATGTTTGTTGGCTGCATAAAGGTCTTCTTTTGAGAAGTGTTTGTTCATATCTTTCTCCCACTTTTTATGGAGTTGTTTTTTTCTTTTAAATTTGTTTAAGTTCCTTGCAGATCTTGCATATTAGATTTTTATCAGCTAGGTAGCTTGCAAAAGTTTTTTCCCATTCTGTAGGTTGCCTATGCACTCTAATAATAGTTTCTTTTTCTGTGCAGAAGTTATTTAATTTAATTAGATTCCATGGGTCAATTTTGTCTTTTGTTGCCATTGCTTTTGGTGTTTTAGTCATGAGATCTTTGCCCTTGCCTATGTCCTTAATGGTATTGCCTAGGTTTTCTTCTAGGGTTTTTAAGGTTTTGAGTTTTACATTTAAGTCTTTATTCCATCGTGAGTTAATTTTTGTATAAGGTGTAAGGAAGGGGTTCAGTTTCAGTTTTCTGCAAATGGCTGGCCAGTTTTCCATATATGACTGGCCAGTTTTCCCAACACCATTTATTAAATATGGAATCATTTCACCATTGCTTGTTTTTGTCAGGTTTCTCAAAGATCAGATGGTTGTAGATGTGTGGGACTGTAAATTAGTTTGTTTGTCCTTATTTGTGAAATGAGGCTTACACTGCCCTGAATTTTACAGAATGGTCTGGAGAACTGAGACATAAAATACATGTAAAAGTGACATATTAAGTAAGCTCTTATAGTTTCCACTTCCTGGTACTCAGGAGTGAGTTTGTAAAAAATTACAAGTCTAAGAGTCAATTTGCCCAAAGACCCATTGTATCTAACAAAAAATAAAATTTTTTGCTTAGTCTTCCTACTTATTTCTATACATTTAAACATTTTTTTCCTGTGTTTTGTGTTTGCTGTTGTTCTGTAGCAGAACATAAATATGTAGTTACCAGTTTTCAGCTTCATTCTAGGAGAAAGGCCACCATACCATTTTCTCAATGTTAGGCTGTTGTGGCTGGCTCATTTGGAGTTTGTCATTGTTTGTTTGTTTTTAAAGTGAAAGAAAGTTTATTAGGAAAGTAAAGGAATAAAGAATGGCTACTCAATAGGCAATGCAGCCCCAAGGGCTTCTGGTTGCCATAAATTTTGGCAAATTTATGACTCACTATATATGTGTGCATAATGTCAGGAAGTGGTAGGTGAGAGATCTTAGGATGCATTGGAGGCACCATATGATACAGAAGACAGACTTTGGGAGCCACATATGACCAAGGTCAAGTTACTTCATTTCTCAGGCTTCAACTTGTTTTTTTGTAAAGTGGAAATAGTGAAGCCTACTTGGGAGAATGGAGATAGCATATGTAATGTGCCTGGCACATAGTAAGAGTTCAGTCTTATTTGATATTATTATTATTCCAGATAAGAGTCTAACTTGGCAGAAGTTGATGTATCTGTTACACCATAAGCTACGTTACTTATGTGATGCTCAAACAAAATTATTCTTTTTGAAATGCACCCAAATTGGACAAATATGAGAATTCTTCTCCACATCCTCTCCAGCATCTTTTGTCTACTGATTTTTTAATGATTGTCATTCTAACTGGCATGAGATGGTATCTCAATGTGGTTTTGATTTGCGTTTCTCTAATGACCAGTGATAATGAGCTTTTTCTCATATGTTTGTTGGCTGCATAAATGTCTTCTTTTGAGAAGTGTCTATTCATATAATTCACCCACTTTTTGATGTGGTTGTTTGATTTTTTCTTGTACATTTGTTTAAGTTCTTTGTAGATTCTGGATATTAATCCTTTGTCAGATGGGTAGATTGCAAAAATTTTTTCCCATTCTGTTGGTTGCTGGTTTACCCTAATGATAGTTTCTTTTGCTGTGCAGAGGAAACCATCATTCTCAGCAAACTGACACAAGAACAGAAAACCAAACATGGCATGTTCTCACTCATAAATGGTTGTTGAACAACGAGAACATATGGGCACAGGGAGGGAAACATCACACACCAGGGCCTGTCAGTGGGTTTGGGGGGCTAGGGGAGGGAAAGCAGGGAGCAGGGGGATAGGGAAGGGACAGCATTAGGAAAAATACCTGAAGTAGAAGATGGGGTGATGGATGCAGCAAACCCTCATGGCACATGTATACTTATGTAACAAACCTGCACGTTCTGCACATGTACTCCAGAAATTAAAGTATAATGTAAAAATAAAAAATAATAATTAAGGCATTTGACTTCCTATTGAGGAAGTTAATAGTTTAACTTATTATGCAAAATAATAATTTATTTAATCTGATGTTAAGCAAATAAACTCTTTCATTAGTTGGGGAAGTGTGAAGTTTAAATGACTGTATTGACCTCAATTAATTAATTAATTAAGAGATGGAATCTACTCTGTTGCCCAGGCTGGAGTGCAGTGGCACACTCTCACCTCATTGCAACCTCTGCCTCCTGGTTCAAGCAATTCTCCTGCCTCTGCCTCCCAATTAGCTGGAATTACAGGCACCTGCCACTGTGTCTGGCTAATTTTTGTGTTTTTGGTAGAGATGAGGTTTCGCTGGTTGGCCAGGCTGGTCTCATACTCCTGACCTTAGGTGATCTGCCCACCTTGGCCTCCCAAAGTGCTGGGATTACAGGTGTGAGCAACCGCACCTGGCCCTCAATGTCCTCTTAAATTTAATAATTTTGAGTTGGCCCATTTATATTTAATATGCTTCTTTTCCATCTCCTCTGGAGGCTCACACTTCTCCACCCAACATTTTAAAAACTGGGTGGAAAAGGATGAGCCTTTAGAGGAGATGGAACAGAATAACACTTTGGATATATTTAAGGTTTCACTGTGCTATCCTTCAAAGGAACTGGAAAGACCAACACAGCTGGTATAGCCTATAGGTCACATGGAGAAAGGAAAAGTGACCTTGGAATTCTCAGTCTGGAGAGAAGGAGCTTAGGGGCAGTCCGTTTTTTTTGTTTTTTGTTTTGTTTTGTTTTTTACTTCATTTTCTTTTCTGTAAGATAGCACTAAATCCAGATAACCCATATGGGCTCCTGTAGTTGCAGCAATGAATACATTTTACTGTAGTACTGCTTTCCATATCTATCTGTCCTCTCCACCAGACTGTGTGCTGGCCTACCTTTGGTCCATTTTTGTGTCCTGGTATTGCCCAGCATTGGCAGAGGGACAGAGCAGCACAGTGAGAGTCAGGAATGGCTTTATGCTTCCTTACTGAAACTTTTCATTCTCTTACCTCCAGGCTACTGACTGGAGAAAATGATGCAACCATGTGCCAGTGACCTTTTGCATGGAACCTGCTATGCAAATTCTAGTAGTTTCTAAGTCTTTTAACACCTGGCTTGCCAATTCCCCCCCCCCCAGCAATAACCATAGCACCTGTTCTGAATCTCTGCTCTACTCAGCCATTTAATATCTTCCCTGCCCCTGCCATGGCAGAAGATGCTTCAGGATTCTCTAAAAAATAAAGCTAGGTTATCCAGCATCAGAGATACATTCTGCCTGTTTCCTCCTCCCACTCTTTCTATTTTGCTTATGTGTTTGTCTTCCCAGTTGAACCATTTCAAAACCCAAACTACTGTGTTAATTAGGAGCAGAATGAAGTGATCACTTCCCAACCTTGATGCTTCCATAAAAATATCTAGGACTACTCAGCAGGCTGAGGTGGGAGGATCACTTGAGCCTAAGAGGTTGAGACTTCAATGAGCTGTGATAGAACCACTGTACTTCAGCCCTGGTGACACAATAAGACTGTCTAGGACTGACTGTCTATGAAGTTTCTGTGCCTTGTCCTTTCTGGATCATCCATTCTATTCAATGCCCCATTTAACCCCTTCAGCCTCCCTGGCCATGTGTTTTCTCTCTTATTGGCCCTCTCTCAGCACCTTCTATCCTTCCTATTAGTGCCATTTCCTTGAGGAACAAGCAACAGGCTCCTTGTCTTGGGAATAACTATTATTTTACTTTACTCATCTTCTATTTACCTACCTTCCTACACTCTACCTTCTACTTATTCTCTTAATAGACAAAATCTTGACCTGGGATGTCTCTATTTCTTCATTGCCACTTGCTTTGTAGGCCATTGGGCTACATTTCTTACCCTGCTATTTCTAAAATCTCCTTAAACTCCTAGTATATCTCCTTAGTTCAAGTGAATTAAATAACTGTTTATAAAACATCTATTGCCTGCCCAGCTCAAAGATGGGCTCCAGGCAAATTCAAGAAATGAAACATTGGGAGAAATGCCTGATGTAGGTGATGGGGGAATAGAGGCAGCAAACCACCATGGTATGTGTGTACCTATGCAACAATCCTGCAAGATCTGCACATGCACTCCAGAACTTAAAGTACAATTAAAAAACAAAGAAAGAAAGAAATGATTAAACAAAAAAATGTTTAAACCATCATAATTTTAAAGCCAAATTAGAAAGATAAGCTGAATATGCAAAGAGATACAGGAGGAAGCTGTACAGGATTTCTTTTTTATTCTTTTTAAAAATTTTTCTGGCCATATGGTATGTGTATATGTTTATGGGATACATGAGATGTTTTGATACAGGCATGCAATGCATAATAATCACATCAGGTAAAATGGAATTTATTCCTTGTGTTACAAATAATCCAATTATGCTCTTGTTAATTTTAAAAGTTCAATTAAATTGTTATTGACTATAGTCACCCTGTTGTGCTATTAAATACTAGGTCTTATTTATTCTTCATTTTTCTGTTCCCACAATTCCCCCAACTGGTAACCATCCTTCTATTCTCTATCTCCATGACTTTCATTGTTTTGATTTTTAAGATCCCACAAGTGAGAACATGTGATGTTTGTCTTTCTGTGCCTGACTTATTTCACTTAACATAATGACTCCCAGTTCTATCCATATTGTTGCAAATGACAAGATATCATTTATTATGGCTGAATAATACTCCATTGTGTATTTATACCACATTTTATTTATCTATTCATCTGTTGATGGACATTAACGTTACTTCCAAATTTTGGTTATTGTAAGCAGTGTTGCAACAAACATGGAGTGCAGATATCTCTTTGATATACTGATTTCCTTTCTTTAGGGTATGTACCCTGCAGTGGGATTGCTGGATCATATGGTAGCTCTATTTTTAGTTTGTTGTTGTTGTTTTGCTTTTTGTTTTTTGAGGAAACTCCAAACCATTTTCCTAGAATTTCTGATTATGGAATGAATGACAAATGAAACCAGGGAATGAAGTATCAAATGAGAGGCATAAAAACAAAGGCTTTAATTTTTCATCAAATAGATCCCTGTAGACTGGTGGTTAAAGAAATCTTTGAGAAAGAGATAAAAAGTGTTTTTGAGGAACACTTTGAGAAGAGCAAAAGATACACAGGACAGGGGATGGAGATAGGGGTGGGATTGGGGAAGACAGATTCTTGTTGCCTTTCCTATCTCAGTGAATAGAAACTGTGAAAAGAAAATATCCTGGGACCCCAAATCACTAAGCTAAAGGGAAAATTCAAGCTGGGAACTGCTTAGGGCAAACCTGCCTTCCATTCTATTCAAAGTTATCACTTTGCTCAGTGAGATAAATGCATATCTGATTGCCTCCTTTGGAAAGGCTAATCAGAAACTTAAAAGAATGCAACCATTTGTCTCTAACCTACCTGTGACCTAGAAACCCCTTCCCTGTGGCAAGTTGTCCCACCTTTCCAGACCAAACCAATGTTCACTTTTAATATGTTGATTGATGTCTCATGTATCAAATGTATCAAATGTATAAAACCAAGATGTGTTCTGATGACCTTGGGCTCATGTCGTCAGTACCTCCTAAGGGTGTGTCATGGGCACACATCCTCATCCTTGGTAAATTAACTTTCTAAATTAATTGAGGCCTGTCTCAAATTTTGGGGGTTCACAAAACATAGGAATTATCCTAGACTTTCTTACTGTGCCTACATCCAGTCACCAACCCCCATCAAATATACACCCCAATATCTCTTCCATTCATTCTTGCTTGTCTGTACTACTCTTCCTGGAGCAAATTGAGTGTCAGGCTGCTTATACTTGTGGCCCAATAATGAGATGCAGATGAACTAGGGAGGAAGAGAGTTTTTATTTCTGTAACTGGTTACAGGGAGAAGGCCTGGGAAATATCACCAGACAAACTCAAAATTATAAAGTTTTTTCAAAGCATATATTCCTTCTATAAAACTCTTGGTGGGCTTTTGTTACATTCCAGCCTTTGTGTAAGGGCACTGACTCTTATCAGTTTTTAATACTTAACCATTCAGTCAGTGCTGAAATAGTTGTTACAGAGGCCTGTGTTAATGAGACCTGACCTGCTACAATCTCCACTGTCAATTTGTGCATGATTTCTATCATGCTTATATATTTAATCATGAGAATTTTAATGAGATGGGGCGTAGTAATCTTTATGGATACTTTCTACGGAGAGGGAGTTATCATTATGGGGCACCAAATGCAGTGTTGGAGTGGAAGAAGTTGATCTGTCCCAAGTAGTACTCTGTTTCTGGGGCTTAGAGGCAACACCTGCCAACACATAACAATATACAACAGCAACACGTATAAATAGGTTGTTGCTGTTTTCTTCTGAAGTTTAAGTTGTCTAGCTCTTAGTTTGCAGGGCTTTATGAAAGCATGGTTTAGGTTTCAGTGAGTCCCAGTTAGGAAAAATGGGGAAAAAGGAAAAAATTAAAAACATTATTTTGGAGACTTGTAGCCAGAAAAATCAGAATTCTATCCAAACTGCAGAAAATAAAATTGAAAAAATATTAGAGAAGACTAAAATCAAACAATAAGTGTATTATAGTTTTGAAACATAATTTTTTTCTTTCCAGTTTCCCATTTTTACTGAGAAAAAATTATGCTAAGACTGGTTTGCTTTATTGTACTCAGCCTATTTGTATAATGTACAGCAAGAGTAATTTTTTTCCATAAGCTCTTTTGAAATTGGCTTTGATGAAACTCTGTTCCATAGAAGAAATCTTAGATAAGACTTTTTAGCGCCAAGCCGTGGTGTTGGTTTGTACCCTTATATACCTATGAGTTGAGTAGATTCCTCTCCTCTTGGGGTTCCAAGATAACTTGGGGCTCCTGGACCTGTTAGAAAGTGACATTCTTTACTTATCACAGGTCAGAAACCCAATAAAGGGATTGGGGAGATAAGGTATGAGGCATTTCCTCTAGGGGCTTTTATTAGCTTTACAAGTCAGGTTTGATTTCTTAAAGGAAAGCATGCCATTACAATCAAAGCTTTGGTAAAATAAAAGTTTCCCCAATTGTGCCTGTTGCAAAAGAAAACAGATTCTTATTGCCTTGTGCAAATAACTATAATTAAAAATACTCACAAAAGGTTTTCATATTTTGGAGGAATCAGGTAAAGAGAAACAAATATGCTCCAAATTTTGCTCACAGTAGTATACTTTTCTTAATTGGTAAAGCTGTTAATAGCTCAAAAGAAAAGTTTCCTTGACTCTGAAAAGCAAAACAAAGGATCAACAGTGTTTTAAGCAAAAAGTCAAAAAGATCACTTCAGTATTTTATTTAGTTTACGCAGTTAATTCCTGTTCTGCTTGATATCAATGAATATTTTATCTCTTCAAGAGTTCTGAACATTTTTCCTCTATTCTGATGTTACAATCTCCAAAGTTATCAGAAACCTGCATTCGACGCACCTATTAGAGCTTTATTGCTTATTATAAAACCACCTTCTAAAGAAGACCTAGACAAGACAACAATTGTTTATGGATGACAACAAGTTTTAGGGTAGCCATAGTTAAAGACACAATTGACAAGGAAAACTGTTACCTCTGTGGCACACAATAATTTGACATAACAAGTATATTATTACTGATAATGTACACTAAGATTTAGCAGAATTATATGTTTCCCATAATTTGGAACACATACCAATAACATATTTATACATAGATAACCCCCAAAAGGAAACATCATTTTATATTTGACAATGTTTCCTGTACAGTTTTTATACCAAATAAGCCTAATTTTGCTTTTACATTAGGAAAATATTAATGTTAAGCCCAATTTTTAATAAAACCTTACAGGCATATTTACCCAGTTTTAATGGTTGACCATAAGGTAAGATTTTCATAAATCTTTTATAATCCTTTACAAAAGACTTTTGTTAAAGAGTGGATTAATGCTCAAAGAGAAACCTGTTGTGCTTTTATTTTAATTTTTAATTTATGGAAAAACAAATTAATACCACTTTAACATTAGCCAATATGTTTACACACAAAATTTTTTTACAATTAATTTTCTCATAAACCTTCTGCAACTTGCTTAAATCTTTAACTTTATTTCTATCTAACTTAAAACAATCCTTTAACCTTTTAATTGAGGCCAAAGTCTACATTCCAACACCTCCTTTTAATCTTTTTACCAAAAGTATACTTTTGAAGAGTATACTTTTGGTTAAAAAAAAAAAAGTATACTTTTCAAAAGTATACTTTTCTTACACACGTTGTATGCAAAACTGTTTTTTCAGTAATCTCAAGTAAATGTTACATGGTTAACTCTTAGCAATCTTTACTTTTGGTGAAAACTTTGGTAAGTTTGGGATTTTAATTATGTACTAGGTGTGAAGCCTAGGACCTAAACAAGAGTACACATAAGGTCTGACTCTTTCTAGCACCTAATTCAATGTGTCTAAAATCTTACCTAGCCATAAAGCAAGCAAGTTATACAGTTAAGAGTTATAGTGGCATATCATGAAGCATTTAGGAGGCCTAATTACCTTTAAATTATACAACAATTTTACATAAATTCCCTTTCATAAATTCTTTTTGTGACTTACACAGACCATCTATGACATGCTTGGACATTTTGACTAATTCTAACCATCCATCTTTCTAAAACAACCTGTCATTTTATTCTAGGACTAAATTTACCATACAAGATTCTCTTTCATATAACATTATTTTTCTTTAAGCTTTTTTACTAAAAATACCTTTTTTAAAAATAACTTTCTTTATATCTCTCTTATTTCCTGGTTCCTTTTACCTTGTTTTACATATACACTCTAAATAAGCTTTGAATTAGACAAAAATTATTTACCTTTAAAAAGAAATACAATTGGCACTGTGGGCCCTCCCATCCTCACATAGTTGATGTCAAAGTTAAGTGAGACAAGACCTGGCAAGATGACCAAATAGGAACATCTGTAGCTCCCAGCAAGATCAATGCAGAAGGCGGGTAATTTCTCCATTTCCAACTGAGGTACCTGGCTCAGCTCACTGGAACTGGTTAGACAGTGGGTGCAGCCCATGGAGGGTAAGCTGAAGTGGGGTGGGAAATCACCTAACCCAGAAAGCACAAGGGGTTGGAGAACTCTCTCCCCTAGCCAAGGTAAGCCATGAGGAACTATGGCATAAGTAACGGTGAACCCCAGCCCAGATACTACAATTTAATCACAGTCTTCACTACCCAAAGACCAGGAGATTCCCTTGGGTGCCTATGCCACCAGGGCCCTGGGTTTCAAGCAAAAACTGGGAAGCCATTTGGGCAGACACCAAGCTAGCTGCAGTTTTTTTTTTTCATGGTACAGTGGTACCTGGAAGGCCAACAACACAGAACCATTCACTCCTTTGGAAAGGGGATTGAAGCCAGGGAGCCATGTGGTCTAGTTCAGTGGAATCCCACTGTCATAGAGCCCAGCAAGCCAAGATCCACTGGCTTGAAATTCTCACTGCCAGCACAAGCAGTCTGAAATTGACTTGGGACATTCTCAAGCTTAGTGGGGAGAATGGTGTCTGCCATTACTGAGGCTCCAGTAGGTGGTTTTCCCCTCACAGTGTAAATAAAGCCACCAGGAAGTTGCAACTGGGCAGAGCCCTCCACAGTCCCGCTGTTTATTCTTCCCACTAAACATTCCCCTACAGGGTTAATAGGACAAATGGTTCCAGGACTATGCTTTCTAGAATGGGTTTTTTGCTCACGTACCAATACTAAAACTGTCTCCCTATAATCACTTATTAATTAAGTAATCCATTCAGGGTGCAGACAGTGCAGTCAACTGCTAGGTTATGATCCTGATATTATCAGGATTCCTTTAAGTAAAAGGCAATTCAAGGCAGCTTTGCCCCTGTTGTTAGATCTGCAAACAGTATTATCCGATTACATGGGGCAAATAGAAAATGCTTTTCCTGCTAATAAGCTCCTTCAGTTCTCATCTGGCACTCCTGTAATTATTCCCTACAAAGGTAGTTTACTCCCCCATACCTAATGCTTTGACAACCTTTACTGATGGGTCAGGTAAAAAAGGAAAGGTAGCTATCTGGTGGAGACCTCATAATTCAGTCACTCAATCTGGATTTACTAGCACTCAGAGAGCTAAAATTGGAGCCCTGATTCTGGCCCTGGAACTATTTTCCACTCAGCCCATAAATATTGTTAGTGACTCTGCATACTCCGTTTATGTGTTACAAAATCCTGAAACAGCTTTAATTCAGTCTAATCTTGAGCCTACCCTATGTGCTCCTTTTCTTTGACTTCAGCAATTGTTAGATCAGTGCACACATCCTATCTTTATCACACATATTCGAGCCCACAGCTCACTGCCTGGCCCATTGGCTTATAGCAATGAACAAGCAGTCTTACAAGTAATGATGTCCCTGCTTGCCCAAGCCACGCAATCACACCAATTTTTCCATCAAAATTGGAGAAACCTGACTAAGCAATTTCAACTTACTCAGGGACTGGCTAAGTAAATTATCCTACAATGCCCAGACTGCCAGCTGACAGGCACATCCCCTCCTTCAACAGGAGTTAACCCTAGGGGACTAGAACCTAATCAGTTATGAGATACAAATGTTACACATATCTCTGAATTCAGAAAATTTAAATACATACATGTGTGCATTGATACCAACACTCATTTAATTAGTGCAGATGCTCTGCCTGGAAAATCAACTCAATATGTCACTAAACATCTTCTTTTAATTTTTGAATTCATGGGATGGCCTACAAAAATTAAAACCCATAATGGTCCAGCCTATACCAGCTCACTTGTTAAAAAATTTTGTCACACGTGGAATACCCAACATTTCACCAGCATCCCATATATCCCCCAAGGTTAAGCAATAGCAGAATGGGCCCACTTCACCCTTAAAAATATACTCAAAAAACAGAGAAGAAGGAATATGGGAAAAGACCCTGCAAACACCATCGTCACAAGTCCTATTTACACTTAATTTTCTGAATTTAGATGACAAATTTCAGTCAGCTGTAGAAAAGCACTTTGCTAAAACCCCTCAAGACATAAAACCTATGGTTTTATGGAATTATATGAACAGTAATAAATGGCATGGTCCAATTAAGTTATTAACATGGGGTAGATGGTATCAAATCCTCTCAGGTCCTCTTTGGATTCAAATCCCCTCAGGTCCTCTTTGAATTCCAGCAGGATGCATCAAAGCATACCATGGCATGGCTAGGACTCAACCCAATAACAGAGATGCAGAAGGTGACTCTGCAGGACCCACCACCCCAGACGATGTGGCTTCCATGGACAACTCAAGCCCCAGATGTCACCTGAGGAATGCTGAAGAGGACAACTCAGGAGGCTGAGCAAGTCCTACTTTGGACACAAACACCATTTACTCCAGTTAAATTACTTCTTGCTATGTTTTCTGTTGTACATTGCAACTGCTGTAGAGTGTTAATCTTTTTTTTGCTTTTGCTTTGTCAGCAACCTGCATCTTCTATACTCTACTGGGCTCATAGATTAGACCCACTTTTCTTTCAGCCTGTCATTTGGGCAGACACACCCTTTCCAGCCTATAAGAAAGTGACTGCTTGACTGGGAGGGATAGAGTTACCCCCAGTGGGGTCCCTCAATAATGGCACACATTGGACTATGGTGTCAGATAACACTACATATTACTCCACTATTCTTTCACCATGTGTAAGTTATAAAAGCCCTAGACCTTACTGTGTACCAGCCAAAAAGTAAGTATGGCTACATCATGGCAAAGGAGATACCTAGACATTCTTAGTGGCAGGCAGCCTCAAACTAGGCAATACAATATAATCCATGCCACGTTTCCAAACATTCCCTCCTGTGCAAAAGAACTAAGCTGGGAAAGCAAAGGATTTCACTTTAACTGGGAGGTCTGTCACCATAAGCACACCTGTAGCCTCCAGGTAGGCAATTACAAAATCTTAGACTGAAGCCCCCATGGCTGACTGCAAAGCAGCCTTACTAATATCTTCATCCACCATAGCATTAATCACAGTGTCATAGCCACATCTCATTCTCCTATACTTTGGGCTGATGGAGGAATGGTATATCCCAGACCCCGAGTAAAGTCCATGCCACCCCTAGGCACCTTATGGCACCTAGGACATCTCAGCACCTCTCTTAACACCTGGCATGGGACATGTCATAATTCCAGTCACAACTACACTATAACTTTTATTCATAATTACACTGAGCAGCGCCTGATTTGCACTACCCATCCATATGTTTTCCTCATGGGAGCTATCATTTCCATTACACCCCAAGACAGGTGCAGGGACAGGCTTGTTTTGCCTCATGTATCACTAATCACAATATATCTAATTTAAATATCATTAGTGTCATGGTTTTAAGGAGACAATCTGAAGCATTCCTACCAGTGAATTTAACATGACTGACAAGATTCCTCTGCCCTTGCCACTTTAGAATGTACTCTGTCCCAGATCAGACACAAAAGATTCATAGTTACACTTATAGCTTTTATAATCTCAGCCACAGTCATCCTGGCTACAGCCATCATTACAGTGGCATCTATTACTGAGTCAGTACAGACAGCTGCTTTTGTGGATAATCTGGCAAGGAATGTGTCAAATTAACTTCTCTTACAGCAAGGTATAAATCAGAAGATTCTTGCATGTCTGCAAGCCCTTGAGGCTGCTGTGGAATATGTGGGTGAGAGACAGCATTTTGGCAGCAATTAAGCTGTGACTAGGAACATAAACATATTGTGTTATTTCTTTGCCATGGAATCAATCAGAACATGGTTGGGATGAGGTAAAACAACACCTCTGGGGAGTCTTTCAAGCCAATTTAACAGCAGACATAAAGCAAATTAAAACTAAAATTCTAGAATCCCTTCATACTATAGATCTACACACCCAACAAACAGTCATATGGAAATGTGTGCAAGATCATCTCTCCTGGTTAGATCCCCATTTCTGGGAGTCACTCTTTGACTAGAAAAGACTGTTTCTAATTGTACTCGTAATTGTCTTATGTTATTCATCAATCCTAGGATGCAAAGTTGGAATAAAAGCAAGGACCACCTCACCTGACAGTCCCATAGCTGAACAAATCAGTGGCTGGAAGACAAAAAAAAGCCTGATATTATTGAAAAAGAAGGGGGAAATATTAAGATTCGCTCAGAGTGGCTGGCAAAATATTAAAGAAATATTAGGAAAAGTTATAGATTAGTCTCAAACCTTTTAGAAGGCCAAAAGGTTTTATTGGGACAGGCTGAAGGCAGCAGGTCCATTAAGTTAGGGAGAAGATGGGACGATAAGAGGCTTTCTGATTTTAAGTCTGTTTACCCCACATCTCTTTGTCTCTACTCTGTTTATGCATGTAAACTTTGTGCTGGATGGTCCTCTCAGGGGGAGATCAAAAGGGAATTACCCATTAATTGTGTTTACTCAGGGTTTGCAACCTAAAGCTTTTATCATTCGTAAAACCACTCTTTTAACCGTGTTAATTATCCACAAGTGTGTTAACTTAGAACCTGTGTTGTAAAACTGACTGAATAAATGTAACCATGGAGAGGGAGTCTTGGTCAATTGGCTCCATTTTGCCCTCTGAAAGCAGCCAATAACCATCCCTAGCCTACTTGAATCACTGTAATAGTGTGAGAGTACATTCATTCATCCATCATTGAGTCAAGGTCTGCAGGCCAGACCTCCACAGGTGGTGGTCAATGTCTCAATCATTTATCTTTCATGACAAGTAGATTCACTGTGCCACTCTGATTTTTGAAATTATTTAATTGAATGCAGATACACATGTTCATAGTATTGTATTTGCCCAACTTATAAAAGCTGGTGAAGGATAAAAGCTAATATAATACAATATAATTCAAATCATCAGAAATATTTCAAAATTAATCTAAACTATAAATAAAACAATTTTGCAAGCATGTTTTTGAAACATTGCCTGAGTTTCATGAGAACAAAGTAATAAAAGATACTAGTATATTTATATATATTTTATACTAATATACTAGTATATTGGTATAAAATATATATAAATATACTAGTATCTTTTATTTATACTAATATACTAGTATATTAGTATAAAATAGCTAATAAATAAATTTTATATATTTACATAATAGGTTTACATATCCCAATGCCTTCATCATTAATTCTCAGATATTTTTGCCTAAACCCTGAGGTTAACATTTTACCTAAAGCAGACTAAGTTGCTGTAATAGAAGGTTACCATGCAAATAGCCAGATAGTTAAATGAAAAACAAACAGTTCGTTTTATATTTTGTGGTTGAATATATATAATCAAGACAAAATGAAATACAAAGTTACTTTCTTTGTGTCCTGAAGTCACTTAGAGCCTATCCAAATTTGGCAGATAGTTTTATAAAATATAAATGGGAGGTCAGCCATTCATTTCTAGTTGGACCAATGTGAAAACAATAATTTGCAACAAGCTGACCAATAATTTGCTAACTCTGCCTATGTGATCTCCTAGAATTTGGCTATATAAATATCATGTCTGATTTTGGCATACCTGCTGTACTTCTCAATTTTCATGTCTAAACATCACCTGCTTGCATGTGGGAAAACCCCAAAGGCTTTCATACTGAGTATGAAAAGAACCTGATGAAAGAACATTTAATATCCCTAAGTTAGTAGCCAAGACAATTGGGACAGAGGCTGATGGTCCCCTATGGGACACTTTGTTTTAAGTAAGAATTTATCTGATCATGCACCTTCGGCCTGACTGTGAGTTTTACAGAATACTGCTCCCACCCTTTTCTCCTCCCCAGACTTATACTTGTTCTTTATGTGAAGTTCAGGGGACTCTGCAAACCTAAATGTGATACCACTTCTTTCTCCTTGAAAATTTATTTCATGAATCAATATCAAGTATGGCCAAGTTATGCTTGCATCATGTATTGTGAAATGTCCTAGTTTTGTCTTGGATTCGTTTAACAGATTTATTTATCTGATAAACAGAAATTCATTTAGATTTTCAAATATTTGTTAGACACATTCACTTCATTTCTATGATCCCTTTCCAATGTTTGCTCAAAACTTCTTGTAAAATACTTTTTATATTCTTTTAAAAAAATTAATAGATTCTTCAATGTAAATGGGCTAAATGTCCCACTTAAAAGGCACAGAGTGGCAAGCTGGAAAAAAGAGCAAGACCAAATGGTATGCTGTCTTTAAAACACCCATCTCACATATAATGAGACCCAGTCTCAAAATAAAGGGATGGAGGAAAATATACCCAAGCAAGTAGAAATCAGAACAAAAGCATGGGCTGCAATACTAATTTCAGACAAAACAGACTTTAAACAAAGATCAAAAAAGATAAAGAAGGGCATTACATCATGGTAAAATGTTCAATTCAACAAGAAGGCCTAACTATCCTGAATATATATGCATGTAACGCAGGAGCACCTGGATTCATAAAGCAAGTTCTTAGAGACCTACAAAGAGACTTAGACTCACACATGATAATAGTTGGAGACTTCAACACTCCACTGTCAGTTTTGGAACATCAAGGCAGAAATTTAACAAAATATTCAGGACCTGAAATAAACACGACTAAAGAGATTTGATAGATTCTATGGGACTCTCCATCCCAAAGCAACAGAATATATATTCTTCTCATTCTCACATGGCATATACTCTAAAATCAGCCACATAAATATAACATAAAACAATTCTCAGCAAATGCGAAAGAAAACAAAATCATACCAAACCCACTATCAGACCACAGTGCAATAAAAATAGAAGTCAAGACTAAAGCGGTCATTCAAAACCACATAATTACATGGAAATTAAACAACATGCTCCTGAATGGCTTTTGAGTAAACAATGAAATCAAGAAATAAATAAAGAAGTTCTTTGAAAATAATAAGAACGAAGATACAACATACCAGAATCCCTGGGACCAGAGCTAACAGTTTTAAGAGGAAAATTCATAGCACTAAATGCCCACATCAAAAAGCTAAAAAGTTCTCAAATTACCAATCTGACATCACAACTGAAAGAATTAGAGAAGCAAGAGCAAATCAACCCGAAAGCTAGCAGAAGACAAGAACTTCCCTGAGAAGCCAAAAACTATGAGTCTGCTTCCTTTCTCAATGGGGAGCCTCATGGTCTGGAGCAAGTTTTCAGCCCTGGTCACTGGCTGCCTGGAAATAGACTCACTGAACTTGGGGAGGGAGGACACAGTAGGAATGAAACTGGCCCTTAGAATTTCAGGCTCTGTGGAAGCAAAGTGAGGCCTCTGACTACAGGCTTTCCCCTACTTCCCTGGTGGCCTGTATGCCCAGCAGAGGCAGCCATAATCCCCCTGGGAATATAACTCCATTGGACTGGGAACCACAACCCCACCTCGACAACAGCTGCAGCAAAACCCTTCCAAGGAAAGGCTGAGCTTAAACATGCCTACCCTAGCCCCACCTGGTGGTCTTTCTGTACCTGCCCTGGTAGCCAAAGACAAAGGTCATAGTCTCTTGGGAGCTTTATGGCCCTGCCCAACACCTGAGAAACCTGAATGTGTAACCAGATGTCAGTACAACAAGTTTGCATCCTCCCTATAGGACCACAGCTTACGCGCTCTTGAAAGTGCCACTTCCTGGCTGGAGGCCAACCAAAACAAGACCAGTGAACTAAACAAAACACAACCAAGGACCCTCACAGAATCCACTTCGTTGCCTTGCTACCCCCACTGGAGCAGGCGCTGGTATCCATAGCCACAAGACCTGAAGATGGATCACATTACAAGAATCTTTACAGACACTCCCCAGTACCAGCCCAGAGCCTGGTAGCTCCACTGATTGGCTAAATTCAGAAGAGCAAAAATAATAACTGTAAATTGGCTCTCAGGAAGCCCCATTCCTAGGGGAAGGGGGAGAACAACACATCAAGGGAGCACCCCATGGGACAAAAGAATCTGAACAGCAGCCCTTGAATCCCAGACCTTCCCTCTGATATAGTCCATCCTAATGAAAAGAAACCAGAAAAACAATTATGGTACTATGACAAAACAAGGTTATTTAACACCACAAGAGATCATGACAAAACAAGGTTATTTAACACCCCAAGAGATCATGACAAAACAAGGTTATTTAACACCCCAAGAGATCATACCAACTCACCAGCAATGGAAACAAGCTAAGCCAAAAATCTCTGAATTGCCAGAAAAAATAATTCGGAAGGTTGATTATTAAGCTAATCAAGGAGACATCAGAGAAAGGTGAAGTTCAACTTAAAGAAATCAAAAACATGATACAGGATATCATGAAAGGAAAATTCTTCAGTGAAATACATAGCATAAATAAAAAGCAATCACAACTTCTGGAAACTGAACACACACTTAGAGAAATGCAAAATACATGGGAAAGTCTCAGCAACAAAATCAAACAAGGAGAAGAAAGACCTTAAGAGCCCAAAGTCAAGGCTTTCAAATTAACTCTCTCCATCAAAGACAAAGCAAAAAGAATTTTTAAAAATGAACAAAATCTCCAAAAAGTTTGGGACTGTGTTATTTGTCCAAAACTAAGAATAATTGATGTTTTCCCGTAAGAAAAGAAATCTAAAAGTTTGGAAAACATATTTGAGGAAATAATCAAGAAAAACTTCCCTGGCCTTGCTAGAGATCTAGACATCCAAATACAAGAAGCTCAAAGAACACCTGGGACATTTATCACAGAAAAATCACTGCCTAGGCACATAGTCATCAGGTTATCTAAAGTCAAGATGAAGGAAAGAATCTTACGAGCTGTGAGGCAAAAGTGTCAGGTAACCTATCAAGGAAAACCTATTAGATTAATGGCAGATTTCTCAGCACAAACCTATAAGCTAGAAGGGATTGGGGTTCTAATTTTTTTTTTAAACAGAGCCTCACTCTGTCACCTGGGCTGGAGTGCAGTGGCTCAAGAACACCTGGGAAATTCAACTCACAACCTCTGCCTCCCAGGTTCAAGTGATTCTCATGCCTTAGCTTTCTGAGTATCTGGGACTACAGTCACACACCACAACACCCTACTAATTTTTGTATTTTTAGTACCGACAAGGGTTTCACCATGTTAGCCAGGATGGTCTCAATCTCCTGACCATATGATCCAACTGGTCTCAGCCTCCCACAGTGCTGGGATTATAGGCATGAGCCACCCACCCTGGCCTGGGTTCTATTTTTAGCTTCTTTAAACAAAACAATGGTCAGCCAAGAATTCTGTATTCAGTGTAACCTTCGTAAATGGAGGAAAGATACAATCTTCCAGACAAACAAATGCTGAGAGAATTTGCTACTACTTCCAAGCCAGCACTAAAAGAACTGCTAAAAGCTCTAAATCTTGAAACAAATTATCGAAATACACAAAATAGAACCCCCTTAAAGCATGAATCTCACAGGACCTACATAACAATAACTCAATGAAAAAAAAAAACCTCAAGTTATTCAGGCAACAAATAGCACAATGAATAGAACAATACCTCACGTATCAATACTAACATTGAATATAAATGGCCTAAATGCTCCACTTAAAAGATACAGAATGGCAGAATGGGTAAGAAATTACCAACCAAGTTTCTGCTGTCTTCAGGAGACTCACCTAACACATAAGAACTTACATAACTTAAGGGAAGTAGAAAAAGATATTCCATGCAAATGGACACCAAAAGTGAGCATGAGAAGCTATTCTTATACCAGACATAACGAACTTTAAAGCAACAGCAGTTTAAAAAGACAAAAAGGGACATTATATAATTATAAAAGGACTAGTCCAACAGAAAAATATTGCAATTCTAAATATATATGCACCTAACACTGGAACTACCAAATTTATAAAACAATTACTATTAGACCTAAGAAATGAGATAGGTGGCAACACAGTAATAGTCAGAGAATTTAATACTGCACGGACAGCACTAAACAGGTTATCAAGACAGAAAATCAACACAGAAACAATGTACCTAAACTATATCCTACAACAAATGGACTTAACAGATACTTATGACCATTCTACTTAACAACTGTAGAATATACATTCTATTCATCAGTACATGGAATATTCTCCAAGGTAAACCATATGATAGGCCACAAAACAAGTCCCAGTAAATTTAAGAACATCAAAATTATATCAAGTACTCTATGAGATTACAATGGAAAACATTTGGGAATTGACTCCAAAAAGAACCTCAAAATCATGCAAACACATGGAAATTAAATAATCTGCTCCTGAATAATTTTGGGTTCAACAATAAAATCAAGATGTAAATTTAAAAATTCTTTGAACTGAACAATAATAGTGACACAACATATCAAAACCTCTGGGACACAGCAAAAGCAGTGCTAGGAGGAACGTTTATAGCATTAAGTGCCTACATCAAAAAGTTTGAAATAGCAAAAATAGACAATCTAAGGTCACATCTCACAGAACTGGAGCAAGAGGGACAATCCAAAGCCAAATCCAGCAGAATAAAAGAAATAAAAAAGATCAGAGCAGAACTAAATGAAATTGAAACAAAGAAAAATAAAATGAAACAAAAAACCTGGTTCTTTGAAATGATAAATAAAATTGATAGACCACTAGCAAGATTAACCAAGAAAACAAGAGAGAAGATCCAAATAAGCTCAACTAGAAATGAAACAGGAGCCATTACAACTGATACCACTAAATACAAAAGATTATTCAAGACTTCCATGAACACCTTTACATGCATAAAGTAGAAAACCTAGAGGAGACAGATAAATTTCTGAAAATATACCACCCTTCTTGGTTAAACCAGGAAGATATGGAATCCCTGAACAGACCGATAACAAGCATAAAGATTGAAATTGTGATTTTTTAAAATGCCAACAACAACAAAAAAAGTCCAGGACCAGATAGATTCACAGTTGAATTCTATCAGACATTCAAAGAAGAATTGGTGCCAATCCTATAGACACTATTCCACATGACAAAGAGGGAATCCTCCCTAAATCACTCTGTGAAGCCGGTATCATCCTCATACCAAAGCCAGGGAATCACACACACACACACACACACACACACACACACACACACACACTACAGACCAACATTTCTGATGAACATAGATGCAAAAATCCTCAGTCAAATACTAGTGAACTGAATCCAACAACATATCAAAAAGATAATCCACCAGGATCAAGTAGGAGGCAGGGATGGTTTAACATACCCAAGTCAACAAATGTGATAAACCACAGAAACAAAATTTAAAACAAAAATCACATGATCATCTCAATAGCTGCAGAAAAAGCATTTGACAAAACCTAGCATCCCTTATGATTAAAACCCTCATCAACAAAATTGGCATATCTTAAGGTAATAAAAGGCATATACAACAAACTCACAGCCAACGTTATACCGAAAGGGGAAAAGTTGAAAACATTCCCCTTGAGAACTGGAATAGGAGACGGATGCCCACTTTCACCACTCCTATTCAACATAGTACTGGAAGTCCTAGCCAGAGCAATCAGACAACAGGAAGAAATACAGGGCATTCAAATTAGTAAAAAGTAAGTCACACTGTAACTCTTTGTTGATGATATGATCATATACCTAGAAAGCCCTAAAGACTCATCCACAAAGCTCCCAGAACACGTAATTAAATTCAGCAAAGTTTCAGGATGCAAAATTAATACACACAAATAAGTAGCTCTGCTGTACACCAGCAGCAATCAAACTGAGAATCAAATCAAGAACTCAACCCCTTTCAAAATAGAAAAAAAAAAAACTTAGGAATATACCTATCCAAGGACATGAAAGACCACTGTAAGTGAAACTACAAAACACTGCTGAATGAAATAATAGGTGACACAATAAATGGAAACACATCCTATGCTCATGGATGAGTAGAACCAATATTGTAAAAATTACCATACTACCAAAAGCAATCTACATATTCAATGTGATTCCCATCAAAATACCACCACCATTCTTCACAGAACTAGAAAAAAATCCTAAAATTCATATGGAACCAAAAAAGTGTGCACATAGCCAAAGCAAGACTTAGCAAAAAGAACAAATCTAGAGGCATCACATTACCAACTTCAAACTAAACTATACTATATTATACTATACTGTACTATACTATACTGCCAAAGTCACCAAAACACCACAGTACTGATACAAAAAATAGGCACACAGACTGGTGGAACAGAATAGAAAACCCAGAAATAAACCCAAATACTTACAGACAAATACTTACCCAAATACAACAAAGCAAACAAAAACATAAAGTGGGAAAAAGATACCTTATTCCACACATGGTGCTGGGATAATTAGCAAGTCACATGTAGAAAAATGAAACTAGATTCTCATCTCTCACCTTAAACAAAAATCAACTCAAGATGGATCAAAGATTTAAATCTAAGACTTGAAACCATAAAGATTCTACAAGGTAACATCAGAAAAACCCTTCAAGACATTGGCTTAGGCAAATACTTTATGACCAAAAATCCGAAAGCACATGCAACAAAAAGATAAATAAGTATGACTTAATTAAACTAAAAAGCTTCTGTACAGAAAAAGAAATAATCAACAGAGTTAACAATCCACAGAGTGAAAGAAAATCTTCACAATCTATGTATATCCAACAAAGGACTAATATTCAGAATCTATGAAGAACTCAAAAAAATCAGCAAGAAAAAAGAAAAAGAACAATCCCATCAAAAAGTGAGCTAAGAAATGAAGAGACAGTTCTCAAAAGAAGATATACAAATGGCCAATAAGCATATGGAAAAATGCTCAACATCACTAATTATCAGGGAAATGCAAATCAAGCCCACAATGCCATACCATCTCACTCCTGCAAGAATGAACATAATCAATGATTAATGTTGGCATGGATGTGGTGAAATGGGAACACTTTTACACTGTTGGTGGGAATGTAAACTAGTTCAACCACTATGGAAAACAGTGTGGACATTCCTTAAAGAACAGTAGATCTACCATTTGATCCAGCTGTCCCACTACTAGGTATCCACCCAGGGGAAAAGAAGTCATAATACAAAAAAGATACCTGCACATATATGTTTATAGCAGTACAATTTGCAATTGCAAAAATATGGAATTAGCCAAATGCCCATCAGTCAACAAGTGGATAAAGAAAATATGAGATATACATACACAAACACACACACACACACACACACATATCATGGAATACTACTGAGTCATAGAAGGAACAAAATAATGGCATTTGCAGAAAACCAGATGGAATTGGAGACTACTATTCTAAGTGAAGTAACTCAGGAGTGGAAAAGTAAA
The DNA here is from genome assembly GCF_001604975.1 of Cebus imitator. Classification (NCBI taxonomy): domain Eukaryota; kingdom Metazoa; phylum Chordata; class Mammalia; order Primates; family Cebidae; genus Cebus; species Cebus imitator. The sequence continues at coordinate 3,242,465 of NW_016107444.1, forward strand.
TATATGTTCTCACTCGTGTCAGAGCTAAGCTATGAGGATGCAAAAAGCGTAAAAATGACACACTGAATTTTGAGGATTTGGGGGAAAACGTGGGGGTTGCTAAGAGATAAAAGACTACACATTAGGATAATCCCAGAACTTTGGGAGGCCAAGGCAAGCGGATCATGATGTCAAGAGATCGAGACTATCCTGGCCAACATGATGAAACCCCATCTCTACTAAAAATACAAAAATTAGCTAGGCATGGTGACATGCACCTGTGGTGCCAACTACTTGGGAGGCTGAAGCAGAAGAATTGCTTGAACCTAGAAGGCAAAGGTTGCAGTGGGCTGAAATCATGCCACTGCACTCCAGCCTGATGAGAGAGTAAGACTCCATCTCAAAAAAACAAAACAAACAAAAAAAAGACTATACATTGGGTATAGTGTACACTGCTCAGTGGTGAGTGCACCAAAATTTCAGAAATCACCAGCGAAGAATTTATTCATATAACCAAACACCACCTGTTCCCCAAAAGCCTACTGAAATTTTAAAAAAAATTAAAGAAAAGGCATCTGTGATGATTAACACTGAGTGTCAACTTGATTGGCTTGAAGGATACAAAGTATTCCTGGGTGTGTCTATGAGGGTGTCGTCAAAGAAGATTAACATTTGAGTTGGTGGACTGGAGCAGGCAGACTCACCCTCAATCTGGGTGGGCACAATCTAATCAGCTGCCAGCATGGCCAGACTAAAAGTAGGCAGAAGAGCATGAAAAGACTATATTGGCTTAGCCTCCCAGCCTACATCTTTCTACCATGATGGATGCTTCCTGCCCTTAAATGTTGGACTCTAAGTTCTTCAGCTTTGGGACTCAGACTGGCTTCCTTGTCCCTCGGCTTGCAGATAGCCTATTGTGGGACCTCGCCCTGTGATAATGAGTCAATACTCTTTAATAAGCTCCCTTTTAAGTATACGTCTATCCTATTAGTTCTGTCCCTCTAGAAAGCCCTGACTAATACAGCATCCAAATAAGAAGAGAGGAATTCAAATTATCCCTGTTTACATGCAACATGATTCTCTATCTAGAAATCCCCATAGTCTCAGCCCCAAAACTCCTTCAGCTGATAAACAACAGCAGTAAAGTTTCAGAATAAAAAAAAAATGTACAAAAATCACTAGCATTCCTATACACCAACAATAACCAAGTCAAAAACTAAATCAGGAACCCAATCCCATTCACAATTACCACAAAAAGAATAAAATACCTAGGAATACAGCTAACCAGGGAAGTGAAAGATTTCTAGTGAGAATTATAAAACTCTGCTCAAAGAAATCAGAGGTGACACAAACAAATGGAGTAACATTCTTTGCTCATGGATAGAAAGAATCAATATCATTACAGCGCCCAGACTGCCCAGAGCAATTTACAGATTCAATGCTAATCCTATAAAACTACCAATGACATTCTTCAAAAAANAAAAAAAAAAAAAAAAAAAAAAACTATTTTAAAATTCATATGGAACTAAAAAAAAAAGAGCCTGAAGAGCCAACACAATTCTATGTAAAAAGAGCAAACCTGGAGGCATCATGTCACTCAACTTCACACTGTACTATAGAGCTATAGTAACCAAAACAGCATGATGCTGGTACAAAAACAGACACATAGACCAATGGAACAGAATAGAGAGACAAGAAATAAGACTGGACACCTGAAACCATCTGATCTTCCCCAAAACTTCCCCATTGACAAAAACAATGGGAAAAGGACTTCCTATTCAATAAATGGTGCTGGCATAACTGGCTAGCCATATGCAGAAGATTGTATATATCACATAAAACATGCAGAAGATTTCTTATATCATATACAAAAATCAATTCAAAGTGGATTAAAGACTGAAATGTAAAACTGAAAACTACAAAAACTGTGGAAGACAATCTAGGCAATACCATCCTGGACATAGGAACAGGCAAAGATTTTATGTTGAAGATGCCAAAAACAATCTCAACCAAAGTAAAACTTGACAAATGGAACCTAAGTAAACGACAGAGCTCCTGCACAGCAAAAGAAGCTATCAACAGAGTAAACAGACAATCTACAGAATGGGAGTATCCAAAGAAAAAATGACAAATTTATTTGAAGGGATTGATAAAGGGATTTCCACCAAGATGGCCAAATAGGAACAGATCCAGAGCACAGTTCCCAGCGAGAGTGATGCAAAAGGCAAGCAATCTCTGCATTTCCAACCAAGGTAACAGGTTCATTTCAATGGGACTGGTTGGACAGTGAGTGTAGCCCAAGGAAGGCAAACTGAGGCAGGGTGGGACACTGCTTCACCTGGGAAGTGCAACTGGACAGAGGATCAGGGACTCTTTCCCTCTGGTACTCCAGTTCAGATACTCTGCTTCTCCCATCATCTTTGCAACCCACAGCCAAGGAGATCCCCACCAGGCTGAAAATCACCTCAAGTTACTAACACAGATCTGAGCAGCAGCTCCGGCCAGTGCTATGGGTTATTGGCACAAATCTGGGCAAACATTTTGGACCACCACCGAAAGCTCCTGGATGATGAAACTCCCTGCTCCCCAGAAAGCAGGGGAGCTGAAAGCAGGGAGACAGGTGGTACAGCTTGGCAGGTCCCACCCCGACAAAGACCACCAGCAAACTGAAGCCCACTTGCTTGAGAGTTTTGCAGCTAGCACATCAGTTCCAGTTCAACCCAGGACAATCAAGCTTGGTCAGGGGAAGGCTGTCCACCACAGCTGACCTTTCCTGTGTAAACAAAAGAAGCTTACACAGCAGCTGGACTGAGCCTATGGCAGCCCAGCAATGCCCCTGCAGGCAGACAAGGGACAGACTGCCTCTTCAAGTGACTCCCTGACCCCTGTATAACCAAAAAGACACAAAATAAAGGAGAGCTCTGTCTGACAACTGGCGGGTGCCTTTCTAGGACAAAGGTACCAGAGGAAAGATCAGGCAGCAATCCTTGCTGTGCTGCAGCCCCCGCAGGTGATTCCCAGGCAAGCAAGATCTGGAGTGGACCTCCAGCAGTCCTAAAGCAGAGGGGCCTAACTGTTAGAAGGAAAACTAAAAAACAAAAAGAAATAGCTTCAACATCTACCAAAAGGACGTCCACTCAGAGACCCAAACTGAAATCACCAACTTCAAAGACCAAAGATAGATGAATCCACAAAGATGGGAAGAAACCAGTGCAAAAAGGATGAAATCATCAGAGACCAGAATGCCTCTCCTCCTCCAAGGGAGCAAAACTCCTCACCGGCAGAGGAACAAAACAAGATGGAGAATGAGTTTGACGAACTGACAGGAGCAGGCTTCAGAAGGTGGGTAATAACAAACTTCTCTGAGCTAAGGAATATGTTCTAACCCAATGCAAACAAACTAAAAACATTGAAAAAGACAAAATGCTAACTAAAATAACAGGCTTAGAGAAGAACATAAATGACTTGATGGAGCTGAAAAACAAAGCACCAAGAACTTCACAAAGTATACACAAGTTTCAATAGCCAAATCTATCAAGCAGAAGAAAGGCTATCAGAAATAAAATGAGAAGGCAAGATTAGAGAAAAAAGAGTGAAAAGAAATGATCAAAGCCTCCAAGAAATATAGGATTATGTGAAAAGACCTAATCTACGCTTGATTGATGTACCTGAAAGTGACAGAGAGAATGAATCCAAGCTGGAAAACACTCTTTAGGATATTATGCTGGAGAACTTCCCCAGCCTAGCAAGGCAGGCCATCATTCAATTCCGGGAAATACAGAGAACACCACAAAGATATTCCTTGAGAGGAGCAACCCCAAGGCACATAATTGTCAGATTCACCAGGGTTGAAATGAAGGAAAAAAGTTTGAGGGCAGCCAGAGAGAAAGGTCAGGTCACTCATAAAGGGAAGCCCATCAGACTCACAGCAGATCTCTCAGTAGAAACCCTACAAGCCAGAAGAGAGTGGGGGCCAATACTCAACATGCTTAAAGAAAAAAACTTTTAACTCAGAATCTCATATCCAGCCAAGCTAAGCTTCATAAGGGAAGGACAAATAAAATCCTTTATGGACAAGCAATAGCTGAGAGATTTCATCACCACCAGACCTGCCTTATAAGAGCTGCTGAGAGAAGCACTAAACATGGAAAGGAACAACCAGTACCAGCCACTGAAAAACGAACCAAATGATAAAGACCAATAATGCAGTGAAGAAACTGTGTCAATCAATGGGCAAAACAACCAGCCAGTAACAAAATGGCAGGGTCAAATTCACACATAACAATATTAACCTTAAATGTAAATGGCCTAAATGAACCAATCAAAAGACAGAGACTGGCAAACTGGATAAAAAGTCAATATTCGTCTGTGTGCTGTATTCAGGAGACTCATCTCACATGCAAAGACACACAGAGACTCAAAATAAAGGGATGGAATAAGATTTACCAAGCAAATAGAGAGAGAGAAAAAAAAAGCAGGGGTTGCAATCCTAGCCTCTGATAAAACAGACTTTAAACCAACAAAGACCAAAAGAGACAAAGAATGACATTACATAATGGTAAAGTGATCAATGCAACAAGAAGAGCTAACTATCCTAAATATATATGCATCCAATACAGGAGTACCCAGATGCATAAAGCAAGTTCTTGATGACCTACAAAGAGACTTAGACTCCCACACAATAATAGTGGGAGACTTTAACACCCCATTGTCAATATTAGACAGAGCAACGAGACAGAAAATCAACAAGGATATCCAGGGCTTGAACACAGATCTGAACCAAGTGGCCCTGAGAGACATCTGCAGAACTCTCCACCCCAAATCCACAGAATATGCATTCTTCTTAGCACTACATTGCACTTACTCTAAAATTAACCACAGAATTGACCACAGTAAATCACTCCTCAGCAAATGCAAAAGAATGGAAATCATAGAAAACAGTCTCTCAGACCACATTACATTCAAATTAGAACTCAGGATTAAGAAACTGACTCAAAACCGCAAAAATACATGGAAACCAAACAACTTGCTCCTGACGACTAGATAAACAATGAAATTAAGACAGAAATAAAGATGTTCTTTGGAACCAATGAACAAAGACACAACGTACCAGAGTCTCTGGGACACCTTTAAAGAAGTGTCTAGAGGGAAATTTATAGCAATAAATGCCCACATGAGAAGCAAAGAAAGCTCTAAAATTGACAGCCTATTGTCAAAATTGAAAGACCTAGAGGAGCAAAATCAAAAAACTCAAAAGCTAGCAGAAGACAAGAAATAACTAAGATCAGAGCAGAATTGAAAGAGACAGAGACAGACAAAAAAAACTTCAAAAAATCAATAAATCCAGGAACTGGTTTTTTGAAAAGATTAACAAAATAGACCACTAGACAGATTAATAATAAAGAAAAGAGAGAAGAATCTAATAGATGTAATAAAAAATGATAAAGGGGATATCACCACCGATTCCACAGAAATACAAACTACCATCAGAGATTACTACAAACAAATCTATGCACATAAACCAGTAAATCTGGAAGAAATGGATAAACTCCTGGACACATACACCCTCCCAAGACTAAACCAGGAAGAGGTTGAATCCCTGAATAGACCAATAACAAGGTCTCAAGTTGAGGCAGCAATTAATAGCCTACCAACCAAGAAAAAGTCCAGGCCCAGAGGGGTTCACAGCCAAATTCTACCAGATGTACAAACATGAGCTGGTACAATTCCTTCTGAAACTGTTTCAAATAATGCAAAAAGAGGGAAGCCTCCCTAACTCATTTTATGAGACCAACATCATCCTGATACCAAAACCAGGCAGAGACACAACTAAAAAGAAAACTTCAGGCTAATATCAATGATGAGCATAGATGCAAAAATCTTCAATAAAATACTGGCAAACTGTATGCAATAACACATCAAAAAGCGTATCCATCATGAGCAAGTAGGCTTCATCCCAGGGATGCAAGGTTGGTTCAACATATGCAAATCTATAAATGCAATCCATCACATAAATAGAATGAAAGACAAAAACCACATGATCATCTCAATACATGCAGAGAAGGCCTTCAACAAAATTCAACAGCCCTTTATGCTAAAAACTCTCAATAAGCTAGGTATTGATGGAAAGTATCTCAAAATAATAAAAGCTGTTTACAACAAACCCACAGTCAACATCATATTGAATGGGCAAAAACTGGAAGCATTCCCCTTGAAAACCAGCACTAGTCAAGTATGGTTGACTATCTCTCACCATTCAATATAGTATTGGAAACTCTGGCCAGAGCAATCAGGCAAGAAAAAGAAAAAGAAATAAAGGATATTCAACTAGGAAAAGAGGAAGTCAAACTGTCTCTATTAGCAGACGACATGATTGTATATTTAGAAGACCCCATCATCTCAGCCCAACATCTCCTTAAGATGATAAGCAACTTCAGCAAAGTCTCAGGACACAAAATCAATGTGCAGAAATCACAAGCATTTCTATACACTAATAACAGACTAACAGAAAGCCAAATCATGAGCAAACTCCCATTCACAATTGCTACAAAGAGAATGAAATAACTAGGAATACAACTAACAAGGGATATGAAGGACCTCTTCAAGGAGAACTCCAAACCACTGCTCAGGTTAATAGGAGAGGACACAAACAGATAGAAAAATATTCCATGCTCATTGTTAGGAAGAATCAATATCATGAAAATGGCCATACTGCCCAAAGTAATTTATAGATTCAACACTATCCCCATCAAGCTACCACTGATTTACAAGAAAAAAAAACCCATTCAAAAGTGGGCAAAAGATATAAACAGACACTTTTCAAAAGAAGACATTTATGAGGCCAATAAACATGAAAAATAAAACATGAAAAAATTCTCAACATCACTGGTTATTAGAGAAATGCAAATCAAAACCACATTGAGATACCATCTCACTCCAGTTACAATGGCAATCATTAAAAAATTTGGAGACAACAGATGCTGGAGAGGATGTGGAGAAATAGAAACATTTTTACCCTGTTGGTGGGAATGTAAATTAGTTCAACTATTGTGGAAGACAGTGTGGCGATTCCTCAAAAAACTAGAAATAGAAATTCCATTTGACCCACCCATCCTATTACTGGATATATACCCAAAGGATTATAAATCATTCTTTTATAAAGACACATGGACACATATGTTCATTGCAGCACTGTTTACAATAACAAAGACCTGGAACCAACCCAAATGCCCGTCGATGACAGACTGGACAAGGAAAATGTGGCACATATACCCTATGGAATACTACACAGCCATATAAAAGGATGAGTTAACGACCTTTGTAAGGATATAGATGAATCTGGAAACCATCATTCTTAACAAACTGACACAAGAACAGAAAACCAAACACCACATGTTCTCACTCATAGGCAGGTGTTGAACAATGGGAAAACATGGGCACAGGGAGGGGAACATCAAACACTGGGGTCTGTTGGGGGTAAGGGACCAGGGGAGGGACAGCAGGGGGTGGGGAGAAAAAAAGAAAAGAAAGGAAACTTAAATCTTTACCTACAATAATGGAAAGTCAATAAATGATAAATGTAAAAGAACGATCGATAAAGGACTAACAGTCATGTCAATAGAAACAGTATTAGCTAGAAGACAATGGAGTGATGTCATCAAAATGCTGAAAAAAAGTAACTGCCAACTAGGTTCTATTTTGCAAGATAGCAACATAGTTTTTATAAGTGAAGTGAAATTCTCATAATAGACAATTACATTTTTAAGTGTACATTTCAGTGGCACTTAGTGTATTCACAATGTTGTGTGACCACCATCTCTGTAGTTTTAATTTTTTTTCATCGCCCCAAAAAAACACCCATCTCTTCCCATTCCCTCCTCCCCCAAATTCCTGCAACCACAAATCTTCTTTCTGACTGTATGGATTTACCTTCTGGATTATTTTTGTATAAATGAAATTATACAATATTGTCAAACTTCGTTTTTCCTAGCATAAAGTTTTTATGACCTCATGGAAAATGGTAGAGTAGGAATCTCCAAGAATCATTCCCTCCATCAAAGCAACTATTCAGCTACCAAAACCCATCAAAATCAATTATTTCGTAACTCTGGAATCTAACCAAACAGTTAGAGCAAACAGGAAAATGTCTAATGAAAAAGGTGGCTAGTAAATTTTGGCATTTTTTCACAGCAACTGCCATCTCTTATTCCCTGGTCCATGGTAGCCATGAGGATAGTGATACACATTTCTGTTATGGCTTAATTGTGCAAGGTTGGCAATAAAAACTTTGTCCTCCAAAAACTGGGATTGTGTGTTTTGATCTGTCTGATAGCTCACTGAAGAACTGGCACAGAAGCTTCATATTGTTTCAACACTCTCAGGCAGGAATGGCTTCCCTGGTGACATCTGTCAAAATTATTTAAAGAAATAATCTTTTTTCTCTTTTTTAAATTTTTTTTTTTTTGAGACAGAGCTTCACTCTTGTTGCCCAGGCTGGAGTGCAATGGCCTGATCTCGGCTTACCGCAACCTCTGCCTCCTGGGTTCAGGCAATTCTCCTGCCTCAGCCTCCTGAGTAGCTGGGATTACAGGCACGTGCCACCATACCCAGCTAATTTTTTGTATTTTTAGTAAAGATGGCGTTTCACCATGTTGACCAGGATGGTCTCGATCTCTTGACCTCGTGATCCACCTGCCTCAGCCTCCCAAAGTGCTGGGATTACAGGCTTGGGCCACCACGCCTGGCCTTTTTAAAATTTTTTTATCCAGATATTTAATGAAATTTCTTTCAAGTCACTGGCTGACTACAGAGATAAATAGACACATCAGTCATCACACATGATAAGGAATACTTGTCACATTGGATGTCATCAAGCATAGCAATATATGCATTACAGGAGTCCCAGTGTGAGAAGAGGGTTAGGAGGAAGGATGGAAAAATAATTAAAGAAATAATGAATGAAAACTTCCCAAATTTGAGGAAAGACACAAATCTACAAATCTAAAAAATTTGATGTCCGAGAAGCTCAATTACATCCAAGGAGGATGAACTCAGAGATCCACACCAAGACATATCAAACTGTTAATTAAACTGTTAAAAAAGAGAATCTTGCAAGCAGCAAGAAAGAATTGACTTGTCACATATAAATGAGGTAGGATCTGGGGCTCAGACAGCAGACCAGATTGAGAACTAGCTAAAACAGGGCTGGGAAGAAAACAGCTTCCAATCAGACACACCCACCAGTGTGCCATGTCAATTTACCATTGCCATGGCAACACCCAAGCGCTACAGCCCCATTCTATGGCAATAACCCAATGACCCAAAAGTTACTACTCTTTTCCCTAGAAATTCCTGCATATCCACTCCTTAATCTGCATACAATTAAAAGTGGGTATAAATATGACTGCAAAACTGCCCTGAGCTGCTACTCTCTGCTTATAGGGTAGCCCTGCTCTGCAGGAGCAGTCATGGAGCTGTAACACTGCCAGAATTATAAAACTGCCTCTGGCTTTCCCTTGAATTCTTTCCTGGGCAAAGCCAAGAACTCTAGTGAACTAAGCTCCACTTTGGAGCTCACCTGCCGTGCATGACACGGAATTTTCAACAAGAGTAACAACTCGTTTCTCATCAGAAACCATGGAGGCCAAAAAAACATGGGGTGATACATTTAAAGTACACTTTTAAAAAATCCTTATCCCTTCACAAAAGCAAGCAAAACAACCAGAATATAAAGAAAAAAGAACTACAGACAACTCAACAAAGTTGGATGACAAGTGGGAGGGGAAAGATTAGTGATTATAAGTTTATCTTGGGCCTAAGAATCCTGAAAACTAATCAGTAAAATTTCCTTTCCAGGACAGAGTCCCACATTGGGAAGAACTGTGAGCAATAGAATCCAAAAAAGAAGAGGGGTGAAGAAAGTGCATGAGTCCTATAATATTGAGAAAGGAGAAGACAGGAAGCAGATTTCAGAAATCACTATGAAGTCATAATTTTGAAAAGTCTTGAGTTACAAAAGAAGAGAGTCTTGTTTGTTTGTTTCTTTCTTTCTTTCTTTTTGTTTTTTCATTTTTGTTTTGTTTTTTGAGACAGAGTCTTGCTCTGTTGCCCAGGCTGGAGTGCAGTGGCACAATCTCAGCTCACTGCAACCTCTGCCTCCCAGGTTCAACCGATTCTCCTGTTTCAGCCTCCCAAGTAGCTAAGATTACAGGCACCTACCACCATGCCCAGCTAAGTTTTGTATTCTTAGTAGAGACGAGGTAGAAGAAAGAGTCTTTGAGCCCTGAAGCTAGGTAAGCTATCCTAGAAAACTTCCAGTCCCTTGCCTAGTAAACTCTCCCCAAAAATACAAGAAAAGCCCCTTCATTTGAACGGGTGCAACAGAAAAAGATTGTGCTCTATCCTACATCAAAATACCACAAGTACTTTCTGCTTAATGTTAGTAACCTTCCTGAATATCAGACAATCTGCACAAAAATGCTAATTAGAGGCTATTTTCCCTTTATTTTAAATGGTAAAAACTATAAGCATTACATATTAGGGCCACTAACACCTAGTGTGTACAATTTAACAAAGCACTGCCACACAGGTTCACGGAACTGTGAATATGGTAAGAGATGTTCTATGTGATTGTTAATTTTTCATGTTTTTTCCATATTTTTAGCAATTATTTATAATTCCCAAGTAACATTTATTTAATCCAAAAATAATAATAACATTTTCTTTTTAAAAACAAAAAGGACACTTTGGGTCTTGTTTGAAAAGATCAGTTCTTACCCTTTAAGACACAGGTCAGACACACATACAAATACATTGTTAAGGATGATGATGTAAAAAGTCTCCCCTTCCAGCAACCTCAGGAAGACACTAGAATACTCTGTTGCATTCTGAATATAAACATCAGAGCCTGAAGTTTCTGACTTCAAGACCAAGGCTTTTCCTCAGTATTGCTCTGTTCTGGGACTGTACTTTTCTCTCTCTCTTTTTTTTTTTTTTTTACTTTTTTTTTTATTTTTATTTGACATGTAATAATTGTTTGTATCTTCTCTTTCATATGAATTTTTTTTTTTGAGACAAGTTCTTCCTCTGTTGCCCAGGCTGGAGTGCAGTGGAGCAAACACAGCTCACTGAAGTCCCAAATTCCTGGGCTCAAGTGAGCCTCCCATCTCAGCCTCCCGAGGAGCTGGGGCC
>NW_016107444.1:3253685-3259010 GCF_001604975.1 Cebus imitator
TTTTTTTTGTAGAGAGAAAATCTTGCCATGTTGCTCAGGCAATCCTCCCAACTCATCTTCCCAAAGTGCTAAGATTACAGGTGTGAGCCATCACTTTCGGCCAGTAGAAATTCTTTGACAGTTTTTTGATAGATTTTTTTCCCCAAGATAAGTAGAAAACTTTTTCCCAGCCTTTCAACTTTTAAAAAACTTTTAAGCTTAAGATGCCCTTTTCTCAAAACCGCCAACCTGGCCCTTCATGCTTGCTCAAAAGAGATTTCTAGAAGCCAATGTGAGAAAGCTGCACACTATATGATTCAAATTATATAACATTCTAGAAAAGGAAAAACTATGGAGACAGTACAAAGATCAGTGGTTGCTAGGGGTTGGAGGAAGAAAGGCATGAATAGTCAGAGCACAGATGATTTTTTAGCAAAGTGATTGGGATTTGAACTTAAATCTCCAAAGTCGAATACATGTCAAAGTGAATACATGTCATACATTTGACAAAACCCACAGAATGTAAAACACCAAGAGTGATCCATAATATAAGCTATAGATTTTGGGTGACAATACTATGTCACTGTAGGTTCGTTAAATGTAACAAATATTATACTCTGGCGGAGGGTGTTGATAATCAGGGAAGCTGGAAGGGAGGGGTGATATGTGGGAACTCCCTGTACTTTCTGCTTAATTTTTCTGTGAACCTGAAACTTCTCTAAAAAGATAAATTCTATCAGAAATGTAAACAAAAAAGAATGGAGAATGAGAGAGAGAGATTTTTTTACAAGAATGCATAGAGGTCTTAAAAAGGATGATTAGATGGGAACTTTTAGACTCTAGAAGGGCACAGCAGTGCAGCGAAGCTTTCATATGGGTATGAGCTGTCGTGCACATGGCTCCTACCTGAAAATCTAGTTCTGGAATCAGGGACTGCTGGCCAACATCTCAGTACTTTTCACCCTGCAGGCTTAATTAGGCTTCCGCTTATATCCCTCTCCCTTAATATGGTATTTTGAAAGTCAGCGTTGCCCAGGAGGCATCTCCTTTGTGTTTATGAGAGAGCTGCATTGTCCCTTGCTCAGCTCTCTCAGGCTCTCCAGAGCTCAGGACCTCCAGAAGAATGGAGCCCTCCTGGCTTCAGGAACTCATGGCTCACCCCTTCTTGCTGCTAATCCTCTTCTGCATGTCCCTGCTGCTGTTTCAAGTAATCAGGTTGTACCAGAGGAGGAGATGGCTGATCAGAGCCCTGCACCTGTTTCCTGCACCCCCCATCCACTGGTTCTATGGCCACAAGGAGGTAAGAGGAGAAAATTAGTTTGGAAGGTTAAGGGACAGAAAGATGAGGTATTAAAAAAAAAAAAAAACCAGCACAGACTGGTGGGGCATTATGTAATATGCAAGATGCTTTCATACCAATCTCATTTTGATTTTTACCAAAATTCTATGATATGGGGAGGAAAGATATTGTTATTCTTATTTTATGGCTAAGAAAACTGAAGCCTAAAATAGAGATGCTACTTTCCCGTGCTAACCACCTCATAAACGATAGAAATGAAACTTGAACCTTAGTCTTCTGATTCAAGGCCAAGTTCCTTACTACTTTCAGGACTGGGTGTTCTACAGAGAAATAGAGCAAGCCGATTGTTAACAGGAAACATGCAAAAACGTTACAGCCACTCATGAAGCTGGAAATAGGAAAACATTTAGCAAATTAGAAAGGAAAGTAGAAAGATGAGCCGCAACCACAAAAGAGTAAAAGGCATGTGAGATTTCGCTGCTTTGCAGGCAAATACGCATGAGTGGGCATATCCAGAGCAAAGACGAGGCAGGGAGCCAGTGGTTCCTAAGGATTTACCTTGTGCCAGGAATTTTATGTTTATAACTTCACTTAATTTTCATGGCAGCTTTGTGAAATAGATTTGGTTTTCCTATTAAAAATATTAGGAAATCGTGGCCCTGATGACCTAGATAATGAGTAAGGCGTCAGATTGGGATTTGAACTTAAATCTCCAAAGTTGACACTGGGGTGACTGGGATTTGAACTTAAATCTCCAAAGTTGATGCTGGAGTGAGAAGATCAATTACTCAGCAACAGGTTCTGAGCACTTGCCCTGTGCCCGGAAGATTCCGTGGAAATGCTGGAGACACATGGAGAAGACAACTTGCCTTCAGCAGAGTGTGAACCTGTCTGATGGGGTGTTGTCCACAGGCCCTCAACTTAGCACATGGTACATCTGAGGGAAAGGGGTTCTCCTGGAGTGACAACCTTTACTAACCAGTCATGACTTATCTTAACAGTTTTATCCAGTAAAGGAGTTTGAGGTGTATCATGAGCTGATGGAAAAATACCCATGTGCCATTCCCCTGTGGCTTGGACCCTTTACAATGTTCTTCAATGTCCATGTCCCAGACTATGTCAAGATTCTCCTGAAAAGAAACGGTAAAAACCAAGAGGGGCTCACAGTACACAGCAGCAACAAAGAGGGTCTCAGGTGTCTGCAGCACTAGGGAAGGACAGGTTGAAGCATTTTTAAGGGAAATCCATCATTCGATATGTTGAAGGGAAGATCCCACATCCTCCTTGACATCATATTCAGGACTCCATTGAAGGCTGTTGTAAGGGATTCTCAGATCCATTTCCAAGCAACCTTATCTCCCTACATTGCAAATGTTTTCTGATCCTTCAATCACATTTAATTACCTCAAACCCCCAGGACTACCACTGACCACCACTGTGAACATACGATGGGTTGGGGGTGGAGAGGTGGTTTGCTTACAATTGGCTTAATGCCAGTGTTGGACAGAGGTGGGTGTTCCCCATATATGCTTTGCCCACTAATGATGCCTGTCCTCTGGGAATGGCCAGTGCCAGGTGGAAGAATTGGCAAGTGGACACCAGTTCTCCATCAGGTCCCTAGTGTGGGAATTCCATGGAATTGCAGAGCTGCTTCTTGGCTGTGGCAAGATGCGTATAGGATTCCCCCACTGGGCTTTCCTCAACTGCCTGTTGGTGTATAAGGCTGGCCTTTGCCTCACTCTCTCAGCTACCTAGATACTCAGTTATAAAATGCCTCCACACCTTTCTTGGTGCTTCTGCCAAATTTCAAGCAGCCTGTGGCTCTCTCATGTGACAGGGCACTCTGCCAGAATCACCACCTCAGCTTCCTTCCTGGTAATGGTGCAAGAAATGTCTGAGTATCCAGTTTCAAACTTTTCTCCGCTCCCCTTATGTTCTGCCCTCACCTTTGGACCTTTGCCCAAAGGGGATGAAAGAGGAAAGTGATTGTTTCTCTTTTGGAGTTATTTTCTCTTCTTTATCTACAAATTCTCTTCTTCAGTGTGCTCACTCCCTCGAGGATGGAGTCTTCATTTCTGGCTGTTTTTCTTTTTTGTGTGGTTGTTTGCTTGTGAGGGCATTTGGGCAGGCCATACGGGGAAAGCCATCCCTCCTGTTCATATCTCCTCCAGTCCCCAGTGTCTTCAACTCACAGCCTTAGCTCCTCCCCAGAGAAGCCAACAAGTTCTCTCCCACTCTCGCTTTCTCTCTCACTGTTTTGTTTTCTTTTCCTTTGGTTTGTATTCCCCGCTGGTGCCTAAAATTTCTCACCTCCTCAGAGAAAAGGATAATTTTATGCCTTGAAGTAAGATAACTGTACAGTTACGTGAGAAAAGAGCAGAATAATATACAGTGTGGTGTCAAGTGACTTGTCTGTCACACATCAGTACTTTTTTTTCAGCCCCACCACAGAAGCACAGTGGCCAAAAAAGGAGAGCTGAGAATCCTGCTCTTATTGTTTCTGGCCAAAGCCACCCAGAGAGTCTTATCCCCAGCTTTTTATTTTGAAAAGTTTCAACCATACAAGAGAAATTTTGAACACCCATTATACCCTTCTCTAGTTTTATTCATGGATATCATGTTCCCATAATTGCTTTTCTTTTCATTACATTCATTTTATTGTGGTAAAATATACATAACCTAAAATTTACCATTTTAAACCACTTTTAAGTATACAGTTTAATGGCATTAAGTACATCTACACTGGTGTGCAACTATCACCTCCATCCATCTGCAGAACGTTTTCATCTTCCCATGCTGAAACTCTGCACACATTAAACTCTAACTCCCTATTTTCCCCTCCCCCCAGCCTCAGACAACAACCATTCTACTTTCTGTCTTTTTAAATGTCCCTTTTCTAGGTACCTCCATAAGTAGAAATCATACAATATTGTCCTTTTGAAACTGGCTTATTTCGTGTAGCATAATGTCCTCAAGGCTCATCCATGTTGTAGCATGTATAAAGATGTCCTTTCTTTTTAAGGCTGAATTTCCATTGTATGTATATACCACATTTTGTTTATTCATTCCTCTGACAATAGACATTTGGATAGCTTCTATCTGGCTTTTGTGAATAATGCTGTCATGAATGTGCATGTACAAATATCTGTTTGGCTCCTTTCAATTATTTGAAAGTAGATACCAAAAAGTGGAATTACTGAGTCACATGATAATTCTATACATAATTTTTTGAAAAACTGTCATACCATTTACCACAGTGGCTGCACTATTTCACATACCCACCAAAAGTGCACAAGGGTTTCAATTTCTTCACATTCTCACTAACATTTGTTATTTTCTGGGGATTTAAAAAAATAATAATAACATCTACCCCAGCTGGGTGCAGTGGCTCACACCTGTAATCCCAACACTTTGGGAAGCCATGGCGGGTGGATCACTTGAGCCCAGGACCTCAAGACCAGCATGGGCAACATGGCAAAATCCCATCTCTATTTAAAAAAAAAAAAAAAAAAACCAGACCAGCTGTGGTAGCTCAGGTCTGTAATCCCAGCACTTTAAGACACCAAGGCAGGCAGACTACTTGAGGTCAGGAGTTCAAGACCAGCCTGGCCAACATGGTAAAACCCCATCTTTACTAAAAAATATATGTATAAACATTAGCCAGGTGTGGTGACACACACCTGTAGTCCCAACTACTTGGGAGACTGAGGCAGGAGAATTACTTGAACCTGAGAGGTGGGGATTGCAGTGAGTTGAGATCTCGCCATTGCACTCCAGTCTGGGTGACAGAGTGGGACTACATGTCAAGGAAAATAAAAATAAAAATAAATTGTATTATTTAAAATAATAGCTATCCTAATGGATGTGAAATGGTATCTTATGATGATTTTTATTTGCATTTCTCTAATGATTAATTATGTTGAACGTCTTTTCATGTGCTTACTGGCCATTTATATATCATCTTCAGGAAAATGTCCATTCAAGTTCACTGTACCTTTTTTTTTTTTTTTTTTTTTTTTTTTTTTTGAGACAGAGTCACACTCCTC